>NC_081293.1:116198484-116501514 GCF_030435805.1 Mustela lutreola
TCACCCATTGCCTCCTCTTTATCCTGACTCAAGTTCATGTCATATTGACCTTCACAGTGGAATCACAGCACATGACATCATCCCACTCCAGAAGCATTTTATGTTTCCATGAAATTAAGAAGGAAAAAACTCTGTGTCCAGAAAGCACTGAAGAGACTCAGTGAATTTGAAAAATATTGATAGGTTCACATTTCAAAACCACATTCTAATGCCACATAGAGATATGTTGTCACTCAAGCCAGTGTGTGAAAGGAGAGAGATTCTTTTCAGTGATGTCGATATGATCCTTTGTGAAGTATATTTTCCATACCAAAACTTTTAATAGCTTTCTCTACCAATATTGTGCAGTTTCTGACAGACTCTGAAAATCCATTTTCAGTATTTTTATCAGCTTCACGTACAGTATGTACGTATGTATGTATGTGGAGGAAATATATACACAATACATGCACAATTATACAATCTATATGCTTTCTTAGCATATTACGATCTTTTTTCCAATGGAGTGTCTTTTTCATAAGACTATGTTTCTAGACCCCAAAGGCTTACTGTTTGTGGACGGCCGTGAGAAAAACTTACTTTATTTTGCACCTGAGTCTGATGAAATAGGAAGGTCAAGCTGATTCAACTAACAACTTGGTTTTTGCTTTTTAAGTTCGAATGAGAAAATTTGCTAAAGTTATGTTTCCTACTTGTTAAAGATGTGTCTAAATAAGGTGATGGGTACAGCACCCACTTCCTCTCAAATGAAATCCGTCCAAGTGTTCAGAAAAAGTTCACGAATAAAATTCAAAAAGCCAAAACAATTTCAATCCACTTTCACTGTGAATCAAGATAAGTTACCTTCCCTCCCCCACCCCGATTTGGAGCTCACTAATGAAAAGAAGGGGATTTCTTCAAAGCCAAAGGCAGTGAATACAGGTGTCAACCTTTAATTATCCTGTCCTGGGGTAGCCCTACCAGCATGACCTATTAACAATGAAAATTTTCAGACAAATAGCAGGGTAACTTAGAACATAGCCTAGATTGTGCTTTCCATGGTGGGACTTATATGCTCTGCCTCTGTCCTTTCCGATTTGAACAGCACTCGCAAACAAAATTACATGATGAATTTTTCACGACAACATGGGCTCAGGCACTTCTACAACAGAAGACGAAGGTCACTTAGACGATACCCATGAAGAATCAAAACATTTATTTTTCCTTCCGACATGTGATGTGTTGCTTCCTGTTCTTTTAAATCGCGCACAGCATCTGATATCAGGAAAATTCTTGTGAAGGACTTGGTGACTAACTGAAAGCCCTTCTCATGACCGAGTGTACACCACTTTCCCACACTGTGAACTAATGATAAGTGACTTATTTTCTCATAAGTAAATGTCTTCATGTTGCTGTGTCCGTGAAAATTGTGATCTGTTGTAATATCAGTTACAGTGGCAGTATTAAAAATAAGAGATAGTTTAACAGAAAAAAAAAAGTTTAAGCACAAAAATTTAAGAGATTTTTATGTTTAAAATGGCGTTTAGTACAGAATCTAACATTCTTGGTCACAAAGCTATTTAAGTGGACTGTATTTCAACTCTTTATCATGTTTTCTATGATTAAATTATCATCGTTTGTTCCTTTATGTATTCTCTTCTACAGTATAACACATTGACACTGTATTTACTTGTTACGTTGCAATATTTTGCTGCTGAATTTCCGGCTACTTATATTCTGCAGAAAATTCGTTGAAATACCTACTCAAGAAGATAGTTGTAAAGATATTGTATCTCCTTTAATCTACTCCTTAAAATGTATGTTGGTTTAGCGTTGTTTTGTGGATAAGAAAAATGCTTGACCTTGAAATATTTTCTACTTAAAAATTGTGGATGAAAACCCTATTTCCCACAAAGTTCCCAGCTCCTTGTCTAAAGGTTCTTTTAAAGTGTTCTGTGGCTGATTTACTAACAGTAACTGCCATTTCGTGTCTGTGGTAACAGAGTGATTTGTAAAACAGTGGATGTTTTCATTGTGTTCTCTTCGTGGATTGTTTTTCCTGCGGGTCATAAGCATACCTTCTGATGAAGCTGTACCAACACCAGCAACATTATAATGGCCCTGTAAGCCCTGAACTCTCTATTAACCTAACTGAAAGGTTGTCCTGTAGGGTGAGCCAAGCTAAAAAGCCCATGCTTAAATAAAAATTATGTCCATAATTCACCTGAGGCTCATTTGTCTTTATTCATTTTTTTTATTTAATTAAATTTTGTGTAGGATTTGTAAGCCGGATCAGTTTTGGAAGGAACAGTAGTATCTCATATATTTTCTGGGGTTCTGTTTCATCATTGTTAGTAACTATTAGGAAGCTACGCTTTCAACTGAGCTGTGTTTCTCTTATTCAGCTTTTCCTATTAATCATTCTCATTACACCAAGAACAGCCAACAGAGAATTCTGAAAATTACTGAATTTCAGAGAATTTTGTTAGCTGCTAACATAATGCCTGGCTCATAATAAGCACTCGCGCATTCATTCAGCAAATGTTTGTTGATTGCTTGCTATGTGACAGGCACTGTGTTATGTGTTGACAATAAAAATGGTAATTGAGGCATTTTTCCTGCTTCTAAAGTCTACACAATAAAAAGTATGTGGGTAGTGTGGAATGTATTGATTTCTCAAGGGATCAAAAAAGTATCTGGATGGGACGCCTGGGTGGCTCAGTTGGTTAAGCAGCTGCCTTTGGCTCAGGTCATGATCCCAGCGTCCTGGGATTGAGTCCCACATCAGGCTCCTTGCTCAGCAGGGAGCCTGCTTCTCCCTCTGCTTCTGCCTGCCATTCCGTCTGCCTGTGCTCGCTCTCTCCCCCTATCTCTCTCTGATAAATAAATAAAATCTTAAAAAAAAAGTATCTGCATAATAGTGTAATAGATGGCAGTAGTATTTCTCATTGAACAGGGAAATGATGAAGGATGATCCCTCTGAGAAGTCTAGCTAAACTATATTTTGAGCCTGGTGTCAAATCCATTGTGAATCATTGCTTTGGAGATACAAGACCTTCTTTTCTCTGCCTAATTTAACATATGATATTTTTTTATAATTAAATGCGGTATTTGGCCCAAGAATGTTTATAACTATTGTATATTAGTTGTTGATTCTTGTTTCTTGTTTCACAAATTGTTTGCTGCTCATTCACCATTTGATGGCACATTTGGTTCATTTTCTCATTGGTAGAAGGGGTTGAATTTTTCCCAAGTCTTGTATGTGTGCCATAGACCTACCGGGTACTCGGGCAAGGTATTTTATAGTGCTCCCTTCCACCTGTCTTCTCACCATCAGAAAAGGGCTGACCTCCCTATCAGTCCATCTCCTCAAAGTTTTAATAGTGTAAGTGGCGACTTATATGTAATTGGCTTATTTAATTTGAAACATTAAGTAGGGCTTCAAGTATTGTTGGTTGAACAGACTTACCTTTCTAAATAAATAAATGAAACAAGGTTTAGTAATAGCAGAGATTAAAAAATATTTGCATGGCCAGGTTTCCATGATTTCTACACAGTTATCTCTTCTTCACTGTACATTTTAATGTAAATTATACTCAATATCTGATCTTAAATATAACCAATATCACATATATTTTACCCTTTATCTAAGAAGGAGCATATATATGTTACTTGGGAAATTCCCCAAATTGAGGTTGTCACTCTTGTCCTTATGCCTCAAGGTTAAAAAAATATATAGGGGATCACTAAAATATGTGCCCATTCATTTTAATGTTTGTCAATTGAAGTTTTTTTGTTTTGTTTTGTTTTGTTTTTTAGCATTTCCCATTAAAGATTTTTTATGCATTTATTTGACAGAGAGACATCACAAGTAGGCAGAGAGGCAGGCAGAGAGAGAAAGAGGAGGAAGCAGGCTCCCTGCTGAGCAGAGAGCCTGATGCGGGACTCGATCCCAGGACCCTGAGATCATGACCTGAGCCGAAGGCAGCGGCTTAACCCACTGAGCCACCCAGGCGCCCAATTGAAGTTTTTTGACAGCATTTTGTATTGACTTTCTGTACCTTTATCTTTTTAACATTGCCATACTTGGCAATTGCCACTTTTAACACTTAATAATATTCTTTTTTCCTATATAATTTTTATACAAAGATGTATACTATTTACTGAGATGGGTATTCAGGATGCATTTCAAGTAAAATTTGTTTTTCATATAGGTTTATTGGGCATATGGTGTCTAGATATTTAGTGTATTCATGTGCATTTATTTATGATGGGTGTTGGGGTTTTTTGCATGTGCTTAAAAGGCTTACATCTCACATTATATAAATATTATTCTATATTTTGCTTTAGTTTATTTATATTCCAACAATTTATTGTGGAATTTACTTTGTTATCTGTTGTGAGGAATGACCCTAGCTAATTTTTTTCCAAATAGTTAATAAATTATCCCAGAATTAAAGTAAATAAAACAACACTTATGGGGGAATATGTTAAATCCAGAGGTTTCAGCAATGGCAAATTTTCACAATACTTTTGACACCACTAACGCTGAGCCTAAATACACCTACAGTGAGCGAATTGATAATCTGTTGAGAGGAGATACACCCCTTGAAGGACGGGACCTTTTTAAATGCTTAAGTGTGACAGAATGTAACTTTTATTTTGATCCTTCATACAAGAGCCCACTTCAGTCTTTTTGCTTATGTGTTCATATTACATTAAGGGATACCATGTGCCACACCCTGAGCAAGGCACCAGGGATGCACTGGTAAACAACGGGAGACACAGTCTTCCCTAAAGAAGTTCACAGTTTAGTGGAGAAGGAAGATATTCACCAATAATCACACAAACTTGTAACTGTGGCAGTACTTCATGTAGCAATAAACATTCTTTTGGTAAGCTTCTATTAAATATGTACTACCATACTAAGATATATTTGGGGGATATTACAATGAATGAACCATAGTTTCTTCCCTCAGTTTGTAGTCTAATTGGAACTCAGAAATACCAACAAATACAATACAGTGAAAAAGATAGTGCAATAGAAGCATATTCTAGATCTCATGGGCACAGAAAAGAGAATAATCTGCTCTATCTGGAAGTGGGAATAAGAAGGGAAGGCTGAATATGGGAAATCTTTGCATATGAAAGACAAGGCTAGAGTAGTGCTTACCTAATATTGGAAGCTGTAGCCAATGCAATAAAACAAGAAGAAGATATAACAGGTATTAGATTTGGAAAAGAGATAAAGCTCTCCCTAGATGCAGTTATAAGCTTATCTTCATAGAACTCGAAAGGGAAAAGCACAAAAATTAAGAGTTCAAGAAACTCTGGGGGCGCCTGGGTGGCTCAGTGGGTTAAAGCCTTTGCTTTCGGCTCAGGTCATGTTCTCAGGGTCCTGGGATTGAGCCCCGCATCGGGCTCTCTGCTCAGCAGGGAGCCTGCTTCCTCCTCTCTCTCTCTCTGCCTGCCTCTCTGCCTATTTGTGATCTGTCTGTCAAATAAATAAATAAAATCTCAAAAAGAAAAAAAAAGAAACTCTGGATACAAGATCCATATATAAACATAAAAATAACCATTTCTAAATGTAACCAAGTAGAAAAAAATTAAAAAAAAAACAGGAACTAGACTAAAACCCAATACCCAAATAAAACAAGGATTAGAACATTTTAAATGATATAAAACCATAAAAGGACAAAGAAAATATAGGATGGAGACAAACAGATAAAAGATACCAACAAAATTTTGAAAAATGTAAAGGGAATGGATGAGTAGTAACTAATCATATTGTAAAAAGCTAAAACCCAACTGTCTACAGAGAAGGGATTTATTTGCATCATAGAACACAGAAGATTCTGGAACTGGAGAGAAAACTTCCTCTGCAAGCAAGGAATAAGCAAGAGGATGAAAATAAGGTTGTTGGTTAAAATTCTGATTAAGGAACAGACCTCTTTCATCCCACCACCAACAGGAAACTATCCTTTCCATCTTGGCAAGGGACAAGAGGTTTATTTTATTTTATTTTATTTGATATCTTGAGAGAGGTTGAAGAAGATCCAGAGATTTCAGGCAGATCCATATGTCTAGTACTTTTTCTTAAGGTATTAAGCAAAAGCCTACCAGTTGAAGGGCAAAAGCCTCGGTCCCTCACCACAGCACCCTTTCATCTTTCAACTCCTAGAATCCTGTAATTGGGCTTCTATCATCCAGAGAAAATGCTGAAAGACTGCTCTCTTAAAAAAAAAAAAAAAGACTTATGAACTGAAATTTGAGGAATTCTGTCATGAGCCAGCATATCACCTTGCTGATACAAATAACTCCCTATCAACCTTTTTCACTCATAGTAGTTTTGTTTGTCAGAAGTGGAGAAAGGATGGACTAGCCAACAAGTGGTACAAAGACATTTCGTTACTCAAGTGAAAAAAAAAAACAAAAATAGATCCCTAGATACATCATTACACAAAAACCCCAGGGAAATTAAAGACATAAATGGCAGAAATAGAACTTCACAACTTTTAGAAGGAAATATCATTGCAGGATCATGGGAAGAAAGGATTTCTTAAACATGACATAAAACTGACGGAACCATAAGAAAAGATTACAGGGGGCGCCTGGGTGGCTCAGTGGGTTGAGCCGCTGCCTTCGGCTCAGGTCATGATCTCAGGGTCCTGGGACCGAGTCCCGCATCGGGCTCTCTGCTCAGCGGGGAGCTTGCTTCCTCCACTCTCTCTCTCTGCCTGCCTCTCTGCCTACTTGTGATCTCTCTCTGTCAAATGAATAAATAAAATCTTTAAAAAAAAAAAAAGAAAGAAAGAAAAGATTACAGGGTTATTGGTCTGTAGTTCGACTGGATTTATTTGTCAACTTTTGCATAACAGGAGAGACCACAAAGTTTAAAAACCAGCCACTGAAGGGGAGAAAATTAAGCCACAATATGCTATTAATAAAGGACTGGGCTCTAGAAAATACAAACTCATGCAACTAGATAATAGAAGGTAATGACATAATTTGTGGGGATGGGGATGCCTGACTAGCTCAGTTGGTGGAGGACGTGACTCTGGATCCCGGGGCTGTGAGTTCGAGCCCCATACTGGGTGTAGAAATTCCTTTAAAAAATAATAAACTTTAAAAAAAAAAAAGGGTAATAACATAATTTTTTTTTAAATCACAAAGAGCAGGAATGAAAATTCACTGAAGGAAAAACAGAAATGACAAAAGATTAAAATGTTCAACCTCGCTAATAACCACGGAAACATCATTTAAAACAACAATAATGGGGCGCCTGGGTGGCTCAGTGGGTTAAGCCGCTGCCTTCGGCTCAGGTCATGATCTCAGGGTCCTGGGATCGAGTCCCACATCGGGCTCTCTGCTCAGCGGGGCGCCTGCTTCCCTTCCTCTCTCTCTGTGATCTCTTCCCTTCCTCTCTCCTACTGTGATCTCTCTCTGTCAAATAAATAAATAAAATCTTTTAAATAAATAAATAAATAAATAAATAAATAAATAAATAAAACAATGATGTCGTACCTAACCAGGGAGACAAAATCAGAATCCAGAATGTAGTGGTGCAGGAAAGAGGAACTCTCATACCCCCCGGTTTACGCTGATACAACCTTGTTTTAAAATGTAGGTTTTATTACTTGCCAGGTCTGATGAGACCAGCGGATCAGGCAGGATACCACTGCCATTGAAAAGAGAGTTTGTTTCAGACCCTTCCCAAGAGCAGGGGGCATGCCATTACCACACAGTGGTCACATGGGGAGCACCAAGGTTGGTGAAGAGGCGGAAAGAAAGCCTGGACTTGAGACTTGATTGTGGCCTCCCCAAGAAAGGCAAGGCAAGGCAGGGTAAGCAGGCTCAGAACTGGCTAGTTTGAATGACTTCTGCAGGTTCTGGGGTTTAGGGACTGTTTCTAAGACCCTGGAATGTTTAGGTTCTGAAACCTAAAAGCCAGATGTAGGAGGCAGTTCAAGTCCATTGGTTTGTTTGCATATGAGAGGGGAAATCCTTGGAGAGTTGTTTGCTCTCTCTAGAAATTGGCTAACCCTGGGAGGGGCAGTCTCTCTGTCAGTTGGGCCCCAGATGTGAGGGCATCAAGAATATAAAAAATAAGGTATTAAGCAAAAGCCTACCAGCTGAAGGGCAAAAGCCTCGGTCCCTCACCACAGCACCCTTTCATCTTTCAACTCCTAGAATCCTGTAATTGGGCTTCTATCATCCAGAGAAAATGCTGAAAGATTGCTCTTAAAAATTAAAAATAAATAAATAAATAAATAAATAAATAAATAAAGGATAAAAAATAAAAATAAATAAAAAATAAAAAAGACTTATGAACTGAAATTTGAGGAACTCTGTCATGAGCCAGCCAGATCACCTTGCTGACACAAATAACTCAGGCTAACTCAGTCGGTAAAGCATGTGACTCTTCATCTTGGGGTTGGAAGTTCGAGCCCCACATTGGGTGTAGACATTACTTAAAAAAAAAATAGTCTAAAAAAAAAAAAAAGAAGAAGCAGTAAGCATAGCTAACACAAACCTCTAGAAAGCAGTGTTATATCAGTAACATTGAATATGTTACAATATCAATAAGGCTGAATATGTATATAACAGCATAACCCAGCTACTTCCGGATCTCTATCACAGAGAAACTCTCACATGTACACGCAGAGAGATGTGTGCAAGTGTTCACAGAGGTATTGCTCATAACTGCAAACAATTGGAAACAATCCAAGTGTCCATCTACAAGAAAATGGATAAATTGTGGTTTATTTGTATAATATTCTGTGGGTGTTAAAACGACCACACCCATTAACAATAACAACAAAACGAGTTGCAATGTATAGCATGATGCCATTTATCGCATTTATCGGATTTTTAAGCTTTGCAAACAAGCACAGTCAATCCTTGAACAACATGGATTTGAATTTGGTGGGTCGGCTTACGTGTAGATTTTTTTGGATAAATATAGTACAGTACTGTAAGTGTATTTTCTCTTCCTTGTGATTATCTTAATAACAGGCTCTTTTCTCAGGCTTACTTTATTGTGAGAATACAGTATATAAGATAGAAAACATAAAAACAGGGGCAGTTGGGTGGCTCAGCTGATTAAGCGACTGCCTTTGGCTCAGGTCATGATCCTGGAGTCCCAGGATGGAGTCCTTCATGGGACTCCCCGCTCTGCAGGGAATCTGCTTCTCCGTCTGACCCTTCCCCGCCTCATGCTCTCTCTCATTCTCTCTCTCTCTCTCAAATAAATAAATAAATAAAATCTTTTTTAAAAATACAAAATGTGTGTCAATGATTGTTTATGTTATGGGTGAGGCGTATGGTCAGCATTAGGCTATGAGTTTTGGGGGATCCAAAAGCAAAAAATTAGATTTTCGACTCCACGGTCGGGGGGGGTGGCGCCCTCACCCCCATGTCGGTCAAGGGTCAATTGTACAATTTGTTGCTTATGAATACATACATATATAGCAAAAATCTAAAAGCATGTGTGGGAATAATAAATCCAAATTCATGACAATGGTCTCCTCAGGAGAGGAATAAAATCAGAGAGGGGTATGTGGAAGACATCAACTCTATCTAAAATGTTTTTTTCTTTTTTAAAAGCCAGAATAAGATACAGTAAAATATTCAGGTTGGACTGAGTTGTGTGCATACAAAAGTATTCTTTGTATTATTCACTAGCTTCACGTGAAGATCTAAATGTTATAGCCAGAAAAGAAAAGAATAAATAGGATTTGTGAGGCTGATTCAGTGGGGAGACTATTCTAGGAATGAGCAACGTATGCAAAAACACAAAGGCAGGAACTAGCCTGGCTCCTTAGGAGAGTCTCAGATCTTATGAATTTGCTGAGGAGAGTTCCTGGGGGGCCAGTGCTGGGGTGGGGGGTTTAGTTGGGAGCAAGGGAAGAGAAGCAATTTCTCATACCGACAAAATTCAACTGTAATTAGGAGGCACTGGGAAGCTGTGGGAGGGTTTTAAGCCCATAACCTTTGAATAAATCCACTGACCAAGGGATGGAGAGTGGTTGGAGCCAATTGAAAAAAGAAGCTGGGACACTAGAATTGACTGGTAGACCTGGGACCATAGGTATCATTTTAAATTGTCTGGAATGGATTTTACTAAGGATTCATACTTCTCCAGAGTAACAACAGACTGCTTCACATACAAAATATAGTAGTAAATACCAAAGCCACTATGCATTTATTTATCATTCAGGGGGAAAAAAAAAAGCTGTTATTAAAAGAACTCCAATTCAGAGGTGAGACAGTTTTGTCATTCTTACTGCATCTCCCATTTAGTCCTTTGGGTGGTTATTAGAAATGAATTTTTACAGTTTTTTTTTTAATCCAACATGATGGAAATTGATGCCCTCTTTACAGACTCGGAAGACTGTGCAGTGACAGTGGGAAAGTCTGTCAGTCTCCAGTGGTCTTATTACTTTATTTCAGTGTCTGGACCCACTGTCTAGAAATCATGTCAGTACAGCAGAGAAAGAGGAAGTTAAGTCCGAAAACATAACTTTTCACGGAAAGAATACTGGTAGAATAATATATGGAGATATATAGATGTGAATAATAAAAAGGGACAGAAATGTGCATAAGAAATATTGCCTCAATAAATCTAGGGACAGTAAACTAACTTACACCAAAGTTAGTACAAGAATCCCTTAATGTTACCGTCCAGGGAAAGAAGACATATTGTGGTAAGTCAGATACTTTAATAGAACCTAAGAATCACCTCAATAGAAACTAAACACCTTTAGCCAAGGTTAAAGAAGAAACTCATTAATTAAAGTCTAATTAGAATCTCCGAATTCTAATACAATTTCTCCCACATTCATATTTTAGATGACTTAAAGTTGATGTTTTGGTCCGCCTCTAAATTTCCAACTGTAACAACATTTATATTCTAGCATATTCCATGTTTGGTGTTGGCAAAACATCAACGGAGGACAGCTGGGCTTTGGCTTCTCTCCCTAAGACACACCCACAGAACCAGAACATGCCCACATCCCCACAACAGAGAAAACCAGCTTGGGTCCTGGTCCTACAGGTGTTAACTAATTCTCACATAGGTGAGAGAAGGGGCAACTCAGCTTTACCAAATGTCAGACACAGTGGTAGGCATTGACATGGTCATCTCAGAAAAAGTGTTAATATAGAATAAACTAGAACTTTCCCCGGAGAGATTTCTATTTTAATGAATAGGGTTAAACTTCCAGAAATGCTTCAAGATCCAAGAGCATGAGTGTTTTAATGGTGAACTTTTAAGTATTTGTTTAGGTGATTGAGGTAGATGTTTTGGTAAAAATGCCATTAAAGTCTTCTGCTTGGATCAGATAGCCTGTGAGAGGGGACCTGCCACTCAGTCCACTGGACCCGTTTCAAAGACTTAGTTCACACAAATGGTCACTTTTTCATATTTTAAGTACCTACAGTGGCATGTCTTCCCTCCTTTGCCTTTCACTGCCCTGGTAAGTGAGCCTTTATAATAAAGAACCTGGACCCGAGTCTCCATGGAAAGATACTCAGGCACTGTCTCAGGCAGAAACAATTATATCATTGTGCCCAATCTTTGGATTGCACGTTCTTCTCAAGTCCTTATTATCTCCATGCTTCTTGTCATCCCTGTCTGGGCCTGAAGCTTACACAACTTGGTGCACTCTGAACTCAAAATTATAAATGAAAAATTAGGTCACGATGTGAATATTTATTTAGGAAAGGGAAATAAATCACAACATGTTCTAAATGTATACATGTACACATGTTCCAAATGAAAAAAAAATTTAAATTTGAAAGTTGAGAGATGCCATAAACATTATCTGGAACTGCCTGAGGGGTGCCTGGGTGGCTCAGTCAGTCTGCCTTTAGCTCAGATTATGTCCCCAGGGTCATGGGATTGAACCCCAGGAGAGGTAGTAATCTCTCTAGTTCTTATAAAATTTGGTGATTGGCTTGCTCTTTACTCTCTTCAAGTTTTCATCTTCCCGTTTTGTTTGTGTTGTCCTAGTCTTTACAGACTCTGCCTCTCTCCCACTTGAATTATTACAGTAACCAGCCTCTGGTTCTCCTCTGCATCCATTTTGGTCCTTGGTAATCCATTCTTGGAGCAGTGACTGGATGGATCTTTCCTTTTTTTTTTTTTTTTTATGATTTTATGTATTTGATATATATAGAGAGAGTACAAGCAGGGGGAGCGGCAGACAGAGGGAGAGGGAGAGGGAGAAGCAGACTGCCCCCTGAGCAGGGAACCCCATGCTGGACTCCATCCCAGGACCCTGGGGTCATGACCTGAGTTGAAGGCAGCTGCTTAACCAACTGAGCCACCCAGGCGCCCCTAGATGGATCTTTTCAACATGCAAATATGATCATAACGCCTCCTGCTCAAACTCTTCAGAGAGTTCCCAAAATCAAAATCCATAACTGACCCACGCGGGCTTTCGTGATCTGGCCCCACCTTTCTCTCCAGCTTTACTTTTTCTGCCCCTGGTCTCTGCGTGCTCCTCCGACAGCGGCAGTGCCCAGGCTTCTTCCAGCTCCTCCATGGCAGGGCGCTACTTGCACTAATCGGGCTTTTGCACATACTAGCTCCTCCCATGCCGCCTCCCCCTCTGTTTGTTGACACTCCATCCCGATCTGGACTGGACTGTGTACTTAAATGTGTCCATCCATCTGGATTTTGGTTTGCTTGCCTTGAGAGCATTTATCCATGTTTGCAATTTTACTTTTATTAATATGATTACCTAACCAAACTGTCGTCTCCCCCATTAGGTGGCAAATTCCCTGAGAGCAATTTATCTGCCAGGTAGTATATAAAAAACAATTGTTGTTACAGCAGATAATCTGGTGCTATTTCCAAGAGCAAATCAGGGTCGCCTGGGTGGCTCAGTCAGTTCGGTAGGATACTCTAGATTTTGGCTCAGGTGGTGATCTCAGGGTCGTGAGATCCACCGGCGCCCCCCCCCCACCTCCCGCCCCCTCAGGGCTCCCTGCTCTCTCTGGAGTTTGCTTGAGCTTCTGTCTCTCTCTCTCTCCATCTGCCTCCTCCCCCTACTCATCTCTTTCCCCCTCTCTCTCTCAAATAAAATAAAATAAATACACCAGCGCCACTTACGGGCTTATTTCAGCCCCTAGAAATGCGTATCTCAGGCCCTGTTCCAGACCTCCTGAATTAGAATCTGCATTTCCTTTTTTTTCTTTTTTTTAGAAATCTGCATTTTTAACAAGATCCCCAGGTGATTGGTATCTGCAGTACAGCTGAAGTACTGGGCTTCCAGCCATGCATGTGACAAGATCATCTCATACCGTGGCAAAGACCAAGTGTCAAACGTGTAGCACCGGAAAGGTCTGTCACAGAAGCCCAGTTCCCCCCTTAGTGTGTCATTCTGTTAGGATTTCTTCAGAGATGTTCAAAGCCTGAAGATGAGTAAAACTGGTTTTACATATATGCGCAGATGTCAGTGATGCCTCCGCTCAGGATTCGGAGCTCCTTGAAGACACCTTTTTTATTTCCAGCTCTTCTTCCTCCGGTGCCGGAAGGACAGCACGGATGCCCCTAGGTTGATGCCTGGCCTCCGCTCTGGAGGTGGCGTCTGCTTGTCAGCCCCAGTGGTGTCTCCAGGTGCACTTTTCATCTTTAAGCCTAGCGGCCAAATAGCCCATCACATGTGTGAGTAGAGTGTGCACGCTCAGAAATGCACAAAGCGGAAAAGAAGTCGACGCTGGTGAACCAACTGTAACCCTCACTAGGACTTAAAACCAGGGGCAAGTTGTTACGTTGAAATCATTTCTACCCTCACCTTCGAGGATTTAGGCCCTCAGGCTGTGGGGCCCTCTTGCAACTCAGTTGTTATAAACAAAACGAGGTGGGGGGGCGCCTGGGGGACTCAATCGTTAAGCCTCTGCCTTGGGCTTGGGTCATGATCCCGGGGTCCTGTTGGGCCCCGCAGTATCCTGCTCCGTGCTCAGCGGGAAGCCGGCTTCCCCTCTCCCACTCCCCCTGCTTGTGTTCCCTCTCTCTGTGAAATAAAATCTTTAAAATACACACACACACACACACACACACACACAGGTTCTTTCCCGCTTTTCTTCCTCCTTCCCTTCTTTCCTCTTTTATTCGTCTTTCTCTCCGTTCTTTCATTCCATTCTCCGTTTTCCCCTCTGGTATATTCTTTTCTCTCAAATAGAATGCTTTGTTCCTTTACTTAATTTTTTTTTCTTTTTTCTTTTTTTTAAGGTGTTTCGTAAATTCTAACTAGAATTCCTGAAACAGAATCTGTCACACTTGGCCTTGTTGCACGAGTCAGTATTGGCAAGAAAAGTGTTCATCGATGGTGACTCAGCAAAGCATTCTTTTTTAAGACTGTCATTCTGCATCCCCACGTTCGTTGTCAAGTCTGAGTCTCCATAATCACTGTATGTGAGAATATATGTTAGGATGTTTTCATTTTAAAACTAATAAGCAATGATTCCGACTTGAACACTGTATCGCTTGTTTATTGTGCTTTCTTCAGCCTCCACCGTCTAAATTTGTCTCTTAGCCCACCTGTAAGCTACACGAATCCCCTCTTGAGTTCGTGGGCCGTGGGAGGTGAAAGTGGAGTGTCAGTTCCGTAACCTTTGGGGGCTGGACTAGCAGAGCATGAGCCGCCAAGTACGCTCCCGCAGTTGTTTAAGAGGACACCTCGGGCTCTCCGGGTCCGCGGGCAGAGAGCCGCGCTGGGCGCACAGGGAGGCGCCGGGAGGGGCGGGGCGGGGCGGGCTTGGGTTGGGGGCGGGGCGGCACCTCCTCCGAGACCCGCGCGCGGAGAAAGCAGAGCGAGGTGGTGGCGGCAGGGGCTACGGAGCGCGGGGGCGCGGCGGCTCGGCCCTGGGCAGCCCCGGGCAGCGCCGGCCGGTGAGTGCGCGCGAGGGGACCGGGAGGAGGGGGCGCGGGGCCGGGAGGAGCGGGCGGGGGTCCCGGCGCTCGGACGCGGGGAGGACAGGCGAGGACGCGCATGGAGCGCTGAGGGCCGTGCCTCGGCGCGAACCTCGGCTGGGACTCTTGGCTGTCCTCTCTGCGGTCTCTCGTGCTGATCTCTCCGGCTCTCGGGCTCTCACTCCTTCCTAACACTGAGGCAACAAGTGAGAGTTGCCGCACGCGCGCTCTCCGAGAGCGAACAGGCTCGGGTCTGAGGAAGGGCTTTCCTCTGGAGACGCCTCCCCTCAGCCCCCTCAGTGGCTGCGGACAGACTCCGCTAGACGTCCGCCGCCGCTGGCTTCTCACCCAGCCTTCGCTCTTCGCCGCTTCTCCAGCGCTCCCAGGGCCCCGCAGACACTCAGCCCTGCCCCGCCGAGGCCCGTATCTTCTCGGCTCTCGCCTGTAGGTTTCCCGTTCGGTTTCTAAATCTCCTTATCGCCTCTGGCCTCGGCGCTGGGACTGCGCGCCGCCTGCGGGGCCGCCGGGTGCCCGGCCAGGGGAGCTGTGGTTCGGAGGCTGGGAAGCAGCCGGCAGTCTGGCCGGTGTCCGCAGCTCGGTGAAGGCGACGAGCCCGAGCCTTCCTGATTTAAAATGTGGTGTCGGCGGTTTCCTGCCTGAAACTCCGCTCCCCGCGAAACACCTGCGGTGCGGGGCGCGCTGCCGCCGTGGCGGATCTGCTGCTGCGGCCCCTGCGAGCCCCTGACGCATACTTAGCAAAGACCTTGGCTCAGGAAGCCGGTTAACACGCAGTGACCGCCTCACGGAGTGGGCTCTCTGGGCCTGGGCGGGGCAGGGGACGCATGCTGGGCCTTCTCGGTGGAGGTCAGGCCCGCGGAGGTGGAAAACCTGCACCGGGGTCTGTCAGCTGTCGTGGTCAGTTTGGGGTCCACAGCTGGTAAATCCTGAACGGACGCTCTAGCCACAGAAATGGTAATTCGGTGTGTGTGTGGGGGGGGGGGGGACATTGAGATTCCGGTTTTTCTTATCTAAGAAACTGGGAACAACATGCATAAGCTATAAATGCACATAATATGCATCATTGAGGGTAAGCTTGGAAATAGAGGGGAAGTTGAATATGTAAGTAGGAGCGTTTTTGAAATGAAGTTTGGAGTAGGTTTTTGCCAGGCAGTCCTAATTACTGTAGCATTTATTTGTTCAGAAGACTTTCAGGTGGGAGACCAGAGGCAGGCAAGAGAAATTCAGACTAATTTGCATTAGAAAAAAAGCTGAGAGTGAAGAATTCGTAGGTAAGGTTGCTATGACTGATACCTTAAGTGCACTGCTGGAAAGCGTTCTGCTGTTAGGTAACACCTGAAGCCCCAATCCTGTTACGTAGCATTTCTTTTTTTCTCCCTTTAACTACTCTGAAACTAGACAGGGTTACAAGTTCCTCATTAATTTATGAGCGATACCAAAGAATTGACTCAATCCAGCAAGTATTCAAGCACCTTCCCTGTGTGAGGCACTTTGCTAAGAGCTGCAGAAGAATGGAAGATAGAGGAATTTTCCAGTGAAAACCACAGCAAAGCAATGGACCCCCTTGTCAGGTGTAGATGAAGTTTGCACTGCCTCTGCAATTTAAATCAAAACAAAGAGAGAAGTGCCTGTTTTCTTCTAGGAGTTTTATGGTTTCAGGCCTCACACTAAGGGCTTTGATCGTTTTGAGTTCATGGCTGTGTGTGATGTGAGAAGATGGGCCAGTTTCATTCTATTGCATGTGGCTGTCTAGTGTTCCCAGCATCATTTATGGAAAAGACTGTCTTTTCTCCATTGTGTATTCTTGCCTGCTTTGTTGTAGATTAACTGACCATGCAAGTGTGGATTTCCTTCTGGGCTCTCTACTCTGTTCTGTTGAGCTTTGTGTCTGTTTGTTTGCTAGTACCATACTGTTTTGATGTCTGCAGCTTTGTAGTGGAGCTTGAAATCTGGGAAAACTAAGTTGACTTTTCATCTCATTCTAAATGCCATGTGAGTCCCCTGATAGGTTGGTCATTTTGTAGTTTTTCTACCAGTGCAGGTAGTCTGCATTTTATTAATTCAAAATAAAAGATTTTCTAGGAACTATAACTAAATAAGAAGGTATGTCCATTTTCCCTAGTGTTTGCACTGTCATTGAGTTAATAAAGTCAAAATCAACAACAAAAATGAGGGGATGGTGATTTTCCTTTGGTTTCAAACTAGTGAAATTGTGCAGAAAAGAAGACAAGGTCACCATGGGTAAATGTAGTCCTCTGGTGCTTCCCATATTTTATTTTATCTAAGTTCTTTCCTTTTGGGAGATAGCTCCCATTTCATGAAGTCCTTCAATTCTTCTTTTGGAAGACAGCTCCAGAGACCAGTTTCAGGAAGTCTTCCATTGTGGATACAAGCAATCATCAAGTACATCATCGCTTCAACTTCACCCTTGTAAACAACTGTATTGGGGGAGGAGATGGAGGGGAGGCAACAGTTATTTTTAAAAATCTGGCCAAAGCTAAGGATGTTATCCCTAGAAAGACACACACCACTAAAAATATTGCATATTTTTCAGATGAATAAGACCTCCCTTTAGAACAGGGGCAGTGATTTAGTCAGGGAAATGGAAATGAAGTGAGGATATGGGTAAATCCACAAACTGAGTGGTTAGGACTTAATTTACTTTGGAATGGAATAAATACTTGGTCTTCTGTATAAGTGTTCTGTAAATAGGAAGTAATAATTGTATTATTTGTAAAAAGCTAAAGACAGTAGTCCTATTAATTTCTTAGTCAATATCAGCTTGTATCTTAAATGTTATGAATCCCATTTTTTAATTTTTTCTTGTCCTTCTCAAGGAAAGTGCTTCTGAGACTTTTCTCCCAGTGCTGATGTCCCATTCAGGGCACTTTCTCACAAACCAACTTTTATAATCACTAATTGTTTGAGATTGGAATGGTTCAATTCAAACTTTGAATTTGCTGTCTCACACACACATACTCATGTTCACCTCTGGGAAGGAGGGGTGTGTGTGTGTGTGTGTGTGTGTGTGTGTGTGTGTGTTTGGTATTACATAACTATTATATTCAGTATAAACCACTGTGATAGGGGTGCCTGGGTGGCTCAGTGGGTTAAAGCCTTTGTCTCCGCTCAGGTCATGATCACAGGGTCCTGGGTCGAGCCTCGCATCGGGCTCTCTGCTCAGCAGGGAGCCTGCTTCCCTTCCTCTCTCTCTGTCTGCCTCTCTGCCTACTTGTAATCTCTGTCAAATAAATAAATAAAATCTTTAAAAAAAAAAGAAGAAAGAAGAACCACTGTGATAGCAGTAGTTGCATCTTGGCAGAGAGTTGGTTGGTATTAGGAATCAGCATCAAGAAACATTTTGGACATAACTTCTTTCAAAGAACAAACCAGCAACCACTGGATTAACTTTCCTTTCTTCTGTCCTAGGGCCGAGGAGCAAGCTCTCCCTGCTCCAGCTCTCAGCCCTCTGGGGACCTGTCCCCTGCCCTCTGTGCTGTACATTGGACTCGGGTAGGTAGAGAGCCACCTGGCAGTAGGAAACTGGGAAGGTGGGTCATAGGTAGTGATGGATTTGATGAGGAGCACGGGATTTCTTAACGCTTCCAGAGTCCTGAATTGTACACCACAATTTGGAAGAAAAGGGTAAGAGAGAAGATGCCAGAAGCAGCACAGCTTACTTTCTCTTTTTTTAACTTGGATCAGGACCAGCCTAACTGATCCTTAGATATGAAGCAGCTTTGACTTATCTTACTGAGTGACAGCTATGGAGTTGGTCACAACCTTAGAATGCCACTGTAAACATTAATTGGATGAGTAAACTGATGGAAATCATGGTTTTATTTTTGTTAATATTTTATTTATTTGAGAGAGACAAAGTGAGAGAGAGGGAGAGCAGAGAGAGAAGCACACTCCCTGCTGAGCAGGAATTTTGCCCCCACCCCAACATGGGGCTTGATCCTAGGACTCTGGGATCATAACCTGAGCTGAAGGCAGACACTTAACTGACTGAGCCACCCAGGTGCCCTGAGATCACGGTTTTAATCCAAGCTCTGACCTTAACTAGGTATGTGATCTTGGACAAGTAACAAGTCAATTCGGTTCTTTGGACATTCATTTTTTTCTGTGTCATATGGGATCAGTGATTCTCAACTACTAAAGCATAATTCTGTGCATTTGAATCACAGGGAGAGTTTATAAAAAAGAAAAGTGCTGGGTCAGAGATTTTGATTTAACTGGACAGGGGCAGGCCTAGACATCTCTCTTTTTCAAAAGCCTCCCTGTCCCCCTTCCAGGAAACACTAATGTCCAGCCAAGATCAAAAATCACTAGGTTAAATAAACTGATCCTAAGATTATGTCACCTGAAGATAGAAAGCAGCCCCATAAAATCCCTTCTATCATAGTCTGGCCCAGGATTACATAGACTCAGTGGTAACCAAGCCTAGCATGCCTTCCTAAGAAGCAATCCCTGTCAGGTGACTTCAGTTTATGCAGGGAAGTTGCTGCGCCTTCTCACTGGTTCAGTATTCCCACAATGCTTTGCGCGTCTTTAGCACCCAGTACGTTTTGATGGACTGAACTTGGTGTAATTCTGCCTATCCAAGATGATTAACTGTTCCTAAATGTCCCCAGAGACCATTATCTCTCTCTTCTGGGTATCCATGCCAGTGTTCAATAGCCTGTTGAAATTTTTTCCTAGAAGTGATCTGTGACTGGTAAGGGTATGGGAGAAAAGTGTCAGCAAAGGATAAAGATGATGACCTTGATTGTTGCTGAAATGTGAGCTTCTGTGTCCAAACTAAGATAAAAAAGGTGAGCCTCACACCTTCTCAGGTAGTTGTAGACTCTCCAGTTACCAGAAGCGGGACAGGAAAAAAAGAGCATATTGTTTACCTTAATCATTTGTTTGGGACCCAGTCTTGTTGCCGTTACATTGTTAATTCTGTAGAGGTTCACAGTTTGAAAATTATTCTTAAGACTTAAAAGATATAACTTATTGTAATCCATGAAATTTATTTCTTTTATCCTGCTCTTTTTTTTCCTACTCCCCTTAACATCCCAAAACACCTAGAAGAAGATAAAAACTGTGTATTTTTTACTGTCAGAGCAGTAAAAGAGAAATGGACATGAGTCGACAAAAGATAGACAGGCATTAAGGAGGAAACCTCGAACAAGGGTAAGAAGGCCTCTGGATTACAAGGAGCTGCACTTAATTTCTTTCTTTTCTCTACTCTTCACCTTAGAGCTGCTCCAAGTTTATTCTCCGGCATTCCAAAATTCAGGCGAATCATTGTATTTCACATGCTGTGTGTTGAAAAATACGGATTTGTGGCCCATGATTCCAGCATGTTCCCTGCTGTCTTCCAAACATGGTGGATAGAGCGTGTCTCTGTAGGCGAACTGGCAGGCTGGACACACGTGGTCTCATCCAGCATTGGCCAATCCCAGGGCCTGGGCTAATTCTAAATAATGTCTTGGGTTGGGGAATGTATTTTTTTCTTAGCTTAGGAAAGCTACTGACACCAGAATGCTTTACCTTTGTGTTTGACAGGAAAGGGCCTTACCTGGTATCAAAAATCTAATGGAGACCTACAGAACCAGCTCAGCCCCCAGCCCTTTCCATCTGCCTAGAGCTGGTTACATCCCTGCCATTAAAAAAAAAAAAAAGATCTTGTATTGGATTCATTTTTATATGTTTATTGCTGATCATTATTCTCAAATATTTAATAATATTGGCACATGCTGTTTCATTATTTCATAATTTATTCTTTACCTTCTTCTTAAATAAATTAAGATAGAGTAAATGTGGGGCGCCTGGCTGGCTCAGGTGGAGATTGTGACTCTTGATTTCACGGTTATGTGTTCAAGCCCCACATAGGGTGCAGAGATTACTTAAAATCTTTAAAAGCAAGATAGAGGAGTAAATGGACTCTGAAAAGATGGGTTTTGTCCTCATAACTTTAAAACTCTAAGTAAAAGTCTTAATTATTAACTCAAATGTCCAGTGATATGTTTAAGCATTGTTCCTCCCACAAACCTAATTTTTGAAGTTAATAAGTATTGTTAGGGTTGTTCTGGTACCTAGAATAATAATTCATTTGCTTTTTTTTTTTTTTTAAGATTTTATTTATTTATTTGACAGACGAGTAGGCAGAGAGGCAGGCAGAGAGAACCCTCTTCTCCTCCCCGCTGAGCAGAGAGCCCGACATGGGGCTCCATCCCAGGGCCCTGGGATCATGACCTGAGCCTATGGCAGAGACCTTAACCCACTGAGCCACCCAGGTGCCCCTCATTTGCTTTTTAAATCTTTACTCCCTCAAAACAATTAAATGTTGCAAGGTAATCTGAAAAGAATCTCCAGTGGAAATATTGCAAGGTAATTAGAAATGATAAAATTTTCTTAACTAGACCCTGTCTGATCGAACACTTTTAACAACAGAGTCTAAAGCTAGCAGGGGTTTTCATTTCTTCTTTTCTTCCTCAGTTCACTCTTTCATTCAGCAAATGACCATTGAATTCCTGTTCTGTGCCTGTCCCCTTTTGCCTTTCATTCTCATGAAGGGAAGAGGTCAGACAGAAAATGAATTAATGTACAGTGTGAGTCAGAGAGTGATGTGTGCTATGAGTAAAAATAAAGCTGGGAAGAAGGCAGTGGAGAGGCTGGTTGGGCAATTTTTTAAATAAGATAGTTAGGAAAAGCTTCAGCTGAGAGAATGATCTTGAGCACAGTCTTGAAGGTGATGACGGAGAAGGTTCTGGGGAGCTCTGGGGCAGGAGTCACGTGCATGCCTGGCACACAGCAGGGAGGTCCCAGTGGCTAGAGCAGAGTGACAAGGTGGGGAGTAGGAGGAAATGAAAGCGGCGGGTGTGGGCAGAAGCCTGGGAGAATGCTGAAGATGGAATGGGGCCTTTAGGACCTTTTCAGAGGGGTTCTTGTGAAGTGATAGGAAGATGAGGTTTCTTACTCTTCAGTCAAAAATTCTATCAGACCTGTGATCTGTTTTTCTGTTTCATCTTTGTTACACCCTCCTGATTGTCTCCAGCTTTCCATTCCTCACCAATCAGCCCCAACCCTTCTTTCCCTTGGGATTCCTTTCTCCCCAAGGCTGGCCATGAAGTGGGATTCAGCCTCCATTCTTCTTGCTGGCTTGGTACCCTTGGTGAGGCTCTCCCTTCCTTTTAAAAAAAATGCACTACTAGGGGGCGGCCGGGTCCTCAGTTGGTTAAGCATCTGCCTTCAGCTTAGGTCATGATCCCAGGATCCTGAGATGGAGCCCCACATAGGGCTCCCTGCTCAGAGGTGAGTCTGCTTCTCCCTCTGCCTGCTCCCCCCCCCCGCTTGTGCGTGCGTGCTCTCTCTCTCTCTCTGTGTCAAATAAATAAATATAGGGGCACCTGGGTGGCTCAAAGGGTTAAGCCTCTGCCTTCAGCTCAGGTCACGATCTCAGGGTCCTGGGATCGAGCCCCGCATCAGGCTCTCTGCTGAGCAGGGAGCCTGCTTACCCCTCTCTGCCTGCCTCTCTGCCTACTTGTAATGTGTCTGTCTCTTTCTCTCTCTGTCAAATAAATAAATAAAATCTTTTTAAAAAAAAATAAATAAAAATCTTTAAAAATAAAAAATAAAAGAATACACTACTAATTGGTAAAGAATAAAAACTGTCAGGTAGTACCAAAGCCAACAATGGTAAGAGAAGTTAATAAATGTATGCAAATATATCTTGGTTTCTCCTGTAGCCTAGGTAGAAAGGGGCCACACTGCTGGTTGGCTGAATTTAGTCTGCGTGTTTTGTTGGGTCTGTACGTGGTTTTATAAATACTTGTGTAAAAATTGAAAAGGTGATAGTTTTGTCAAAATGTTGTTTCAAGTTCTCTTGAGAAATTGGATGTTCTGGGGCGCCTGGGTGGCTCAGTGGGTTGAAGCCTCTGCCTTCAGCTCAGGTCATGATCCCAGGGTCCTGGGACTGAGCACTGCATCGGGCTCTCTGCTCAGCGGGGAGCCTGCTTCCTCCTCTCTCACTGCTTGCCTCTCTGCCTACTTGTGATCTCTGTCAAATAAATAAATAAATAATCTTTTAAAAAAAGTTGGATGTTCTGTTTATATGAAGTTGTGGAATGCAGAGCCTGGGTGGCTCAGTCAGTTGAGCATCCAACTCTTGGTTTCTGTTCAGGTTATGATTCAGGGTCCTAAGATCCAGCCCCACTTTGGGCTCTGCGCTCAGTGTGGTGTCTGTGTAAGTTTCTCTCTCCCTCTCCCTCTGCTCCTCTGCCTCCCCACACCCCCCTACACTCTTTCTCTCAAATAAATATATAAATATCTCAAATATAAATATATATTTATATATAATTTATATCATAAATTATATTTTATATATAACATATATTTGATTATATTAAATATATAATAAATAAGCATCAAATAAATAATAAATAAAAGTTATAGAATAGGCAAAACTAATCTTTGGTGATTTTAAGGATATGGCAGGGATTAACTAGGTATAAGCCCATAGAAAATTTCTGGAGCTCATTAAACCACATACTAATGTGGGCAGCTCAATATATGTAAATTGAACCTGAATGTAAAGAAACTTTTTAAATGGAAGCCAGTATTCAGCAAGAGCTGGGTGGGAGCTAACTACTTTGGGTTGGCACAGGCTCTCTGGGTCTCTTCAGTCCTTGTCATTACCCACCAGGCCCCATGTTGGTGATTTTCACAGCAAGACTCTCAGTGGTTCTGGTTTCAGCTGTCATTGGGGACCTGGTAGGTTGATTGACAGCAGAAAATATAGTACCTGCCTCTAGGGTTATACGTGAAGCAGGTAACAAAAACAAACCTGATAGGTTAGATCAGTCAAGCAGAGTATCCGCATCTATCTCTCAGTTAGTGGTGTTCTCAAACCTGGGGTTCTGAGAGGTCTCTGAACATGACTCTCACTCTTCAACCAAGAGTCTCCTGTGTTTGCAGACACCTTCTCTGAGAGGATTCAAAAAGTCCTGTGTACTCCTATCTTCAGTACTTACAGCTTGGTTTTTTCACGTTTGTTACAAAAATAATAGTGTGTACTGTGGAAATCCTAGAAAGTACAGATTAAAATAAAATTACTCACTCTTCCACCATCCAAATGAAACGTCTGTTTACAGTTTTGTGGTAAATGCTTTCAAATCCTTCTCCATACTTCTGTGCATTTTATATTAAAAATGTGTTTGATTGGGGTTCGTGGGTGGGTTAATAAGACTCTGCCTTTGGCTCAGGTCATGATCTCAGAGTCCTGGGATCGAGCCACCCCAGTCAGGCTCTCTGCTCGGCAGGGAGCCTGCTTCCCCCTCTATCTCTGCCTGCTGCTCTGCCTACTTATAATCTCTCTCTCTCTCTGTATCAAATAAATAAAATCTTAAAAAAAAAAATCTAGTATAACACTATGTTAACTGTACTGGAATTTTTAAAAGTTTAAGAAATCAGTGAAAGAGACAGAGGTATATATATGCTAGAAAAGATGAAAAAACATAAAGCAGTCCAGTAAGTCCAATATCAACCTATTACTCTGGAAAGAAAAAATCAAAATAAGAATGGGGGGAAAGAGATTGACAAGTAACTACTAGGAAAAAATTCCTGTAGTTGAGATCAAAAGGATCCATCCAGTGAATGGAAAAAAAAAAACATCCTTACAGGCATACAGTCATTATATAATTTCAGAGTCAAGGATACAGCAAGTCTCCTAAAATTAGTTTCTAAAAGGGAAGATGAAATTACTTAAGATTAACATAAAGTTTCTCATCAAAGAACTGGACATTAAATGTAATAAAGCAGTGCCTTCAAAATTATGAGGGAAGGGGCGCTGGGGTGGCTTAGTCGGTTAAGGGACCAACTCTTGATTTCAGCTCAGTTTATGATCTCAGGGTCATGAGATCAAGCCCTACCTTGAGCTTAGTGCTGAGCATGGAGCCTGCTTAAGATTCTCTCTCCCTCTCAGTTTGTCCCTTTCCCTGGTCACACACACTCTCTAAAAAATAAAAAATAAATTTAAAAATCATGAGGAAAATGATTTTGAACTTAAAATTCTATTCCCAGTGAAATTATCCAGTAGGTGTGAGGATGACATGAAGACATTTTTGGGCATTCAAAGATTCAAAGGACCCTTTCTGATCAATTACCTAAGGATGTGCTCCAGCAAAATGAGGCTAGAAAGTGAGAAGGAGGAAAATGTGAAAAAGAGTGTAACTCCCCAAGTGCAATTAAAATAAATCCTATGCTCACAGAGGTCCACCAGAAAGAAATTAATACAAATTAGGTCAAATAATCATTGAGCTCCAAGAGAATGACTTTAATTCTATTCAATGGATAGAACCAGTAATGAACAATTTTAATGTAGTTATAATAATGGGACTTCTGGCAACATGAAGGACTAAGCTGACACGTATGTACAAACACACAAAAGCAAAAGATAAACTTTAAATAAAGTTAAACTTAGGGGTGCGTGGGTGACTCAGGAGGTTAAGCCTCTGCCTTTGCCTCTGGTCATGACCCGGGGTCCTGGGATGGAGCCCCGCATCAGGTTCTCTGCTCAGCAGGAAGCCTGCTTCCCCTCCTCTCTGCCTGCCTCTCTGCCTACTTGTGATCTCTGTCTGTCAAATAAATAAATAAAATCTTTTAAAAATAAATAAATAAATAAATAGTAAAGTTAAACTTAACTTTAAATAAAGACTAGCAGAAGAATGCAGAAAAATGTTTTGTAAGAGCAGTGAGTGCAAGCTTATTTTCAGCACAACCTATAGGAGTTTCTCTGTGGGCTATAGATCCTAGGGTGAAGGGATGCGGTTGTACCCTGGAAAGAGGACATGGCCTCAGGCCTAAAGAGACGAGGAACCACCCCTTCTACCATTTAATGTGAGCTCACTATTTTAAAAACCTGCCAACTGGGGCATGTGGGTGGCTCAGTCGGTTAAGTGTCTGCCTTTGGCTCAGGTCATGATCTCAGAGTCCCAGGATCAAGCCCTGTGTCAGGCTCTCTGCTTTTTGAAGAGTCTGCTTCTTTCTTTCCCTCTGAACCTCCCACCTCTCATGCTCACTCGCTTGCATGCTCTCTTTCAAATAAATACATACATACATACATACATACATACAGTCTTTAAAAAAATAAAAATAAGATGAAATATGGTCCATTAAAAAAAAGAAAAACCTACCAACAACCACAAGGAAGTATCAGCAAAGAAAACAAATAGAAGAATTAGATCCTCGAGAATATAAAATAATGGAAATACAGTAACAAAATCTTAAGTGTGTTAAAAATTCTTAAAGAGAAAAAAAGAATGCAAAGCAAGGAAAAATAGTACACTATGAGAAAAAGAACAGCATATTTCAAAAAGAAGGTATAGAAGTAAAAAATAGACACTGAATTTTTTAAATTAATGTTCTAGCTAAACAACATATTAGAGCCAAAGGTGAATTAAGTAAATTAGAAGTGGAATCAGAGAAAATTGCCTGGAATCAGGTCATTGAGATAAAAAGATGGGAAATGTCAGAGCTTAAAAAACACAATGATATAATGAGAAGTTCCAGCAAATGTCTAATAGAAATTCCAGAAGGAGTAAGGGAAGGAATTTTCCTTTATTTGTCCCATAAGTAAACAAATTTAAATAGTATTACAGGGAGGCCTGGGTGGCTCATTGGTTAAGCGTCTGCCTTCTGCTCAGGTTGTGATCCAGGAGTCCTGGGACCAAGCGCCACATGGGGCTCCCTGCTCAAGGAGCCTAACCCTCTCCCTACTCATGCTCTCTCTAGCTCTCTCTCACACATGCTTTCTCTCTCACTCTCTCAAACAGATAAATAATTTAAAAAAAAAATAGTAATACAATTTAGCAAAAATAATGGGAAGTAAGAAAACAATATTCATCTTTAATGGTTATACATTCACAGATGTCTAAATTCAGTGATTTTAAAAAGTAGCTATATCATTCTGTTACTTAGAATAGTAGTTCTCAAACCTTTTTAATATACTTTTTAATTTTTTATTTAAATTCAATTTAGTTAACATACAGTGTATTATTAGTTTCAGGAGTAGAATGCAGTGATTTCTCAGTTGCGTGTAACACCAACACCAGGGCTTATTACATCGTCTGTCCTCCTTAATGCCCATCACCCACTTACCCCTTCCCCCCAGCAATCCTCAGTTTGTTTCCTGTAGGTAAGAGTCTCTTGTGGCTTGCTTCCCTCTGTTTTTTATTTTATTTTCCTTTCCTTCCCTTCATCTATTTTTGTTTTTAAATTCCACATATCCATGAAATCATATATTTGTCTTTCTCTGACTGACTTATTTCACTTAGCATAATACCCTTTAGTTCTATCCATGTCATTGCAAATGGCAAGATTTCATTTTTTTAATTACTGAGTAATATTCCATTGTGTATATATATACCACAACTCGTTTACCCATTCATCTGTCGATGGACACATGAACTGTTTCCATAGTTTGGCTACAGTGGACATTGCTGCTATAAACATTCGAGTGCATGTGGCTTTTTGAATCACTATTTTTGTATCCTTTGGATAAATACCTAGTAGTGCATTTGCTGGGTCAGAGGATAGTTCTGTTTTTAACCTTTTTTTTTTTTTTAAGATTTTATTTATTTATTTGTCAAAGAGATAGCACAGCAGGAGGAGTGGCAGGCAGAGGGAGGGGAAGAAGCTGACTCTCTGCTGAGCAGGGAGCCCAACGTGGGGCTCGATCCCAAGACCCTGGGATCATGTCTTGAGCTGAAGGCTGACATCCAACCAACTGAGCCACCCAGGTGCCCCCTGTTTTTTTTTAAAGATTTTATTTATTGGGGCTCCTGGGTGGCTCAGTGGGTTAAGCCTATAAGAGTCCTCGGATAGAGTCCCGCATCGGGCTCTCTGCTCAGCAGGGAGCCTGCTTCCCTCTCTCTCTCTCTCTCTCTCTCTGCCTGCCTCTCCATCTACTGTCAAATAAATAAATAAAATCTTTTTTTTTTAAAGATTTTATTTATTTGTCAAAGAGAGAGAGAGAGCGAGAGCAAGCACAGGCAGAGTAGCAGGAAGAGTCAGAGGGTGAAGCAGGCTCCCTGCTGAGCAAGGAGCCTGATGTGGGACTCGATCCCAGGACGCTGGGATCATGACCTGAGCCGAAGGCAGCTGCTTAACTAACTAAGCCACCCAGGCGTCCCGGTGCCCCCTGTTTTTAAATTTTTGAGGAAGTAGTTCTCAATCTTAGAGATTTGGAAATGTGTCAAAGTGACTAAAGGATGCTGCTAGCATTTAGCATCAGGGACAAAGATGCTAAGTGCACAGGAGAGTTCCATGCAACGTAAGTCCCCCCCAGAATACTAATAGCACTTATTAAAATGCTGATGTAGAGTTCAAAATAAATCCACCAGAGGAACTAAGAAAAAATGATTTTAAGAAAATAGTTGCTTCAAGGAATAAAGCTACCTTTGGGGAGAAGAGGAATGGAAAACTGCTACTTTTCTGAACTAACCCTCCTGTAATATTTGCAGTTTTATCCTGTCTGTATTATTATGACCTGAATTTACCATTTTAGAAAAAGAAATGACTGGCAAATCAGTAGATTCTTCTTCTGTTTTTACTTCAAGTTCAGAATTTTTTTTTTAGATTTTTTTTTTTAATTTGACAGATCATAAGCAGGCAGAGAGAGAGGGGGAAGCTGCTCCCTACTGAGCAGAGAGCCCAATGTAGGGCTTGTCCCAGGACCCTGAGATCATGACCTGAGCCGAAGGCAGAGGCTTAACCCACTGAGCCACCCAGGCGCCCCTACCCTGGAATTTTTTTTTTTTAAGAGTTTATTTATTTGACAGAACACAAGCACAAAGCACTGAGTGGAGATCTGACCTGAGCTGCAGGCAGACACTTAACTGACAGAGCCACCCAGGCAGCCCTCAGAACTTTTTCATATTGAAATATCTGTCACTTAAACCTAATCACCAATTTGAATTGGTGAGCTTTTTACCCCAAAGAAGATTCCAGAAGCATATCTATTAATGATCTTTCAAGTGTTCCAGCTGAAAAATAAATCCTAGAATTTATCAACTTATGGAGTCACAGCAAATCCGTGTTAGAGGGGACTTCATTTTTTTTTTAAGATTTTATTTATTTATTTGTCAGAGAGAGAGGGAGAGCGAGCACAGGCAGACAGAATGGCAGGCAGAGGCAGAGGGAGAAGCAGGCTCCCTGCCAAGCAAGGAACCCGATGTGGGACTCGATTCCAGGACACTGGGATCATGACCTGAGCCGAAGGCAGCTGCTTAACGCACTGAGCCACCCAGGCGTCCCGGGACTTCATTTTTTAATGAAACTGAATAATTTTTCCATAGCAGCGTGGTGCTATACAGAACAAAGTAGGTTGGGAGCAGAGCCAAGTAACTAGCCTGCCCTTACAGTCCTATGACACCTGGCTCTTCAGCCTCTCCCATTGCATTTTCTGTAACCACTCAAAACAGGATTTCTACTGGTGCTTTTGGTGTTCTATGAACATTTTGTATTAATTTTTACCTTTCACATCTCTGTGCAGAATCACATGCCCTTCCTTCCACCTTCTATCCATTATTCAAGAGTGGCTTCAAATCCAGTATCCTCTCTGAAGCCTTCCAGTGCGCTCCAAAACCACCATACTTCATAAGCAGCAAATCATGACAAGTGAGAATACAGGCCTATAATTAATATTTAAACAACATCAGGTAAACATTCGAGCATGACCAATCTGACACGCTGTTAATGAGGCAACATTGCATACGTGCATGGTTTCTGAAATCAGACCTGAATCCCATCCTAGCTGTTCTTATCCTATCAGAGCCTCAGATATGTCATCTGAAAAATGTGGGTAATTCTTACGTCCCGTGGATGCTGTGAGTCTTTAATCCCACAGTCTCAGTAAATGTTAACTGCTGTCATTACATTTATTATTGTGTGTAAAGAAGCAGCTCACTAAATGTCTACCATTCATGTTAGTTTAAGTCAACCTGTACTTCTTATATACTTATTTTGTAAGTTACTCAGTGCAGGTGAACTTTTTTTAAATTACTATCACATATGAACTCACACAGATCAAAACCAGAATTCCGCTTGAATAGCGAAATTTTGGTGTTCCCTGCCTGTCTCAGTCAGGAGAGCATGTGACTCTTGATCTCAGGGTTGTGATTTTTTTTTTAAAGATTTTATTTATTTATTTGACAGACAGAGAACACAAGTAGAGGCAGGCCCCCTGCTGAGCAGAGAGCCCGATGTGGGACTCGATCCCAGGACCCTGAGATCATGACCTGAGCCGAAGGCAGAGGCTTAACCCACTGAGCCACCCAGGCACCCTCAGGGTTGTGATTTTAAACTCCCATTGGGCATAGAGTAAAGTAGCCGAAGTATCTAATTATAAGGAAAGTGGTTAACTAAATCATTGTAAATGTATATTAGAAAATATTATGCAACCATTAAAAATTATGCTTCTGAGGTTGTTTATTAATGTGGCAAAATGCTTATGATATCATGTTAAGTAAAATATCTTTAATGCAGGGGTTCTGGGTGGCTCAGTCAGTTTGGCGTTGACTCTTGATTTTGGCTCAGGTCAGGATCTCAGGGTCTTGAGATCGAGCCTTGCATTGGGTTCCATGCTCAGTGTGGAGTCTGCTTCAGATTCTCTCTCCCTCTTTCTTCCTCTCAAATAAATTCATAAAGTCTTCAAAAACAAAAATTTTAGGGGCACCTGGGTAGCTCAGTCATTAAGCATCTGCCTTCAGCTCAGATCATGATCCCAGGGTCCTGGGTTTGAGCCCTGCATCAGGCTCACTGCTCAGCAGAAAGCCTGCTTCTCCCTCTCCCATTCCCCCTGCTTGTGTTCTCTTTCTCGCTGTCTCTCTCTCTGTCAAATAAATAAAATCTCAAAAAAAATAAAATAAAACCAAAAATTTTAATGCAAAACTATTAAGATAATATCATGTGAATATGCATTATATATGCACAAATTATGTATTTATAATATACACTCAATATGTATTATTTATGCATGAGAAAAATGAAGAATTTCCAAATTTTCACACTGCTCATATATTTTATAAGGAAAAAAATAATGCTTTATATATCAAAGGCCCTTGATCTCATTTCCTAAAGGATATTTTCTTGCCAACAATCTTTTTCTCCCATTCCCAGAACTTTCTCTTTTCCCCTATATGCTCTCTCATTTCATATGCTTCTCCCCACCTGTAAGAAATCCTTAAAGGAGGTGGAATGCTGCAAAGACATTAGAGGACAAGCGTCCTGAGGACGTTTACCATAGCTTATTGATCTCTAAGCCAGCTTGGATGTGACAGCCAAGCATGGAAGTAGAAACTCAGTTGAATCATATTGAATGCATGAGTAGAGACCTAAGACATTGAAAAATGGAGCAGATAAAAGGAAGTAAGTGTGAGATTGATTTAAAAGGTAATCATAAATATGTATGGAGTCCCTTATTCTAAGTGCTTTATAATTCTTACATTAATCCCCAGCACAGCACGGTTGGGACTGGCTAGACAAATTATGAGCATTCGTATAATGGCATGCTATGCAGCTGTTTAAAAAACAAAACAACAAGGGGGTGCCTGGGTGGTTCAATCGGTTGGGTAGTATTGACTCTTTGTTTCAGCTCAGGTCATGATTTCAGGGTCATGAGATAGAGCCCCACATCTAGCTCCATGGTCAGTGAGGAGACTGCTTGAGATCCCTTCTCTGCCTCTCCCCTCCCCACTTGCGCTCTTGCTCTCTCTCTCAAGTGGATAAATAAATCTTTAAAAAATGAGGACTCTATTTTATAGTGATATGGAAAGAAAACCAAGAGATATTAAGTGAAAAAAGCAAGGAGCAGAACAGTATTAAGTTATGCTACCATTCATAGGAGACTGTGTTCATGCCTGCCTGTGTGAAATACTTCTGGAAAGACACACAGGAAGTAGACACTCTGGTTGCCTCCCAGCCATAGAATGGAAGTGAAACTGTAATTTAATTCTTTTTATACATGCATTTTTGAGCCATGTGAATATATTAGGGATTCAAAAAGGTAATTAAATGAAAATGGAGGAAAATCATTATTCCCATTTTCAAATAAGCAAGCTGAGATTGAAGGAAATGAGGTTCCCTGCCCGCAGCAGTAGTAACAGTCACACGTATGGACCATGAGCACGTACTGTGTCCCACGCCCCACCGGTATTTGGGAAACATTTTCTAATTTATTCCTCACAGATCTATGTTGAAGTGTTATGTTTATTTCAGTGTTACAGCTGGAGAACCTGAGGGAAACAAAGAATCTATTTTCCAATCCTGGACACTTTTGGAAGTGATAATTACTCTGGGACAGTGAGTATAAGCCAGGACCCAGGGTCACTCCACTTAGAGAAGACAGATAGTGTGCCAGATGTCCTGTCATCACGGCAGAATTGGAACGTGGTCTGTGTCACTCCACAGCCTGCACGCCTAACTGCTGTTTACAGATAAGCAAATGAAGGGACAGAAAACTGATGTCGCTTGCAAAATGCACACAGCTGTTAAAGTGCCAGTTCCAGCCTCCAAATGTGGTCCTTCTGAACCCAAAGCCTATACCATGTGATGTGTCTCTGGTTAGAAATCTAATAATTCTTTGGCAGAGGAATTTAAGAGGAGGGTGATATATCTGTAAGAAGAGGGAAAGGATGGGCAGAGCCCCAAGCTAAGTCCTTTGGTACATTTGGTGTCCCCCCCCATTCAAAGACCCCGAGAGAGCATTCAGTCGCCAGATGTCTGGGAGACTGCTGACTGCAGGGGTGTGTGCCCAGTGTTTCATGGACGGTGGTCGCCCCACAGAGCTTCTCATCCACATTCAGGAGCAGCTTGCACAGATTTGGGGGCCTTTGGCTCTTTGTAAATATTGGACACCGTAGTTCATCAGTGATTGTTCATAAGGAAAAGCAGATAATATATGCTAAAAGTCCCAGAAGACTAGAGAAAAGGAAGCAGCTTTTTCAAATTGCTTTTAGGAAAAGACTGATAAAGTCATGAGTGAAAAATCATTTTCTGGACTACAGCTCACGAAGCCTTTTCTATATGCTATGCCCATTATAGAAAAGTTTATGACCTGGGAAGTTTAGAAAATTTTCATAATAAATAACATTTATTTTTGTTAGTGGTTCATGCTGATGCCCTTAGAGAAATTATGTGAAAGATATAGTAAGTTTGGGCATGTGGCTGCATAATTGGAAGGAAAAGATCAACCTAGGCATTAGGACTAATTTGACTATTATGTAATTAATTATAGAATTATAATTAATTCTAGAGTTATAGATATGTAAGTTGATTACTTTGTAAAGACGAACAGATGCCCTGAAACCCTCTCTCTTCTGATCCCTCCAGTCCACAGTGAGGAATATTCACAAACTGAAAAACATTACTGAACCGGTGTGTGTGTGTGTGTGTTAGTGGTGGTGGTGGTGGTTGGGTGGGGTGTGTTAGTTTCAGACAACTGAATCCATTCTAAATCCACAGAGATTTTATTGGTGTTTTGAATAAGCATGCCAATTACTGATCTCAGAATGTTGTCACTAGAAATATAATTTAAGAATGAGGAGGGGGGCCCTAGGTGGCTCAGTCGATTAAATAGCTGCCTTTGGCTCAGGTCGTGATCCCAGGGTCCTGGGATCAGGTCCCACATCGGGCTCCCTGCTCAGCAGAGAACCTGCTTTTCTCCCTCTCCCTCTGCCTGCACCTCTGCCTACTTGTGCTCTCTACCTCTCTGTCAAATAAATAAATAAAATCTTTCAAAAAAAAAAAAAAAAAAGAATGAGGAGGACACTAAGACTCAGTTTCTGTATAGTCATTCAGCAAGCATTTTTGAGCCCTAAGTATCAGCAAGCATTTTTGAGCCCTAAGTAGCCATCACTGAACAGAAATCCACAGAACTGAGTTTCCGCTCAGTTTCGTTTCCCAACAGGTTGTTCCTTTCTCTCTCTGCGTGGGCTTTAAACAATGCAGGTTCTGGAATTACTAAATCGGCATCTCTAAGTGACCTGGAAATCTGTCATTTCAAGCTCCCTGGATGACTCAGACACACTTTCTGAGTATGGAATCTGCTGGATTCCATAGTTGGCCCTGTCATAACGATGCTGAACGGCTCAGATGCTTGAGAAGCAGACCCAGGGCTGGACCCTGACCCTGACCTCCATGTTGGAGCATCTCCCACAGAATCAGTGTGAATCTTCATTATCGGCAAGCAACTAATGCTTGCCTTAATTTGAAGTTAAAAATGGTGCCACTGTTTTGTCATAGTTTTTATTTATAAATATGTGTCTTTTAAATAGGGAACAAGGTTTGTGTCTTGAGAATCTTTTTGGAGAGGTCACTCACCCCTATGTGAGTGTAGATGGGTCTGTTTTCTGGCCTACAGGGGGAGGGGGTTAAATTGCATCATCTTCAGGATGACTTTCCAACCTAGAAATCTGTGATGAAAACTCTTTTTAAATCCCTTCTTTGATAGCTGTGGAAAACAGGATTTGAACCTCTAGGTCATTTTGCTTTTCTGTGGCTAGTTTTTGTTGAAGGACCTGTCAAAAGATTTCCCTCTTTCGCCCATCTTAGAAGTGACATTTCTCGAGTGAAAGCTTGCATGGTTTTACAACATGGTGATTTATATTTTAATCAGCACACTGGAAGCTCATTATCTGTCAGATAAGAGTCTGGTCATTTGATCTGCTCAGGTTGGTCCCTTGGTGTCTTTGCCACACTTCTCCTGATAAGGGAGTTATTGATAGCCTTCGTGGCTTTAATTATTTAATCATTATTGATGAGCGTTAAAAGTTCCCCAGAAGGACAGCCGACAGCCTGTCTTTATAACACCCTCTTCTCCGTTCTTGTCCTTACCCTTCCAAGAACTCTTTTCTTTTCCCAGAAAGAAAAAACTGCCTAACAGGTATCTCAAGGAGGCATAGATCATAGCCAGAATCCTAACACCTCAAAAATATTTGAGAATCCCATGTACCTCTGTCTCTTCCAAACCTACAGAGAGTTATAGTTGCCACACTTAGCAAGGGAAATATAAGATACCCAGTAAAATTTGAGATAAAGCATGAAATTTTAATATAATATGCTCCATGCAATATGCTCAAAAAGTATTTGGTGTTTGTCTGCATTGCATTTTAATGGACATCGTATATTTTATTTGGCAACGCTAGAGAGAGTATATACCCTAACGATATCCTAAGTCCACCTAATGTTTTGAAATCTAACTTCCTTTGAGACTTGCTCCTAATTTAAACCTAGAATGAAATGTTTGTAACAACTGAGACTTTATTTGTGTAAATTTTAACAACTATACACAGCTCCTTCTTGTTTTCAGAACATAATAGAAATAAGACTTTACTTGAAAAACCTAAGCTAGATATTTTCCTGTTTTGTAGTTTTTTATTAGCTATTTCAAGGACACACATAAGCAAAGACAGTGATACAATGCATTGCCCACACTTTATTTATACCCTATCCAGTTTTTTTTTTTTCTTTTTTTGTTGGGATGTGGGTGTTTCTACTGCCATTCCCTAAGTCAGTGATTTTGACCTTCACCTGTGCCTTATCTTCTCCTGGAGAGCTTTTTACATTCACAGCCCCTGCTTGCCTCCCACACCAATTAAGCTGGAATCCCTGGCAGGAGATCCAGACACCAGTCCTGCCCCGGTGATTCCAGTGAGCGGCCAGGGCTGAGAACTAGTTCCCTAAATGAGAATGGTGGAATCAAAGAAGTAGTATTACTGCTGAATCGTGTCCTTATATTTCAAACTCATCTTCAAAATTACTTCAAATTATTTGTGGTTTTTTTATGTCTTGTTCATGTGTGTTTCTCTGTCTCTCGTAGGTTTTAAACCAGTGGTCCTCTACTCGTTAAAATCATCATAGGATGCTTTTTAAAGAAAAAGCCTGGGCTCCCCTCCTGGAGGTTGGGCTCTAATTGCTCTGGTATGGAGCCCAGGATTTCTGGGTTTTGAAAGCACCTGAGGAGATTCTGAGTTTAGGCAGAATTGAAAGCCAGTATTTTTTAATATGTCAAATACTGATCTAGCTGATCATCTGAGTCTCCCAGGGTACTTTTAAAAATTTATTTATTTATTTATTTATGGAAGAAAACACATTTATGTATTTATTCGTTTCTACTTACAAGTTGGGTCACAGACATCAAGTAGACACAGCAGTGCCTGGCAATTCCTTGTCAGTCTCTGGTCTAACTTCTCTTCCCTCAGACCTCCAACCATCTCTCTTTCCTTCTCACTTTCTTTCTTATTTTTTTTAAATTAAGATTTCTTTCTTTTTTTTTTTTTTAAAGAATTTATTTATTTGACACAAGTAGGCAGAGCAGCAGGCAGAGATAGAGGGGGAAGCAGGCTCCCTGCTGAGCAGAGAGCCCGATGTGGGACTCGATCTCAGGACTCTGAGATCATGACCTGACCCAAAGGCAGAGGCTTAACCCCCTGAGCCACCCAGGTGCCCCAACATTTATTTCTTTATTTGAGAGAGAGAGAGCAGTGGGGAGGAGCAGAGGGAGAGGGAGAGAGAACTTCAAGCAGACTCCCTGCCGAGTGCCCCTGAGATCATGACCTGAGTAGAAATCAAGAGTCCGATGCTTAACCAACTGAGCCACCCAGGCGCCCCTACTTCTCACTTCCAATACAATTCACAAAAGAGAAACAACTCATCTTTCCAGCACCACGTCCACCAGCCTAAGTGCATTTGTGTCCACATACTATGCCTTCCCACTGTGGACAGAGAGGAGCTGTCCTTGTCCTCCCCAAGGTCAGGTCCTGGGATGGAGCCCTGCGTTGGGTGCCACGCTCAGCTGGGAGTCAGCTTCGCCCTCTACCTCCACCCCTCCCCCTGAACCTGCACTTTCTTTCTCTCTCAAATAAATAAAATATAAAAAAAAAAGAAATGTCTTGTTTCTTCTGCTGTGTTTCAATGTAAACACCTTTTCTGTTGCTCCCAACCCTTTAGAGAAGGCCGTCCCATGTGCATACAGCAACGCATGCCCACACCCACATGAACCGAATGAACACTGTCCAGACCCCGCCCCTGGAAATGCTATTTCAGGAGGTTCAAAGTGAGGCCCTGACATCAGTGCTTTATACGCTCTCCAGGCCACTGTGCCAAGTGGCCAGGTTTGGTCCCACCGATTGTAGATGACACAACATCACAATCCATCCCATTGATGTCTGGGCAATTGATGTTGGGGAACATGACATCAATGGCAAAACTGGGTTTTTGCAACAGGGAATAAAAGAAAATCTGACTCTTATTAGGCCTCCCTCAGATCTACTTATCCTTTTCTCTTTAAGTGACTCTGTGAAGGAAGATACAACCTTTCTGAAATAGGACATTAGAAGACCAAGGAGATGTACAGAGGAAATGAATAACAATACATTTTAAAGCAGGCTTACTCTCCTTATCCTATAAAAACCAGAGAGGAAGCATGAGCTACAGAACAGTCATGACCTCCAACCCAAAGATATCATTCATTCATCAAATACTGATTGCCAACTAAGAGACAGGGACTGAGCTAGGTCCTTAAAGTTCAGGGTATGGTATGACCTCAGGAATCACAGTCTAGAAGAGACCAATAATTACTATCAGTGGGAGGAAAAATGTGAAACTACCTAGGTAGTAAGTATAGACCCAGTCCTTAGGGGATTAGAGAAACAGGAGACAAAACCAGGCTTTTGAAAGATATAATGATCAGGGGTATAGGGAGAATGGAAGGAAGAGTGAGGGGGAAATAGCATTTCTTATCAGAGTGAATGAAACTGTAGGCATTGACACCACGGCTTAAAGCAGCATGCATGGTATGTTGCCTGAAATATGGGTGGTTCTACAACACTGTTGTGTAATGTTCTGGAAGAATTGGGGCAGGTGGAAGGCAGGCAGGTCGCCTTGCCCTATGGTCAGACTCCACTCACATACATCAGCCTGTCGTTCTTGGGTATTATGATGAGTTCTTAGACTGGCCATAAAAAGTTAGCTGAGAGATGGGTAACCAGCCTTGCTAGTCTAAAACTGAAGACATAACAGGGTGCCTGGGTGGCTCAGTGGGTTAAACCTCTGCCTTCAGCTCAGGTCATGGTCTCAGGGTCCTAGGATCAAGCCCCGAATTGGGCTCTCTGCTCAGCAGGGAGCCCACTTCCCCCTCTCTCTCTGCCTGCCTCTCTGCCCGCTTGTGATCTTTGTCAAATAAATAAAATCTTTAAAAGAAATAAAAGGAAATACAGACATATGATCTCTATTTGTCAGATGCTGCTGTAAAATCCTCTTTCTCCAGACTAATCTGCTCATATCTTCCTTCTTGGTACTTGCCTGGATTTATGGTTAGGCTTCCTTTTTATTCTATACTCTGGAATTTTTAACCTCCTGGGACATAGGCACTTGTTTTTATGTGTTGTGACTGTGGTTGATCACACGACCCTGAGTTCGCTGTGAGTGTAATTTCAGTTTGGTGAGGAACTTTTCACCCCGCAGGGATTACATGGAGCAACGTCAGTAATCTCCCACATCCCTCTGGTTCCCACGCAGACACTTATTAGCTCAGCTAGCCGCCATCTCCTCTGCTCTTACCTTTCTTCAGGTGAGAACACTGGCTGTAGTTGTCGTGCACTGAATTTTTATTATAAGGTCTATAGTTCAAATACACAGACAAATACAAAGAATCATGTAACCAACTCCCATTCACTTACTGCAAAACTTAATCAGGTCTAATCATTTTTCTCTATTTGCACCAGTTTTTACAAACTAAAACATTGTAGATATTGTAAGTTAAAGCTTGTCTCCTCTCGGTCTGATTCGCCTTCTTTCTGAAGGAACCACCACCCTGATCCAGTGTTTCTCATTATCATTCATGGTTTTATACATTTATTACATATATGTGTCATAAAGAACATATAGCATTGCTTTATACATTTTTAAGCTTTGTTTAAATTACTGCATCCTTGAAGTATCCATCTGAGCCTTGCATTTTTATTGAAAATTAAATTTTTGAGATTTACTGATGATGACACAAGTAGATTTAGGTTGCTTTTTAAAACTTCTTTATAGGGGCACCTGTGTGGCTCAGTCGTTAAGTGTCTGCCTTTGGCTCAGGTCATGATCCCAGGGTCCTGGGATCGAGCCCTGCATCAGGCTCCCTGCTCAGTGGGAAGCCTGCTTCTTCTGCTTCTCCCCTACTTGTGTTCCCTCTCTCGCTGTCTCTCTCTCTGTCAAATAAATAACATCCTTAAATTAAAAACCTACTTTATAGCATGCAATATATTACTCTATCAAAATTTATTTTTTATTGTGTACAGGTAGACATTTGAGGGTCTTTTTCCCCCCAATTTTGCAATGTAATAAAGCCATAGTGAACATCTTTGCACACATTTTCATGTGCACAAATGTACTGGGTTTTTATTCCTTGATCATTTACTTATATTAATAGCATTTACTATGCAGCATATATATACATGTGTATTATAATATTGCACTGACATTTTCAACTTTTGACCTTTCACTGGTCATCGGGAATTTTCCTCCTGGAGATGTTCTGAACCGTGGAATAATTTGAGTAATCAAATGTGAGTATGGCATTGGAGAGGAGGATAATATACCTTCAGGAAACTTGGGGTCTGTTTAAGGACTGATCTTGCCCCTTGTCCTGATTCCTTGACATGTAAATGGTCAGTGTCAGCCCGAGTCACTATTCCCCTCATATGGACTGAAAGCCAGCTGCCTGCAGAATTTAGCCACTGAATTTAATGCGAGCTGTTGTTAAAAGCATGCACATTACCACTTATTGCCGTGGGAGGAAAGAAGTCACAAGTGGTTTTTGTTTTTTGTTTTTTTTTCAATTGACTTTAATTTCATTTGATTTATTAGTGGTGGCTAGCTACTGAGCTGTATGACAGGTGCTCTGGGACGTCCAGGGATGGAGAAGTCCTTCAAGAAACTCACAGTTCCCCAAAGAAGAGATGCTTAGGAATCTGTCAGGTTTTGGCATCTGAAGTAGGCTCTTTGTTTTCTCCTTTAGTGACACTCAGGAAATGCTTGTCTCCTGCTGTTGATGCATCATCTCCCAGTACTATGGATCATGCTGAAGAAAATGAAATCCTCGCAGCAAGCCAGAGGTACTATGTGGAAAGGCCTATCTTTAGTCACCCAGTCCTCCAGGAAAGACTGCACAAGAAGGACAAGATTTCGGATTCCATCGGGGATAAGCTGAAACAGGCGTTCACGTATGTTGTGTTTTAACCAACTTCTTTCCATCATTCAGTTATGACAGAAGCGAGGTATCAAGAAAATCTGGTGCGGTGGGGAAAAAAAAATAGCACTTAGGATTTGCAGACTGTCCACATGGTAACTCAAGGATGGGTACTTGATTGAATCCCGGCTTCATTAAATATTTCACCCTATTTATTAAATTCTGATTATACTTGCCTCCATTTAACAGTTTATCTAAACACCCTGCTTTCCTTAACTCCACCACCTTCGAAATACCCATCTCTTCCCTTCGTCTCTCAGGAATGTTCAACCACTCTGTCTTTTTTTTCCACCCTGACTTCTACCCCATTTGGCAGCATCCTGAATTTAAGTCCCAATGCAGGCTATCAGGGACACTCAGTGTCCTAGGACTCTTCACTTTGGAGGTGTTGACATAGCCATTCGCAGGCCTGGGAATGGTAATACGTGTGTGCCAACGTATCTCTTGAGAGCTCCCAGGATCAGGTTGGACTGCTGCCTCTGGACCCTTGGGACCACATGTCCACAGTCTTTGTTCACCTAGCTTCATAGGAACCCTCTGCTCTAGGTGTGATCATCAGGAGAGTTTTAAAATGTATTCACCGGAGTCAAACTGAGTTTTAACCCTAGTCCCAACCACCTGCCAACCATTTGCTTGTGTTTCCTGCTCTATAAAATGGGGATAGTCATGGTACTTACATCATAGAGTTACTGGGGGTTAAAATCTATTAATATATGCAAAGTCCAAGGCATGTGGCAAGCAGTACACAAGTGTAGCTATTATTAATATCCTAATTTTCTAAACAAGGAGATACATCTAATCTGATTTGTTTCACTCAGATTCATGGCTTTTGCCACAGTTGACCCAGATCTGCTTCCAATATCTTTCTTCAGCTGATGATCAGATACTTTTGTAAAGACATGATATAAAGTACCGTGCATACTGCAAGAATGCATTGTCTTTTGAATAGAACAAATTGCTTCCTTGTCACCCAGAGAACTTGGGGCTATCCTGGTGGTGATGGAACCCATCGGTTCATCTCTTATTCAGTGACGTCTCTGATGACTGACATAGACTGGCAAAGGACTGGCCAGGGCCCAGAACATAGTCTACATATCAAAATTAATTGAACTACATGGGGATTAAATGCAAGGCCTGGGTTCTATTAGCATGATGTTCCACCTAATAAGACAACCAGACACAGAATCCACTACTGGACACCAGTGACAAATGGTGTCTTGTTTGTTTGTTTGTTTGTTTTTTTAAGATTTTATTTATTTTTATTTGAGAGAGAGAGGGAGAGAGAATGTGAGAGGGTTGAAGGTTAAAGGGAGAAGCAGACTCCCTATGGAGCTGGGAGCCCATGGCTGGATGCGATCCGGGACTCTGGGATCACAACCTGAGCCAAAGACAGTAGCTTAACTAACTGAGCCACCCAGGAGCCCCAACAAATGGTGTTTTGAGTTTACCTAATCAAAGACCCTAAAGCATTGAGTACATATCCATAAAGCTCAAGTACTTATATAAATTTCCTTCATTTTATAAGGACAGGGAAGACTAAATGGGCATGCTGGTCAGTGGTTCCACATTCACAAACTTACTAAGTAAGTAAGTAATTCCCCCACTTTGTTTGTACACCAACATAGAAAGCACATTAGGATTTCATCTACTAAAACAATAACCTCCAGGATATCTCAATTATTTTGAAGCTAAATTTTTCTTATCTTTCATGGTGAATTGTAGAGCATCATTATGGAGCCAGTTCAGGTATTGCCATTTAAAAAAAAAAAAAAAAGGAGGGGTGGTTACAAGCAGAGATCTTCCTGTTTCTGATCTCTGCAGAGTGGAGAGATTGTTCTTAGCACAGAATGTGAATTTGTACTTATTGCTCCAGGATACAGGGAAGGGAAAATGCCTTGGTGTGAATTCTATAGAAGTGTTCCTCATTTGATCTCTGGGGGTTTTGTTTTGTTTTGTTTTGTTTTTGTCCTCCCAGATGTACTCCTAAGAAGATACGAAATATCATTTATATGTTCCTGCCCATAACAAAATGGTTACCAGCATATAAGTTCAAAGAGTATGTGTTGGGTGACTTGGTCTCAGGCATAAGCACGGGGGTCCTTCAGCTTCCTCAAGGTTAGTAGGTCTATATATTTCTTTGTGTTGTTTCCCTTGCCACCATCTCTTCAAGCAGTTGTTGACCTTTTTTCCTGTTTTCTTTCACCATGGTTGCAAATTCATACTTTTTATCATATCATGCTAGTAACCTTTACCTATCTAAAGAAATGCTGCAGAAACATATGACCCTTAAAAAGCCCAGAGACAGCAGTAGTAGACTATGATGATATTAGTTTGTAGATCACTATATTTCTAGGAACTGGCTGGGCATGGCCTAACTTCTTGCTAAGTTAATCAGTCACTTAATGAATGTGTTGTCATTGTTAAGTCCATACTCTAATTACAATGGACAAGGATATGTTGAATTCCTCTACCTATGTGTGATTTTATGTGTGATATAAGAATTTAAGAAAATGCTCATTCATTTATTCATCTGTTCAAACATGTTTATCAAGCATCTGCCCAGCCCTCCCTATCCTTATGGAATTAACTATCCAGTCAAGCAGAAAGGTATGAAGCAAATAAAAGCACATTTAACTGTATTTAACTACATTTAACTACAAACAATGTCAAACACAATGAACGAAAATAGAGTACCAGAAGATAATAATAGGGGAACCGAACTTAAATAGATAAGTCACAGAAACTTCTAAGAGAGATTTGAGCTGAGCCCTGAAGGATGAGCGGGGGCAGGTAAGGAATGAGAGGAGGCACAACTGAGGCAGAGGGCATAGCATGTGTGAAGACTTAGCAGGAAAAGAGTTCGTATTTAAAGACATAGTTTGAAAAATTCACAGAGAAGCAACTTGCCACGCAGATTAGGGGCCGGTGGCCAGCAAGGTGGGCAGTGCTAGGTCTGCAGAGCCTTGTTGGCCACTTTTTTGATTCCACTCTGAGTGCACTGAAAGCTATCACCATGCTTTCACTCAGGATTTCTTTCTAAGAGGTCGCCAGGACTGCTGTTGGGAGGTGGGGTGGGGTGGGAGGGCTTGGTGGGAGGGCTACCAGAATACAAGCAGGGAGACCAATTAGAGGTGACAGGACTCAGTATAGGGAAAAGGTGATAATGGCTTGAACAGCCTCTAGATCAGTAGCGCAAGAATCTGTTCCGTTCTCCAGTTTCCTAAAAATTAATTACAAAATGATCAATTTGTTTTAAAAAAAATCACTTTTCCTCATAATCAATTAACTGCATTTTTAATTTTCCAAGTGACTGATTTACCAGATCTTTTAAACAAAAGCCTTATACCGGGGTTTAGGATGGTTTTTCCCATCCATTTTGGCACCAACACCCCAAGGGCACAGAAGAGGTGGGGACAGAGAGGGGGACACCCAGAGGTTCAGCCTCTGAAATGGGAAACAAGTGAAACCGCCAATGAGTCAAGTGGGACAGAAAAAGCGGCAGGGAGCAACTCCACTGAACCTGTGTAAACTAATACCTCAGCAAAATCCACAGGTGCATGCCTAATTGGGTTAAAATGCCATTCCACAGATTTTTGTTTGACCTGTTAGCCATCTTCCGTCTTGAACTAAGGTGGTGGTGGCAGAAAGGGAAAGAGTTATAAAGATGCACACTATATTTTATGGTGAAATCAGCCATATTGGCTGTTGGATTGATTAAGGGGGGAGTGGGGAGGAAAGGCATGTTGAGACCTGCTTTAAGGTTTCTGGGCTGATGAGTTGGACGTGGGGACACGGAGGAGGGAGGATGGTCAACAATGACTCTTGGATTTCTGGTTCTCACCTCCAAGGGTTGGAGGTGTCAGTTGCAGACATAATAAAGACTACAGGAGGAATGGCTTTGAAGGCTAAGTTTGAACATGTTAAATTTGAAATTCTTGTGAAATAGACAAATGGAGATCGCATGTTTATACTTAAAATATGATGGGCTAAAGAGAGCTGTGGGCTAGAGATGTCAGTGTGGGGATCTTTGACATATAGGGAACATTTAAGGCATGGAAGGTGCGAAAGAGAGCCAGGATCAAGCTTTGCCCAACATTAAAGACCAACTAAAGGAGGAACCAGCAGAAGAGACCGAAAAAGAAGCATCTGGAAAGGGGGAAGGATAACCAGGAACCTGTGGTATTACAGAAAGGAGGAAGGAATGATCCAGTAGGTTGAACACTAACAGGTGTAAGTCATCCCACAATCAAATTCATATGAAAAAGGCATTTTTCTGCCCATCACTAGTCAATGAAGATAGATAAATAGGAAAAACAAAATGTAGCAAAGACAGAGATCCAAGAGATAGTAAATTGATTTCTTGTGGTTGGTAAATTATTAGTAAAAAGACTTTTTTAAGCATTGAATTAATAGATTCATGAATTTTAGTTGAATTCTCTAATTCATTTAAAATCCCTATAAAATGATGGTAATAGAGAAGAAAATGGTGTAAACTAGCAAGGACAAAGAAAATGGGAGAGCACACACCGCAGAGTAGGAAAAAAAAATGGCAAGTGATGGATGAGTAACAACTGAATTATCAGAGTGGGGAAAGCGGGTATTTGAGTGTCTGCCTTGTGGAAACGTTGGGAAATTGGCGGCTCCAAGGATTGTCAAAGGTGAGAGTCAGGCAGATGGCTAGAAGCGAGAGGATTGGTTGAAACTCTGTATAATAAGTAGCAAGTACATGGACACCCAAGTCCCCACTGACACCATTCAGTGGATGGCAGTGAAAACAGTGAAAGACGTCAAGAGCAATGAAGTCTGCATGTTGACCTGTGCACTAACTAACAAGGGCTCTTCCTTGCCCTGCACATCTCCAAAGAGCCTGCAAGAACTTACAGCCCAAGGCAAATGACAACCCACCCCCAGAGAAAAAACGCCAAAGTGACAACTGGGGGGTTCCCCAACCAAGATACTGGCTGGTCCCCCAGTTGCCATATAGTAGAGTTCATCAGTAAATAAAGGGGCTGATGCACACGAACCTTCAAGGAAGAAAAAAAACCAAACAGAAAGAAGGACCTCGTTGGGCATATAAATAATGGAGAGGGCAAAATAAAATCTGTTTGCTCTGTAATATTCTCAGCAGGTTATGAAAACATATTGAATCCATGAGATAAGAACAGGATGTGATTTTAAAGACTTTATTTACTTGGAGAGAGTGTGTGAGCAGGAGAAAGGGCAGATGCAGAGGAGCCCACTGAGCCACCCAGGTGCCCTGAGATGCAATTTTAAAAGGAGCCTTCAGAGAACAAGAAAAAGCTCATAGAAATTAAAAATAGGATAGCTGGAACAAAACACTCCATCATAGGGTTGGAAGCTAGAGGAAATCCGGAAATGGAAGAAATAGGTGAGTACGTGAGCAGTAAGAAAGGTGAGACGGGGACACCAGACGATCAGTCCTGGTGTTCTGTTGTGTATCTACTTGCAGTTCTAGAAAGATGGAGTTAAACTAAAGGGAAGAGACTATTAAAGAATATTTTCAGAATTGAAATACATGAATTTTCAGACTGCAAGAAGCGACAAAGTACCCAGCAGAAGAAATAAAAAAGAGGCACACCATAATAAAATATCAGAATGCCAGGGATAAAAAGAAGATCTCAAAACCTCTTAGGGAAAAAAAAAGTCACATAAGTATGATATAACTAAGTGGAAGCTAAGAAAGTAGGAACTCAGTAGCTATTTAACATCTGAAACTGATAAACAGAATAATAATGCCAACACATTATTTAGAGCAGGGTTTCTCAGCCCTGCCCCCTGCCGGGACAGCTCCCATCCTCAGACAGTCAGGATAATAAAAAATGTCTCATGACATTGCCAGATGTCCCTGGGGCGGGGTTAGGGGGAAAAATCCTCTTGGTTGAGAACTGTTGATTTAGAGATAAATGGTAGAAAAACAGCTGAACAAGTTGGAAGTGAGTGCCTTTGGGGAGCAGAACCTGGGGGTAAGGCAGGAGAGAGCGCACTTTTCTTTGGAGCTTTTTTTAAAGTACTGTTTGGCTTTTTAAACTATGGGCATGCATTGATTCCTTTTAAATAAAAATTTAAAAATAAAAATTTAAAAGAAAACCATGAAAATGACCATATTATTATATATGAACTAGGGATGCTTCCCCACTGTTCTGTGGCTAAAATTTTTTTCTTCACAACATGACAATGCATTAAGTGAATTTTCTAGTTGTCCCAGCTGAACCCCCTGAGCTGAGAACAAGGGTGTTTATTGTCTCCACCTTCTGAAAAGGATGCCAGACCATCTGTGCAAAACTATGAGTGAACGACACCAAACCATGTCTTTAGTGCATCACTTCAACCAGATGTATTTGGAGACCAGGGAGATGACAGAAATTTGGAGTGAGAATTTTCTAGAGAGAGGAGAAAGCACTATACATGTCCCCTCCACTTAAAGTCAAGGTAGAAGTGACTCCAAGAGAACCATTCAGAGGGCTAGACACATGTCCTCTGGAGTTTTGGGGAATTGTTGCTGACTAATTCTTGCAAGAAAAAAAATTAACAAAAGGGTGTAAACTGCCCGCCTACACAGGCAGAATGGAAAGCCCTCCAGTGAGCGTGGCCTGAACTTCCGAAGTTTCTCTGGGTAAAGGTGCCAAGCTTTCCCATCAGATAAATGAATGCTCTGGAAGGTAACAAGGCTCCGCTCATTTGAAAGGTACCTGCCCAAGAGGACTGCCTACGGAGGAGAGGAGCGTATGTCCGTGGAGGGAACCTGGAAGAGATGTAGAAACTGGAAACTGGGAGTTCCTTATTGAATAGGGATCCCCAACAAACCCACAAAAACACCCCGTTAGAGAAACAGCCGGCATTTTGCCTTCAACAAAGATTATAGCTACACCAATCGAGTAGGATTTTCTGCCCTTATTTAGGTTGAGAAAGAGTAAAACAGGAAAAAGAAAAAAGGCCACCCTTTGGCAAAGAGGAGATGACAGGGAGAATGGTCTCAGCCTGAGTTTAGGATTGGATGCAAGGGTGGGCAGGTTAAGACCCATCTGTTTAACTTGGCTCTCACCGCTTCCCCTAAAGTACCAAAAGATGAGCACATAGAACCCTCCGCTTTCTAACGATCTCTCCATTTCTGCTGGTTTCCATCCCACAGGGTTAGCCTTTGCAATGCTGGCTGCTGTGCCTCCCGTGTTTGGCCTGTACTCTTCATTTTATCCTGTTATCATGTATTGTTTTTTTGGAACCTCCAGACACGTATCCATAGGTAAAAACTTAGAGCTGACGTTTTAGTGCCATTCCATCTGGATTTCCGAACTTTGCAGTGTGCCAAAGAGATCGCATGTCTGTTACCAGAACATCCGCTTCCTCAATACTTTCGTTACTGGACACCCACTAGGGGCTTTATAAAAATAGACTCCCCCCAGATTTCCAGAATGAATAGCTTTCTTATAATCTTGGCATAACGGGGGGGGGGGGGGGAGACCATTTTTCTTGTGTAAAAAGAGCAATTGTTGAAATCTGGGAAAGAAGTACTTTAGTTCATAATATGGTTTGCTTGTATCTGGTTTTTCTTTTCTTTTATTAGTGTTACTGCATGTTCCTAGTTACTATGCATGTGTCGCATTTTCATCCTGTTTGAGGCTCTGAATTATACATGACTTTTTCCCGGTGTATTTAGGGTGAGCCTTACATGGACTTCATTACAGCCTTGGTGCATGAGGCTGCCACCAACACGGTGGCTGCCATCAAGACACGGTTTCCGATGTCTGGTGCTGGGTAACACATACCCCCCAAACGTTGCAGCTTCAGATGTTTGCTTGGTTACCTCGCACAGTTCCTGTGGGTCAGGATTTGGGAAGCACTCAACTTGAGCCATTCTTGCTCAGGCTCTGTCAGGTAGTTAAGAGTCAGAGGGGGAGCTGGAGCAGCTACTCTCTCTCTCCCCTCCTTCCCCTCCATCCTTCTCTCCACTGGGTCCTAATTGGGCTTGCTCACACTCAGCCACAGTACATGCAAGTGTTGCATCTGTCAAATGGAAGCCACCTTCACCTTTTGTCATGTAGTCTCAGAAGCCATGTGGTATCACTTTTGCTGCATTCTTTGGGTGACTAGCATGTCACAAGCCCACCCAGATTCAAGGAGAGAGGAAATCAGACTACCTCTTCATCGGCGGATGTCCAGGTTCTAGAAGAGTCCATGTGATGGAAGGTATTATCGTGGCCATTTTTAGAGAATACAATCTGTACATACACAGCTCACACATAACCCGGGGGCAGAAGGCTGATGGAGAGTGGGGCAATTTTATCAACCTCACCTGTGTCTCCTTGAAAACCGGCAACAACCACGGGAGATTGCTGGAAATGATTGCCTCAACTAATGCTTCATTATTTCAGGTCCATTTGCTGTGATTAGCCTGATGATTGGCGGCGTGGCAGTCCGATTAGTACCAGATGATATTGTCATCCCAGGAGGAGTAAATGCAACCAACGGCACGGAAGCAAGAGACGCCTTGAGGGTGAAAGTCGCCATGTCTGTGACCTTACTTTCGGGAATCATCCAGGTAATATTCACAGATGGAGAAGTGAGCTCCCATTTGTCCATTTCATAAATCTCTATTGAGCCTTCGTGGCTGGTCTACATGGTGGGCAGGGTCCAGCCGGCAGAGGTCCAGGGCTCAGGGTTCAGCGCACCCAGGAACACCAGTCCCGCTGCACGCCTTCCTGAAGTGCGTATTTATTAGGAGCTAGCAAGCCTCAGCTGGGCCCTTTAGAGATTCCAAAAGCAAGAAAAGTTTAAAGCAGATTTGATTAGTAATGCGAAGAAGGCCTCTCTTACCCACTTGGAAGGAAGAGGAGGTGACATTGACTCAGCTTGCGCCCAGTTCTGAGGAACAGGGAAAGTACAAGTGTGCCCGGTGCTCCATGAGGCTCCAAGCGGCCCCCAAACTTCCATTGTTTTTTCTAACCCGTGTTTCACCTGTGACCTGCTTAACTGCTGCAGAGGCAAGACTGTAGTGTTAGAAAGTGGTCTGGAAACAACTTTTGTGTGTTTTCTGTTGGTTTTTCACCTCCTGCTCTATCACGTGACTTCTTTGTTTCTTTGTCATTTAAAAAAAAAAAAAGTTTTGCCTAGGTGTCTGTAGGTTCGGATTTGTGGCCATCTATCTCACCGAGCCCCTGGTCCGGGGCTTTACCACCGCGGCAGCTGTGCACGTCTTCACCTCCATGTTGAAGTACCTGTTTGGAGTGAAAACAAAGCGGTACAGTGGGATCTTTTCAGTGGTGTATGTAAGTAAGCTGCTTCCTGACTTCCTGGTACTCATTCTGCCTTCTTATTTTCCTCTCTTCTCTTCTGTACCTTTAAGACTCACTTTTCTAAGAATTAAAATGGAAAAGATCTCATTATTCTAAGATTTTTCTGAGAACCCTACAAGGGGAATTGAACCTTAAAGTCCTGTTTTATTAATAGGCGATACCTCACAAGGAATTTTGTATCAGACCTTTATTTGGTGACCTCACCTTCACCCAATTAGCTGAAGAGACTGCTTTTTCTTTAGACCAAATTATGTTCTCTTTGGGAACTGACATAATTTAAAGGCATTACAGGAGAACACACCTGTCTCTAAAACTGCTTACTCAAGTAGGCCCCCAAAAATAAAAAAGTAAATCTATAAAAGATTTAACCAACACGATTACCCATTGAATCTAATAAAGTCTGTGTCGACCCTTGCACCCGAATCAGAGAAAATATAAATTATTTGCAGGCACATAGGGAACAATGATAAGATCTGATGATGTTAAAACTGATCACAGATTCTAAAAATTCCTTATTTCCTCACACAATGTAGTAGAATAAACAACCGATAACTAAATATAGCTTTAAAACCCCCATACATGTGGAAAACAAAAAACCTAGTTCTAAATATTCCATGGATAAAGAAGAAGTTATGAAATAATTAAAATCAAATGTCAGTCAAATGCTTCATATCAAAAGTTCTGAGATGCTGCTAAGGCTAGTGTTGGGCAGAAGAACCGATGGCCTTTGCAGGTGTTTGTGTGCCATTCACCACGCTGGGCACAGTGAGTGAGCAGATACGGCCCTTGCCCTTGTGGACCCCAGGTCCCATGGGAAGGCAGATAGTAAACCATTAATTGGCAAATATGTAATTAATTGCAAACCATGTTACATGCTATGGAGGAAAGGTACAGGCAGCTGTGGAAGTTGAATAGGGAGACCTTTCGATTAGGGAGCTGAGAAAGTCACTATAAGGAAGTGACATTTACATTGAGTCCTTGATGGCTGAGAATGGGATCAAACTGTAGGAACATGCCCTAAATAACTAAATTCTTTGTTTCCCATAGTAGCTTCCTACATGGAGATGTCTCTCTGTGCCTTGTCACAAAGGAAATAAAACAGATAAGCCCCTGAGTGTGTTCTAGGCATCGACAGGCAAAGGTGTGTAGCCTGAGCTCAGTGTAGCCCACTGTCTAGGGGCCACATGAGTACTGACCACATTTGGAGTGCTGAGGCTGCAACCTTAAGATAAAAGTAGGAGACTTTCTTTTCTTTTCTTTTCTTTTCTTTTTTTTTTTTAAGATTTTATTTGTTTTTGTGATAGGGAGAGAACATACACAAGTGCGTGAGAATATGAGCAGTGGGGAGGGGCGGGAGGGGAGAAGAGACTCCCTGCTGAGCAGGGAGCCTGACGTGGGACTCACTCCCAGGACCCTGAGATCATGACCACCTGAGCTGAAGGCAGACACTTGACTGATTGACGCCCTGGAGACTTTCTTTTCTAACTCTCCTGGGCTTCATCCAGACTTCAGCACACTCTTGCCTTTGAAGTAGAGCTGTTCGCTTTTTCACCTGCTACCCATGACTTCTTTCTCCCTCTTTCACCCCCAAAAGGCTTTTCTGTATATTTATCTTTGCATTATTTTGCTGACATCAACTCCTAATCGTTCCTCATGCTCGGGACTCAGCTTAAGGGGTACTTTTCTGAATATGATAAAACTACATTGAGCCATTACCAGATCTCAGAACATTGTAATATAAGATTGTTGGATAACAGTTACAACTACAGGGGCACCTGGGTGGCTCCGTCAGTTAAGTGTCTGACTATTTCTTGATTTCAGGTCAGGTCATGGTCTCAGTATCATGAGATCGAACCCAGCACAGAATCTGCGTGGGATTCTCTGTCTCCCTCTCCCCCACCCCTCCTCGCTCATTGGTGCTCTCTCTCTAAAAAAAGAAAAAGAAAAAAGAATTAAAACTATAAAGTTGTATGACTGGGTAAAAATGCCTCCTAATCGGTGGGAGAGAGAGATTTCAGTCTGGGAACTTTTCACTAGAAATACAAGGTGATGGGATGGCCGGGGTGGATTAGCACACTAGTGTGTCTGTCTGTCCAGGGGCTATTGCTTGATGTAACCTCCAGTGTTCACTGTGTTACAGAGTACAGTTGCTGTGTTGCAGAATGTTAAAAACCTCAACGTGTGTTCTCTAGGCGTCGGGCTGATGGTTTTTGGTTTGCTGTTGGGTGGCAAGGAGTTTAATGAGAGATTTAAAGAGAAATTGCCGGCACCCATTCCTTTAGAGTTCTTTGCGGTAAGTCAAGTCAACTTTTGCCACAAACACCTGGCTGTCTTGGTGAGGGATTTGGACAGGGCAGGAACAGGGAGTGCTACGTTTTTTCTCCCAGTTCTGTCAAGAGAAGGTTAGAATGTGTCAAGGGAAACCTTCACAAATACGCTAAAAGGAAAATGTGGACAGAGATGATTTTTAAAATCCAGGCAAAGGCCATCCATAAAAATTGTAATAGGAATTATCTTTGAGATTATGGGAGACTATTCTTCCTCAAAAATTTTATTGTCTAATTATTTTATAATGAGCACCTACAACATTAATAACCTAAAAAAATGAGGCTATTTCCATTTTTAAAAGATCAAGAGACACGTTCCCAGACTTTCTTGGTTGGTTCCTGGCTCTTCAAAGCCAAAAGAAATACCTAACAGTATTAAGTAGTTAATGCATTAAGTAGTTAATACATAGTAACATCTCACGACTTAGGAACTATTGTAAAAATAATGCACATGCCATGAACTACTGTATATTCTATTATGTTCTTAAATGACCACAATGGTTTATTACTAATGTTATCATTGGTTTCCTGCAGCTGCCACTACTGTAAGGACTGGTTCGCTGCCCCGGCCAGCCCTCCTCCCCTGGATGACCCACTCAGAAAGTTCAATAGCAGTAGTTCTTCAAGATGAAGGAACTTGCTTCTCCTTCTGTTATTTTTCCGTCACATGTCAGTAAGGGCTATACTTACACGTCAACTAAATCTGACCATCCAAGGAGGCTCATGCACAGAGGCAATCTGTGACCCTGTGTGCAGCTGAGGTGGGAAACCACTGTGGGGCTAGCCAAGGCCTTGAACCACAGCTGGTGGGGACAGCGGGTCAGTGGAAGGATTGACACGCCGTTGGTACATCCCCCTCACAATACACCCTCCAACGTCCCTTGTTCCTGCCATCTTAGAAAGGCAGAGGCAACTTTTGGAAGGTTTTATGGCTCTTTCTCTTTGCAGTCAGCTGGCCAGACACCTCAGCAGGGAACAGAACAAAATTAAGAGGAAAGAACGCCAGGCACAAGGCAGCTGTAGAGACCATTCTAATTTTGTGGGGGAAGGGCCATCAGGAGCAGGTAGAAATGCTAGAGGCTAATTATAATTCTGTTCTTTAAAACTGTAAGTTGAAAGTGAGAATAGATAATGGTGGTGGCAGTTGACTTTTCATCTATAAAGGCACATTCAGATTTGTGTCTGTTCTAGGTGGTGATGGGGACTGGCATTTCAGCTGGGTTTAACCTAAAAGAATCATACAACGTGGATGTCGTCGGGACACTTCCTCTGGGGTAGGAAAACCATTTTAAGTTAACAGTGTGACTTGAATAATCAGTAGATTTACTATTGTTTCTAACTCCTGCTTTAGTATTCTTAAAATCTCTTTTTCTTTTCCCTACATATCAAATAGCTAAGGCTTTGAGTTTTGGGGGGTTTTAGTGTTGTTTTTTTTAAAGATTTTATTTATTTATTTATTTGACAGAGAGAGATCACAAGTAGGCAGGCAGAGAGCGGGAGAGGAATTTTTTTAATTGTAAAAAAACCCATAACAGAAAATTTACCATTTTAATCATTTTGAAGTATAGAGTTCAGTCTGTTAAGTATATCTGCATTTTTGTGAAATGGGTCCTGAGAACTTTGTCATCTTGCAGATCTATACCCATTAAACAAGAATTCTCCATTCTCCTTCTGCTCACCCTCCCAGCCCCTGGCAACCACCATTATTTTTCTCTGTATAAATTTAAGTACTCATGGTACCTTGTATAAGTGGAATTCTGTCTATCTTTTTGCAACTGGCTTATTTCATTCAACATAATATCCTTAAACTTCGTCTGTACTATAGCAAGTGACAGAATGTGCTTCCTTTCCCAAGTTGAATGAAATGTCACCAATGTCTGTACACCACGTTTTATGTATCCATTCACCCAACCATGGACCTCTGGGGTGTTTCCACCTCTTAGCTGTTGTAAATATTACTACTGTGAACATGGGTGTGCAAATACGTCCTCAGGACCCTGCCTGCATTCTTTTGGATATATACCCAGAAGTGGGATTGCTGGATCATAGGCTAGTTCGATTTTTAACACTTTGAGGAACTTCCATACTTTCTTCCAGAGTGGATACACCATTTTACAGTCCCACAAACACTGGCATGTAGTGTTTTCTTTTGTTTCCTGTTGCATAGCACTTGCTGGTTTTTAAAATCTCTTCAGATGGCATAGGAATTAAGGGCCAAAATACCTAGATCTAGCCTGAGGCTTATTATCTGTGTGACCTCAGGCAAGGCACTTACCCCTTAAAGCCTCAGTCTCCTCCGCCATCAGGTTAGCACAGCAATCACTCCTGTCTGGGGGCAGCTTCGAAGTTACAGCTGGGAGTCATCACCTGGAAGTGTTTAAGACTTGCCAGTTGGACGTTCTGTGGCGTGTTATTTCAACAGATTTTCTAGTTTCAAGTCCTCTTTTCTTTATTGATCTCCTTTTCTCTAACTCTACCTTTAAAATGTTTTACTATTCTCTCTATGATTGAGGAAGCTAGAATAACTATGAGCCTCTCATAGCCACCTCATTCTGTTCTTCTCTGACATGCTCTGGCTATCTCTGTATCTCTCTGTGTGTCTCTGTCTTTCTGTCTCTTGTACTGTCTCTTTGTCTTGCCACCCTCATTTCTCTCTCCAGATGAGCAAAATCAGATATTTGCCCAGATGCTGGGCATGGATGAACCTGACCTACGGCATCAAGCCTTGCCCCTAAGATTTTCCTGGGAAACATAGGGCCAGGTGTTCCCCTTAAAGCCAGAGGTCACCCCCCACCCCAGAGCAGGTGTTGAAGGAAGAAACATGCACTCCACTTCAGAACAAGGGATCCTTGTCATGAACGTGTTACTTATGATTCCATGTAAAAGTGTAACCCAGTAGTAACACTTGCTTTTCAATTTGGACTTATACTTTTATACCCGCCATCTCCATTGGTGCTCACAATAACACTCTTGACATATATGCTATCTCCATTTTACACAGTAAGGAGTTTCTTTTATGTAAGCATATGTTTATTGAATGCCTATTATGTGCCGGGAGCGTGGCAGTTAAAAACGAAGGCAGCCATGCAAACAAAAAATGTCTGCCCTCAGAGGAGTAGGGGGTTGGGAGGGGGAGAGGGGACAGGGGAAAATGAACAATAAAAAGTGCTGTGAAGAAGAGGGAAGCCAGCAAGGGATAGGGCCAGGCTGGGTTGCTGTGTGAGGTAGGCTATCAGAGAAGGTGACATTTGAGAGATGGGGATGCAGCTTAGTGGCTCACCAGTGAGTCCCAGCCTGGACCCAGAATACAGTCTTCCGACGCTCAGTTGCTTGCTGTTTCCATTACCTCACACCTGGGTCTCTAACAATTAGTCATGTGCTGAACAAGCATTAGTCTTTGACTAGATCCAAAAGACAGTTATATTCAGTAATCACAAATAATTTGATTAAATGTGAATCCTTAGACTTAGATTTCTCCTTTTAAAACTTCACATACAGGGGCGCCTGGGTGGCTCAGTGGGTTAAGCCTCTGCCTTCGGCTCAGGTCATGATCTCAGGTTCCTGGGATCGAGCCCCGCATCGGGCTCTCTGCTCAGCAGGGAGCCTGCTTCCCCCTCTCTCTCTGCCTGCCTCTCTGCCTACTTGTGATCTCTATCTCTCTCTCTCTGTCAAATAAATAAATAAAATATTAAAAAAAAAACAAAACTTCACATACAGTTCACCACAGTTTCTACCTAGTACCTTCCTTTCCCTATTGCACTGTACCCAAATATGTTGCTTTTCCTCCATGTGTGAGAGCCATCCTTTAAAAAACAAAAACAAAACAAAAAAATTGTACCTTTCTGTAACCTGGCTCCCCTTTCTGGAACTTTGCCCAAAACCAAGCAGGAAACATATAACGCTTACCTAACCACCCATCTACAAATAATCATACCATTTCCGTTATCTCTGAGTCTTACAGCCAAAGGACAGGTAATTCCAAAACAGCGACTTAGAAGAACATCCATTTATTTGCTCACAATCCACAGTCCAGGTAGGAAGCTGAGTGGTCTCTTGCTGTCACTTGGGGCCTCTCAGGCCACTGCTGATGTCTGAGAGTGTTGCTGGTGGGCTTCACTCCCATGTCTGATACGTCGGGTGGAGGGCTGGCTGGCATCTTCTCCCCCCACATGGTGACCCTGACAGGAGAGCCAGACTCTTATGTAGTGACTCAGGGAAACAAGACAGAAAAGCAGAAGGTGCAAGGTGGCTAAAAGCATTCATACAGCCTCACTCGCCCACATTCAGTTGGCTAAAGCAAATCTCAAGACCAGCCCAGATTCACCAGAGGGGAATCAGATCTCCCCGAGATGCAGGAGGAGCCGCCCATACATGCATGGGAGGAACTGTTGGCGGCCATATTTGAATGCAAACTACCACACTCATCTGTACACACACAAATAACACACACAGGACTGTGTCCAGAAAGTGGCAGTTGACTCTTAAAGATGCCAGTCATGGCAGTACATCCTCTTTCTTGGTTTACTTTCCTTATCTCATTCCAGTATACCCTCTTTTCTCCTGTTCTTCTGCGGTCCCAAATCTGCTGCTCGGGCTTCCTTCCCAGCTAAACTTCTGCGACAAAGTACAAGGGAAAGACAATAAGTTTTGCAGGCAGACCTCCTGGGCTGGATTCCTTGCTCCTTCTCAAGAAAATAACTTAACATCAATATCTGCAAGTATCCATTTTTTCACCTATAAATTAAGATAACAATGGCACCTAGCAAAGAGGATTGCTGTGAGGACAGATGGGATGACATATGGCAAGCATACAGCACGAGACGTAGGCTTAACTTAATATAGGTTCTTTTTTTTTTTCCCCTTCTCCCCCTATCTTTCTCTAACCCCAGAACTCAAAACACCCCCTGTGTCACTGTGACATGACACAGTTGGAGAAACAGGCCCAGGGAGGCAGTTTCCTCATGCTTTCTGTTGTACTGGTGCCCATTTGTACCTGAACCATTGTCCCTTGGACAGGTTGCTTGTTTTCCTCCTCTGTAAACTGGGGAACATGGTGGCACATAGCTCACAGGGCTGTCAGAGATAAATAAGCACAGAACGTAGCACAGGGGAAGTACCTAATAAATGGTTATTATTGTAAAAAAAGAATAATATGGTATGTAAATTGATTGACGTTTATGTAGCCCAATGCCTTGAATTGAATCAAGTGCCCTTGAAAACCCATAGTGCCCCTTTCCCCATACCATTCTAGGGGAATCTCTGTTCTGTTCCTTTAGGGCAAGGGTCCCAAACTATGAGAATGGACCACAAAAACTGGGTTCCCCGTTGGTCCCTCCAGATTTCCAGAACTACCAGGTGAGACCCAAAGAGTATCATCTTCTATTGTTCCTTTCCCATGTTAGAAATTCACCTAAAGGGACCCTGGGAAGCAGAGTCTATACTTGAAATAACACAGGGGAGCAGTCTGGATAGCAGTTCTCCTCTAAGACAGCCCTTGCTGAACACCCTTCCTGCCCTCAGACTTTGGTTCAGATGTCTTGTGCCATCCGAGCCCTTCGCTGACCCTCTCTTCTTCCTGTTCTCTGTCTTACTTACACCTGCTATACAGAGTGTCAGGAGGTGTGGGGTTACTCCTTTTCTAAATAAAACAGCATCTGATGTCTGCTGATAACCCACTCAGGTAGGAAGCCAGTACTCCAGGCTTGGGACCTAAAAAGAATCCCCGTGTGTCAAAGAGGGTGTTCTTTTTTGCCAAACCAGAGCAAACAAGTATCGAAGTGTTGATTGCCTCATTTGCAGGTGATGCTGTTCTGAAATGCCCCCCGCTAGCTGCATGTTCTCTTCCCAGTGGTCACAATGCTTGGCTTAAAGTTAGCTTGACCTTTCAGGCTACTGCCTCCTGCCAACCCGGACACCAGCCTCTTCCACCTCGTGTACGTGGATGCCATTGCCATAGCCATTGTTGGCTTTTCGGTGACCATCTCAATGGCCAAGACCTTGGCAAATAAACATGGCTACCAGGTTGATGGCAATCAGGTAAAAAATCATTCATTCCCTGCAGGTGTTTCATTATGGTATAATCACAGAAGGCAAACCGATTTGAATTTCTCTGTCTTGTTAGAAGAACTTCTAGTTTGATGTTGGAGGTATTAGAAACATGTATTTCTTAAACACTATAGTTTATCATTATTTATGTGCATTAGATCATCAGAGCACTGAGGTACTGTCCTACCTCCTATCACAGGTAGGGGTCCTGCTAGGAAGAGGTAGTCTTTGACGGGAGGCTTTCAGTTTGCCATACACCAACAGATGTTATCCCTATTTTTTTGAAAGCTCACAGCCTGAGAAGCAAATGTTTTTCTAGAACTATTTCTGGGAAGACTTTCTTGGTTCATTAAACTTGGATATGTGATTTGTCACTCAAACTCCACATTATGTTTTCTGCCACCTCTTTTTAAAAAAAATTTTTTTAGAAGGATGGGAGAAGGAGCAAAGGGAGAGGAAGAGAGAGAATCTTAAGCAGGCTCCACACCCAGCACAGAGCCCAACGTGGGGCTCGATCTCATGACCCTGAGATCATGACCTGAGCCAAAATCAAGAGTTGGCCACATAACTGACTGAGGCCCCCACATAGCCTGCTACCTCCTTTTATAATCTATCTATAGAGAAGATATTTAATCTGAATACCATGAGCCATAATTTTGGCATGACAATCCTTTAACACACTGTGTATTTCTAAGAGAAGACGAAATGCTCCACATTCCCACCAGACACAGTGATCCAACTAGGACAATCAGAGATAGCCATGAGAGCAGGGCTCACCCATAGGTCCCAAGAGGACACTGGCCTGTGCTCCTTGAAGAACAACAGTCCAAGCATGTAGAAGATGCCAACAGTTCTGTACACCAATAACTCTCTTGTAACAAAAATAGTTTGTCCCTTTTTGCTACAGATTTCTTTTTACTAAAAAAAACTATTAATTGTGTAAGAGAGTGTGTTTGGGAAAGTGGGGAGTAGGTAGTGAGTGCAGCTTTGGCCTCTGACAGAATAAAAGCTCCAAGTCTTTTTCATGCTAAAAAAAAAAACCTCTTGTCTCTGGAAAGAGAATGAAGAGACAGCTACTACAGAGCATGTGTCTTAAATGAGCCATCATGCCTGTTTTTTCCTGAAGAGTGACTGACCTCTCATGTGCTTTATTTCAACATGGAAAAGGAGCTCATTGCCCTGGGACTGTGCAATTCCATTGGCTCACTCTTCCAGACTTTCTCCATTTCATGCTCCTTGTCTCGAAGCCTTGTTCAGGAGGGAACTGGAGGGAAGACACAGGTGTGTATACAACTGGCCTCTGAGGACTGGTAGTTTGGAGTGCTAAGTTTTAATCCCTTGATTCTATTCGGAACCCAAACAAAGCCACTGTGTCTGAAGCCTGGTGTTCCGGTGAGCTGTGTAGTGAATCAGAGAAAGGCATGAATGGTTGAAGTGAGTCACAGGTACTGAATCTGTAGGGAAGAGGTATATTCTCCAGTTAAAATGAGAATTACACAACACTGCCTGCTACTGGTGAATCTCAGAGTTCAGAAAGGGATGTTGCCGTGAGAGCCTGAGGCTGGATATGGATGGTCAGGATGCCAGCACTGTCCAGTAGAACCTTCTGCAGTCTTGGAAATGTTCACTATTTTGCATCAGCTGATATTCCAGCCACTAGACAGATGTGGCCTTTGAGTACTGGAAATGTGGGAAATGCAGCCAAGACCTGAATTTTGTGTCGTATTTAATTATGATTTTGAAAATGTAATAGCTAGATGTAGTGAAAAGAAGGGCCATATATATCCCAATGTTCATAGCAGCAATGTCCACAATTGCTAAACTGTGGAAAGAGCCAAGATGCCCTTCAACGGACGAATGGATAAAGAAGATATGGTCCATATACACTATGGAGTATTATGCCTCCATCAGAAAGGATGAATACCCAACTTTTATATCAACATGAGTGGGACTGGAAGAGATTACGCCGAATGAAATAAGTCAAGCAGAGAGTCAGTTGTCACACGGTTTCACTTACTTGTAGAGCATAAGGAACAACAGGGAGGACATTAGAAGAAGGAAAGGAAAAGTAAATTGGGGTACATTGGAGGGGGAGATGAACCATGGGAGACTGTGAACTCTGAGAAACAAACCAAAGGTTTCGGAGGGGAGAAGGGTAGGGGGTTAGGTGAGCCCAGTGGTGGGTATTAAGGAGGGCACGTATTACATGGAGCACTGGGTGTGGTGCATAAACAATGAATGCTGGAACACCGAAAAAAATAAAATAAAAATTTTTTAAAATGTAATTTTTTTGGTGTTCCAGCATTCACGTGACTACTGGCTACCACCTTGGACAGCAGAGTCTCCTTTGACTCTTCTGGTCCTTGTGGGTCTTGGGTCATTATCACCTTTCTCTCACCCCAGGGAAGGGCATTTCTGTCAGAGTTTTTAATCATTTCAGCCTCTATATAAAAGCTGTAAGAGAAAACAAAACTTGAGAAAGAGGTGTGGGAAGGAGTTAAAGGTTTATATAGTGGCTTTGATGAGTTGCCTGAATCCGTATTTTCTTGATCTTCCCGCAGTGATTATCAAAAAACTAAAAGCCCCTTCCGTGTGTCTTCTCTCATTCAGCTTGCAGGTTGTTTGGCCTCACTAATGATTCTGCTGGTCATATTAGCCACCGGATTCCTCTTTGAATCATTACCCCAGGTGCATAGTTGCGACTTGGTGTGAAGTGTTTCCATGTGTAGAGATTGTGCTATTTCGTTTGTTTATATTTTTGTGGCCATCTCATGGGTTTTTACTGTAACCCTAGCACAGTGGTATGAGAAAGGGCCAAGGCTGGGACCAAGATCCCACTCCACAATCTACAGCCCTGCCCCACAGTCTGGTACCTTGGGAAAGCCGTCTCGACATCTCTGGGTCTGAGCTTCCTTATCTGCAAAGTGGGGGTTTGGACTGACTCATCTCCAAGGTCCCTTCTCTCTTTGATCTTCCATGACTTGTACTTCCATTAAAAATCTGAGATGACCTTTACTCTGAAGACAAGTGTTTGCCAATCTGTTTAATATAGCAGAGATGAGGGACGATACAGAGTGGAGAAAATCATAGTGTAAGAAGACCACAGGTGAGATAATTCCTCGAGTACCAAGCTTAGTTCTGAACCTTTTAACCACCATGCAGGTTTGCTAGTAGGCTATAAGCCTGGTTTTCCAAGGCCCATTTTAGCTAACCAAATCCTGGAGATCCAGGTGTTCATGGCTCCAAAGTAGCATCACTGCTGCGTGCAAGACCTGCGCAGGGCATGGGGCAGGCAGTGGGAGGACAGTGAGGAACCAGCAAAGGGGGCTCTGCTGCCACGAGAGGAGATGCATGTGTGATGTGCTCTGTTTCAGGCTGTGCTGTCGGCCATTGTGATCGTCAACCTGAAAGGAATGTTTATGCAATTCGCAGATCTCCCGTTTTTCTGGAGAACGAGCAAAATAGAACTGGTAAGTAACAAAGATGACTGTTAGGTTAATATGTCATTGAGACACGTGGATGAGTGCTGTAAAAACGTGAGAAAGAGAAGTTAGTATAGTCATTTGTTATATGTGGTATGTAGTCTGGCAAGGTTAAGGGTGTGTGTGTGTGTGTGAGAGAGAGAGAGAGAGAGAGACTCTTAGGAAATTCCCCCCCCTTAGGAAATTTTTAACGTGATTCTACATAAAGCTTTCTGTCTTTCATGTAGACCATCTGGCTTACCACTTTTGTTTCCTCCTTGTTCCTGGGATTGGACTATGGTTTGATTACAGCTGTGATCATAGCTCTGCTGACTGTGATTTACAGAACACAGAGGTGAGTGTACAACTGGGATGGATGTCATTCTCCTGCCTAGAATTGCAGTGTTGACTTTAAATATATTCTATTTGTTGACAGATGCCATAAGACTGGGAGCATCTTGGCTGTGAAGGGGATATTCCTAGAGTCCAATCCCTGACATATAGGGTGTATTCTGTGAAAGCTTTTTGAAGGAATTCACCCAGAAAAACAGCTCACAGTCATACCATATATTCTAACACACAAAGCCCTGGTGCATACCTGTTAAGAAGCACCAGGGCATTATAGCAAGTCCATGGAATGTGAGATCAAAGACCTTGAGCCATATTCTGGCTTTGCCCATCCCTCTGACATTGAGCAACTCACTCCACTGGGTCTCAGTTTCTTATCCACACAGCAGCAGGAATAAGCCTCATGTGTAGGATATAATAAGGGAATACAAGGTGCTTAAGTATTAGTATATGTCATTATTACAGAATCCAGTTTGAGCCACATTATCCTATAAAAAGAGGAGGGCTCCCGAAAATTAATGTTTAAAATCTATTCAAACCAAACTTAAGAAAACTTAAAACTTAAAACTTAAAACTTCTAAGCTAATGAGATTTCTATTGAGTGGATGAGAATTGGAGTTACACATTCCCTGGCATGGCTTGAACTCTGCACCATTCACTTCTGCTCCCATCTTTAAATGCCCAGGTCTTTTGTTCTAACCAGATTGTGTCTGTTAGGTGTGTGTGTATGTGTGACGAGTGTGTGGATGTGTGTGTCGTGTGTGTCTGGGGCAGGCTGTGGAGGCAGGCCGGGAAAGGCCCTGGGAATGTGATCCATGTGAAGCTCTCTGCAAAGAATATTCCTGAGCTCACTAGCAAGTCCACACATGGCATGTAAACTTTGCAGCTTCCTGTTTAAATCACATATGGGGCCTGGAGGCAATGGCATTTTTATCCACTGTCCCTCTGTCTTTAGTCCCAGCTACAAAGTCCTTGGACAGCTTCCTGACACTGATGTGTATATCGATATTGATGCATATGAAGAGGTAGGACTTTTTTCTCATTTTAAATGGTAGTAAGCCAGATAAATAAAATCTTTTAAAAAATTAAAAATAAATATTTGTAAGCATGTCATGGGATCGGCTGACTAAATATCATTTTTATGAAGGACAAAAAGTGGGGCTGAAAAGGAGGGGTGTTCCATTTAGAATGAAAAGCTTGAACTCGAACTTACTGTCTGGATTCAGTTTTAGAGTTTATACTCTACATTAATTACTCAACTTCCTAATATTTACTTTCCCTCTTTCTTTAATGAGGATAAATAGATATTCTTGCAATTAAAATATGTATTTACCAAATACTGAACCTAAGAGGATGGTTTGTACGTGCACAATTTTGCACCTTCAAAATTGTGCAATTCCTTGATTTGGACTCTCCTTAGGGGGCATGTAGAAGACTTGTATAAAACCTTTTAAAATTAGCTTTGTCTCTTTGGTTTGCTTTATGTTTGGGAAGAAATTCTCAGACTCAACAATAAGCTACTGGGAAATGAAACCGGTATTTAGCTTGTTCATTCTTCCTCCCTCTAAAGAATTCTGTGGTGGGTTTGTCACTTCCAAGCTGCCTTCTAGAGTTCTTCCAGGCTCCTGGGTTAAAGCATTCACTCTGTTGAACTTGGGTCTATTTCAGCTCCTGCCTGCATTCCAGGGATGAACCTGCCCTCCCTACCCGTTTGCTTTCTTTTTGCTATAACAGTTTTCGGTTCCTTCTTTGTGTTTTATGGTGAATATAAAACAAAGACTCTTAAAAGGAATGTGAAGATGTGCATATGAAAGGCTTTCTCCTCAGACCTCCTTCCTCCAGGGCACGAGTAGGTAGGCTAGGGATGGGATTTTATCTAAACACGAAGAGGGCCTTCGGGACCTCTGCATTGATTCTTTCAGGTTAGAGGAGGGAGGCGGGTGCAACTTTGACTCTGAAATATTTCCTTGTGTTAAATTCACTAACATTTTATTTCTTAGGTGAAAGAAATTCCTGGAATAAAAATATTCCAAATAAATGCCCCAATTTATTATGCAAATAGCGACTTGTATAGCAGTGCTTTGAAAAGAAAGGTGAGTCCCAAGAAATTGATTATTTTTGAGGGGACCTGTGGATTGACAGGAATGTGAGGGACAGTTAAATGTCTTGATACACCTTTTATACTATTTCATTATCTCTCCCTCTCTCTCTCTCTCTCTCTGTCGCGGTAAAATACGCATAAAATTTACCATTTTCAGTAAATTCAGCATTCAGCAGATGGAATTAAGTACATCCACCTTGTTGTACAACCAACACCACTAACACCACTAGTCATTCTCTTTTATCATGGGCACCTACTACCTTTTAAAAAAAAAAAAATTTTTTTTTTTTTAAGAAAAAGAGTGAAAAAATAATTTTAGGTGTCTTACTTTTCGGATCATGTGGGTTCCTTTTGTCATGATTAAAACTGGACCCCACACCACCCAGCATATAAGAAAACCTCCCAATCAACCCATAGAGTCTCTTAAATATAAGAATCTGATAGTACAGGATGCCTGGGTGGCTCAGTCATTAAGCATCTGCCTTCGGCTCAGGTCATGATCCCAGAATCCTGGGATACCCCCGCATCTGGCTCCCTGCTCAGCAGAGGAGCCTGCTTCTCCCTCACCCATTCCCCCTGCTTGTGTTCCTTTTTCTGTCTGTCTGTCTCTCTCCCTCTCTGTCAAATACATAAATAAAATCTTTAAAAAAAAAAAAGTATCTGAGAGTACATTTGAAAAGTACTTCTTTAAAAATTCTCTTTGATACTTTAGGGTGTTCCGTGCTGCATCCTGCTAAATGCACATTAGGATAAGGAGAGTTACTCATGTTTCTTTAATGAAGGAGTCGCTCAGCTCAGGGTGCCTGAGGGAAAGATAGAGCAAGAGGTGGGGTGATAACTTGGCTCCAAAAACAGTCACAGGGGAGATTTGAAATGTATTGCATTGGGGTGGGTTCCTGAGTACCAAGAAGTGATTTTGCACGGATTGCTCTTCTGTAAAGACAGGAGTGAACCCAGCACTCATAATGGGAGCGAGAAGAAAGGCCATGAAGAAGTATGCTAAGGAAGTTGGAAATGCAAATGTGGCCAACGCAACCGTTGTCAAAGTGGTAAGTGGTCTTGGAGCTGTAGCTTTCCCTCTTTCCTTGATCTGCACCGCCCCCCACCTTCATTTGTGATTGAAGTCTTAATGCAACAGGAAGCCCCTAAAAAAGGAAAGCTTAGAAACAATCGAATTACCCTTTATATATTAAAGATACATGGTAAGGTCAGTTATGAGAATGCTTCTGAGAAAGGTAGGGATATGAGCCCCAGAAAACATTGTTCTAAAAAAAATACAGATCACACAATAGTACCTTAATAAGTTGTACCGGGGTGCTGCGTTAGAGATTCAGTCAGCTGATAGTAAAAACAAAACAACCTCAAAGGCTGGATTTTGTTCAAGCATGTGGTAACTTGCGGCCATGCTGAAGTTAACGGAACTGTTTTAGAAGTGAGCAGAAATTGGATATGATGACTAAGGAGAGTGGATTTCATTGGACAAAACCAAGAGGAGGAAGAGAAAAAAGAAACTGAGCCAAAACTGAATATTATGTACACATCCTTTTTCTGTCCCATTACAAGGTGGGGATATGGCAGATATTTTAGAAGAGGTCTGGTGGAGTCAGGGGCTTGAGAGGGTGGGGACTAACTTTCCCATATAAATCTCTCAGAACCAACACATGAGCTGTTCATAGACTTCTGGTTTGGTTTACCCATTGACAGGACGCAGAAGTAGACGGAGAAGATGCCACAAAGCCTGAAGAAGAGAATGATGAAGTAAAATATCCCCCGATAGTCATCAAGAACACATTCCCTGAGGAACTGCAACGATTTATGCCCCCCGGGGAGAACATTCACACCGTCATTCTGGATTTCACGCAGGTCAACTTTATTGACTCTGTTGGCGTGAAAACCCTGGCTGGGGTAAGCATCCCCTTAGATGAGGCGTTTTCGTAGCTCTGTGCTGTCAGTAAAATCAGAGAGTTGAACTAGGGTCCCCTTTCAACTTTTAAAATGCTTCTTTGAGTTTTTTGTTTTTCTCAACTTTTGACTGGGGAAAATTTCAAAACCATACCAGAGTAAAGAGCGTGGTGTAACGAGGCCCACCACCACAGCTCATCAGCCCGTGGGCAGTCATGCTGCGTCCAAACCCCCCAGCCTCCCACCCCCCCCACCCGCTGGCCCCTTCCCCAACCCAAAGCACATTCCTGCCATCGTTCTTTGTGAATATGTCAGGGGATAGCTCTACAAGAAGATTCTTTTACCAATCAGTACCCCAACCCCTTTATTACATCTACATAAAACTCAAAAAGAATTCTTTGATTGCCCTCATGATCACCATCCATATGAAAATTAAGAGAAATACAAAATTAGTTTTAAACGTTTAGCTCAAAGATGTGTAATTACCAAAGCGAAATAGCTCAGGTGAAGGCACTAGAGACTTGTGTCACTAAGTACAGACTGGTAGAGACTTGCCTCAGGCCCAGAGTCGAGAGAAACTAAACTTTATTTCAACATTATTACAGATTGTTAAAGAATATGGAGATGTCGGTATTTATGTGTATTTAGCAGGATGCAGCGGTGAGTACGCTTCTAGAATGGGGAGAAGTTTTAACATTTTGGGTTCATTTCTCTCTTTTTTAATAACTTTTTAAAAGTTTGGAATTAGTTTCCCTGAATTTTAGTTTCTGGCAGAAATGAAAATTATTCAGGGGAGGGAAGGGGAAAAAAAGAAAATTATTCTTCTGAAAATCACTTTGAAGCTAGCTTTGGAATTAGTCGCTCACACACCCCTCTCCTGGGCTGTGGTGGCAGGCCTCCTGACCTGGACTTGGAGGGGAGGAGCTTATCAACCACTGTTCTGGGCTGGTACATTTTTTAGTAATTAACGGCAACCCTAAACATAGTTCTGTAAAATCATTTAGGTTTTTCCATGACAATGCCTGCTGTTTTTGCTTCATAATAAATTTTGTTTGAAACTGTACCTGCAAATGAAATCTACACAAAGGCATCGCTTTCCCCCCGCCAGGATGGCAAAAAGGAGGAATGTCCGACAGCATGCGCTGTAGGCACTCCGTGGGAGAACAGGAACTCCCAGACGTTGCTGGCAGGAGTGCAAAATGGAACAGCCTCTGCGGAGGGCAGAGTGGCGTTACCTTTCCCAATTACAAATGCACTTTACCTTTTAACCGAGCAAATCCAGCAGTGAGCTGTACATGCTCAAAATGACACGCACATGTCGTTGACCATCTAAAAGCAGTTCTAGAAACGGATTACTGTCTATAAAAAAAGGCTGGAAAAAAGTGTCAAAGAAAAGGGACCACTTAAATAAATGAGGATATATCCACACAATAGAATACCATGTAGTGGTTAAAAAATAATAATTTTTAAAAATCCAGAATTTTATATATGTAAAATGCTAAGGAGATTCTTTTGGGTAAGAAAAAAGGGAAAATAAAAACATATATTTATGTTTACTTATATTTGCATAAAGAACTACTGAAAGAATATGTAAGAAAATAGTTTCCTGGATAAAGAAAATGTGGTATGTGTGTGGGTGTGATATATATACTGATGTGTACTACACGCACACACACATGCACACACACACACACACACACTGGAATATTACTCAGCCATCAAAAAGAATGAAATCTTGCCATCTGCAATGATGTGGATGGAACTAGAGGGTATTATGCTTAGTGAAATAAGTCAGAAAAAGACAAATACCATATGATTTCACTCGTGTGTAGAATTAAATAAAACAGAGGAAGGGAAAGAAAAATAAAATAAGATAAAAACAGAGAAGAAGGCAAACCATAATGGAAGGGAATGGAGTAACTGGGTGATGGGCATTCAGGAGCGCACTTGTCGGGATGAGCACTGGGTATTGTATGCAAGTGATGAATCACTACATTCTACTTCTGAAACCAATTTTACCATATATGTTAACAACTACAATTCAAAGAACAAGTTGAATTAAAAATTTGAAATTAAAAAAAAAAAAAACAGAAAATAGTTTCCTGCTACTACTGGGTTGTGATATCATAGGGACAGGATTGGAGTGACACTTTTTACTCTATCATTATAATATTTAAACTGTAGAAGAGTGCTCATTTTTTTTTAATGGTCCAGATGGATACCCAGAGTGTGGACTGATTTTCCTTTCTTCTTTTATAGCCCAAGTTATAAACGACCTCACTCAGAATCGATTTTTTGAGAACCCGGCCTTGAAGGAGCTTCTGTTCCACAGCATTCACGATGCGGTGCTCGGCAGCCAGCTTCGGGAAGCCCTTGCTGAGCAGGAGGCCTCGGCTCTCCCTCCCCAGGAGGACTCGGAGCCCAACGCCACGGCCGAAGCATAGATGAAGAACTCGGCTGGGATGGGGTAGGCGCCTCTCGTGAAATGACTCATCATTACACAGTTTAAGTACTAGACACTAGTTTTTTCTTCCTAAGGGTAAATATCAGTAGTCAAGGCTTGATTTGGAGGGTGAATGACGCATAGAAAGATGTATCTTACTTGTGGGTTTTTTTTTTTAATTGAATATTTCAAAGAAAAACTGTCCTCTTGTCTGCATTTCTCGTGCAGTGACTTTTTTTACTTAAATTCGATTAGCCAACATAGAGTACATCCCTAGTTTTTGATGTAGTGTTCAGTGATTCATTAGTTGCGTCTAACACCTCGCGCCCATCACAACACGTGTCCTCAATACCCATCACCCAGTTTCCCCATCCTCCTACCCACCTCACCTTCTGCAGCCTTCAGGTTGTTTCCCAGAGTCAAGAGGTTCCCATGGTTTGTCTCCCTCTCTGACTTCTTCCCATTCAGTTTTCCCTCACTCCCCCTGTGGTCCTCTGCACTATTCCTTATGTTCCACATATGAGTGAAACCATATGATAATTGTCTTTCTCTGCTTGACTTATTTCACTCAGCATAATCCCCTCCAGTTCCAGCCACTCCGATGTAAATGGTGGGTATTCATCCTTTCTGATGGCTGAGTGATGGTCCATTGTATGAATGAACCACATCTTCTTTATCCATTCATCTACTGAAGGACATCTTGGCTCCTTCTACAGTTCGGCTATTGTGGACATTGCTGCTATGAACACTGGGGTGCAGGTGCTCCTTCCTTTCACTACATCTGTATCTTTGGGGTAAATACCTAGTAGTGCAATTGCTGGGTCATGGGGTAGCTCTATTTTTAACTTTTTGAAGAACCTCCAGACCATTTTCCAGAGTGGCTGTATTAGCTTGCATTCCCACCAAGAGTGTAAAAGTGTTCCCCTTTCTCTTCAACCTCTCCAACGTTTGTTGTTTCCTCTTGTTAATGTTAGCCATTCTGACTGGTGTGAAGTGGTACCTCATTGTGGTTTTGATTCGTATTTTCCCGATGACAAGTGATGTGGAGTATTTTTTTCATGTATCTGTTGGCCATTTGTATGTCTTCTTTGGGAAAGTGTCTGTTCATGTCTTTTGTCCATTTCTTGACTGGATTATTTGTTCTTTGGGTGTTGAATTTGATAAGTTCTTTACAGGTCTTGGATACCAGCCCTTCATCTGTAATGTCATTTGCAAATATCTTCTCCCATTCCATGGGTTGCCTTTTAGTTTTCTGTGCAGCTTTTTATCTTGATGAAGTCCCAATAGTTCATTTTGTGTGCAGTGACATTTCTGTTACTCTTCAGTATTACCTTTATAAACTGAGAACTTAAGAAGTTACTTCTTTTAACTACTTTACCTACAAATCAGATATGCTGTCCCCAGGTGGGTAGTGGCTCCTTACTCTTATACTTCATTTATAGGACTTTTGTAATCAGATTTATCTAACAGAAGGAGCAAGCACACCATTTTCTAGAAGTCCTTTTAAAACAACCTTTGATTATTAAACAGCCAAAAAATTAGAAAAAAATAGAAGAAACAATTATATTGCTACCACTCAGAGATTATCACTAACACTTTAATGCACTTCCTTCCACATCTTTTTCTGTGTGTATATATTTTCCTCTTTTAACCAAAGGAAGATCATATTCAACAGTGCTCTATAATCCATTGTTTTCAATCAAAATTCCTTGCTTTCTCATTCCAGAATACTTTCACCTCAGACCATATATTCAAATATCCAGTCGTCCTCAAATTTGTAGTTAACCAACTGTAATTGGTCTGTCCAAACTAGTACCCATTTCGTGACCAACACTACAACTGGTCATGTCCCTTCAAGTCCCTTAGGTCCATCTTAATCCAGCATAGTCCCTTTTATGACATTGGGTTGTTTAAAGAGACTGGAGCAGTTGTCCTGTAGAATCCCATCTTGATTTTTCAATATGTGATTTCTCCTGTCCCTTTATTTCCTGAACTACCTGTAATCTAAAAGTTATATCTAAAAGTTTCATGGATTGAAATAAAACATTTTTTGCTGGAATTTTTTTGCTGTTATCAGACATATGCTTTCAATCTCTTCACATTAGAAAACACAAACTACCTAGTTGACCCACCATTAACAACGCTAAGGTAGATCACCGGATTAACAGGACAGTCTAATCCCCCATTTACACTTTACCGTCCATGACTAGTAAGTTGCCTATATGATGCTCCTTTGGCATTGAATGAATGCCCAGTTCCCCATTAGCCCTTTATGGATTTTAACATCTAATAATAATCCTTGCCTGAATCAATAATTTTATTAAGGTTTAATTTTTTTTTTCCATTTCTCCCATTTCTTCAGCATTTATTAGTTCCTGTTTCTTTATAAACTACAACTATTCTCTCTTCCACTTGAGCTATTTGGTCATCCTTAAATGCATCTTTTACTGGGAGGCAGGTTAAACATTTTATTTTTTCCATTTAATTATTAACTTCAAAGTAAGGAGTTGGTTTAACAAATGATGACAAATTAGGTCCTTTTATATCTCTTTTTTTTGTGTGTAATTATAGGCTCATGGATTTTTTTTTTTTAAGATTGTATTTATTTATTTATTTGACAGAGAAACAGAGAAGGAATACAAGTAGGGCAAGTGGGAGAGGGAGAAGCAGGCTTCCTGCTCCATCCCAAGACCCTGGGATCATGACCCAAGCTAAAGGCAGACACTTAAACAACTAAGCCACCCAAGGGCCCCAGGCTCATAAATTTTTATTTTGGGGGTTCAAATTGTCACAGCTGTGACCAGAAGTTTTGTTGTTGGTAATAGTAAAGTAAACTTAAAGGCCATTTATTTAAGAGAGGTAACTCCTAGGTATAATTTAATATCTTCCTCGGAAGTCCATACAAGTTATCAGTTAATTCTTCTAAGCCTGTGAGTGAGTAAAATGCCTATTTCAAGCACTCTTAAAGTTGTCAAAAGGAGTGGGGGAGAACTTTAAGCCAATTTGTCCTCAAAAGGTCTTACTCTTGTAGTTCCAACTACTGCTTTATTCCAAATCAAAGCACAAATATGCCTAAAGCCTCCTCTGCTGAGATTTCCTACTGATAATCAGGGTTTGGTTTTTTTTTTTTTTTAAAGATTTTATTTATTTGAGAGAGAGAGAGTGAGAGCATGAGCAGGGTTGGGGGGAGAGCAGGGGATAGAGAGAAGCAGGCTCCTGCCTTCAGCAGGAAGCCCCATGCAGGGCTCAGTCCCAGTGAGCCGAAGGCAGACACACAACTGACTGAGCCACCCAGGCGCTCCTAATAGTCGGTTTTCTTAACGTTTTCATAATGACTTCTTGTTTTAGTTTTCCTGAAGAAAACACTGCCAGGAGAAAAGTGGTCAGATCCCAGGAAAGAACTATGTTAGCATGGGTCTTCTCCAACCAAAACCTATGGCTTAACTGTTGGGTTTCTTAGTAGCTTTACTAATTTAATTCAAAGTAGACCCCTCCTTTCTAATCAGTTCTTAATGTAGATCTAGAGTGAAATCAGATTCACATCCAGTTAACTTCTTTTGCAGTCCCCACAAGATCAGATACATCTGTATTCAGATACAGACTGCCTTCTGAAAGAGCACTTAGCTGTAGGACCTCAGCTTTAGTGGAGGTTTTTGTAAAAGGACCTGCACCATTTCAGCCACTAAAGTAGAACTAAGAATTTTAAGCAATATTTTGAAATACTTCATTGCATATACCTGAGCAACCGTCTTCAACAAATGCTTTACACGTGCGCGTGGTAGATATTAACAGCCTTGTTTGTGGATTGAAAACAGTGTACAAAAATAGTATTTACCTGTATCTAACCCATTTGTACTTAACTTTTTGTTCTTTAATTTTCAACCTATTTTGAGAATTTTACCATGTACATAAAAAGCATTCATGTCTTACCGAAGGGAAATCTGTTTTTGTTTCAGTATGACTCTGAGAATGTAAGAGTGCTTTTCCAAGATGTTTTATTTCTATGTGAATATGTTGGCATGTTTTACTGAAAGTTATTTAATATACTAGAAAATTTCCTGAGCTCTTTTAAGTATGCCTCTAGGTTCTTTTTTCTGGATCTTAATAGCTACTAGTTCATGCTTTCTATGTTACTCAGCCCTGGTTCATATTCAGTCTTAATGCCTTGTCAGAATGGGCATAATCCACAATGACAAATACCAGACTTGGCTAGTCTTATTTTACAACAATATGGGAAAGCTGTGCCTTCAGGAAGTCCCACACAGAGCAGCTCTTTGTCTCTCTCAGATCCTACACAATGTAACAGTGGTTGATCTCTGCCTCAGGGGTAGATGGAGTATGTTTGAAAATAATTACGAACCAGGGCCCAGGAAACGAATTCATGTCACAGACATTGACTCTATGTAAAGTATCTGGCAGCTTACTATGGGATCCCAATCTCCAGTCTCATCAGTAGTGGGACTCAAGAGAAACAAGAAAGGGTAGGAATTCTCTACAAGCCCTGGGAGTAGCTCATTGTGGTTTTCAGGTAACATCTAAAATACCCATTCCATGTGGTTTGATCCTGTATTCTTAATTGTTCAACAGAGAAAGGAGGGGCCTGCCTCCAAAGGTACGTTTTGAGAAAATGAGTCTGCCCTCACGTGTGCATGAAGGAGAGGGTAACAAACGCAAAGAACCTGCCCTGGAGTGCGTAGGTGTGTTTTTCTGTTTTGGGGGGTGGGTGGGGTGGGCTTGCATATGCCCTTGTGAGAGGCTGAGGGAGAGGGAAGATAGGGTATGGGGTAGGGAAGGCTTTATCTATAACGTCTGCCCCTTTAAAGATAGTAAATCAACTTAAAATTTAAAATCAAATAACCTCCCTGGTGGGAGCCTATGTGCTTTGAGTGCAAAAATGCTGTTGGTCCATTTTAGTGTATCTTTCAGGAATGTCTTGGGCATTCACTATGCTTAGATTCTTGATAATACAATTTGAGTGTTGTTAAGAGCTGGTTAGAGAACTGATAAAAACACTGCCTTAAGTCTCCATATAGCCAACCAAAATGCATGCGATGGCTTTGAAACCCCTCAAATCCCAACATGTTCAAATGCTTAGCCCTATAGCGGGTAACCTGCCAGCATACTGACTTGGATTTGATCAAGTCTAAGCATCTCAAGAATCTATCTTGCCTTTGAGAAAAAGCATACCAGGCTTTTCACTTCACTTTATGTGATGAATAAGCCTGAGCTTTGTGGAAATTAAGTTTTTATAAATCCAGTCACTTTTTAAAATGTTGACAGAGTAATTTTTTAAAGATCACAACAGTATTTTTCTAAAGTCATCAACTTTGTATTCTGATTTATCAGCCCCCCAATACATGTAGAACATACATGTGTGTCCATAAACATGTCTGCGGACTCATATGTACATACATTAGGTGGAGGTTACTGGTGAAGTGTTCACTTTTCTCTTTTAAAATAGGGTACAAAGATGCTAATCTAGATAGGGTTTATGCTGTTGGGCAGAAACACCCAAATTTTTCAAATAATTGTCATTTTGATGTGTGGCATTAGATTTTCATCATGTAACTGAGCTGTTAAGATTCTCCAGAGCCTACATGTTAGGCCTCAGTGAGCTCAACATAGCCAGTTTGAGTAATCCCACATTGGTGCATGATGCTAGTATGTGGCTCCCTGAAAAACTGGTCAGACTTCAAATTCAAAGAGTGTGACGTAAATGTTTATATTTATCAAAACATTACCAAAACATGTATCTTCATTTATTTGAGTGTATTTTATTATAAGCCTAACACCTAAAAAGGGCCTGCTGTTTCATACCTCATGAAAGACCAGGGCAGGCTTAGAAAAATTGTTCTGATCCATTTCACAAAAAAGAAAAAGAAAAGAATGCTGGTTAGATTTAATGAATGAAGGGCTTTCGTTCTTCTCTTTGAAAACTTTCATATTTTAAATATTTCAATACAACATTTAAAGCATTTTCTATGTTGTCACTTTTTCTTCTGTGAATTAAAATGTATCAAGTTCTTGCTATTTTGCATTACTTTTTTATGACTAAACTGCAATAAAAACATTCTTTATTGTGCTTGCGTCTCAGTATTTGGGCAGGGAGGCTAATGGTGGTGCAAGATAGGAGAGGATTTGTCTGCACAAGAAATAATGTGAAAAAATAAGAATTTGAGAGCTCTGCTGAGGATCCCAATACAACTTTATTTTTAGAAATACCTCACTTCACCAGAAGTCTAACAGGAGCTTTACCAATATTTTAAACATTAATTTGTAAGATGAAAATAAGTACTTCTCTGTATGAAACCAATTCTGGATTTTCTAAATTAGATTATTATGTGTATATATTTTTCTTTCTGCTTTACTCCTTTGCTGGTCAGTAAAGTCACTAATTTGTCTTGATTAACTTGAAATCAACTCAAATGGCAAAGTAAAACCTAATACATCAGATGCTTCTTCCACTTTAAAAAAAGTTTGGCCAAAGCTTTATTATTCAGTGTGGTAGGAAAAAAATTTTTAAAAAACCACTGAAACACGTGGTCCTGTGCCTAGATGGACTGCTTTGATAAGGGGCAGAAGGGCATGAAGGTGAGAAATACAGGTACGGAGCTGACAAAGTTGGCCATGAATCCCAGCTTGGCTACAAGTACATTAAGTAGGAAAGTTTTTGCACATGTTACATCAAAATGCATTAGATCCACTGCACTGGGCAGATGGGAGGACACCACTGGCACCCAGCCAGCATGTGCCTAGAATGGATGTGGTCTAAGCAAGCACTTTATGAAATGGGACCCTTCAATGGTAGTGTAATGATCAAAACATAATCAATATACATCACAATAAGCTTTTCTGCCTGACGACATCAGATACCACTTTTTATTGTACTACAAAGACATCTGAAAAAAACATACAATTTGAAACGCTTTACTTTTGTGTGTGTCCTTGTTATTAACAAGGCTATTTAATAAAGTTAGGATTCCAGTGAAAGGAAGTTTTCATGAAAGCCTTCGGGATCAGTTGTATGTCATATAGCGGGGAGTAGCACTGAATTTGGCGTAAGACTTAATGACCTTATTTACAGCCTCCAAGAAATCCTTCTCAGTAGCAATTTTTCGCCGTGCTCTGATGGCAAACATGCCAGCTTCTGTGCAGACGCTTCTAATCTCCGCACCTTTCAAACAAAAAGAAAACGACAGACTTATTAAAGCAGCCTGAACAGTCAGACCAGCAAATGTAACAAGCAAGACCTTTCAACCTACCAGTGCTATTTGGACACAGTCGCGCTAACAATTCAAATCTGATATCTCTTTCGACACTCATTGAACGAGCATGGATCTTAAAAATGTGAGTCCGACCCTAAAAATAGGGGAATTGATAAATATTAAAATGGAAAAACACCAGAGGAAGAAAAAATTCCACACGAGAGACTCTTGGGATCTCTGAAACGAAATGATTTTCTTACCTCTAGATCAGGTAAGCTGAATTCAATCTTTCTGTCCAGTCTCCCTGGCCTCATGAGTGCTGGATCCAGGGTGTCTGGTCTGTTAGTGGCCATCAGCACTTTAATGTTACCTCGAGGATCAAAACCGTCCAGCTGATTGATCAGTTCCAGCATTGTTCTCTGCACTTCGTTGTCTCCTCCAGCACCATCATCAAAACGAGCCCCTGAGAAGACAAAAGGAAAAATAAGCTCCTCGACGTCCACTCGAGGACGGCGCGACGCATAACTCGAGGTACTGTCACTGACTGCTCCTGTCGGGACACCGGAACATGTGAACGTCTCCCTGGGAAGCACATGCTCTGAGAAGAGCCTCCTTTACACAAAATTGATTAGAGAGAGCATCTTTCAAAGGGACTCATCATAGATTTATGGAACAGAGGCTTCTTTTAAATATTTTTTTTAACCTCTTTAAGGAATTTTTTTTTTTTTTAAAGATTTTATTTATTTATTTGACACAGAGAGAGAGAAATCACAAGTAGGCAGAGAGGCAGGCAGAGAGAGAGGGGGAAGCAGGCTCCCCCCTGAGCAGAGAGCCTGATGTGGGTCTCATCCCAGGACCCTGAGATCATGACCTGAGCTGAAGGCAGAGGCTTAACCCACTGAGCCACCCAGGCGCCCAGGACTTTTGTTTTTTAAGTGACTCAAGAACACCTCTACTTTCAGCACAATACACATCTGCATGAGGCGACAGAACACATGCGGACTCAAGCACTATGATGGTGTCTGACTGTATGTAAGAAACGGTCATACTCTTCCTTCCAAGTTTCTCAGAAACTCTCCTTAAAAATATGGCTAAATCCATAATACAGCACACTGATTCTGATGTATTATCTGAGCTTAATGTCAATCTCTCATTTGCAACCAAAAATTTAAAAAAAAAGACCTTCAAATATATACTCTCATTCTTAAGTTGTATAAATACGGTTGTATTGATGTATTATGTATATTATAAAACAAAAAAATTTTGGAAAACTTTTAAATGGGATTAAAAATACAAAGAAAAATTCTAGATTTCCTTCCTGTACCCTACTACTACTTTATATACAGTTACTTTGGAAGCCACAGCTTCAGAGCATCCTGACATCATAAAGCTTATTCCAAAACTACTATACAAATAACTTCAGAGTCACAACACTACATCGATGCACTGTGGTCACGTTATGTCCCTCCAAGACATTAACCACAGCAATGTCCAAACCTAACAATATCCAACCAGTCTAAAAACAAGATTCTAGGTAACCTAACTGCAGTCCCCAGAGAGCATTAGAGGGTACACTATGTTTTCAAGTCATTTGTGTCACTAAGTTCATTAAGTAACTGTCTGAACATATGACATCTTTCGAGCTATTAAGAATTATTGGGGCGCCTGGGTGGCTCAACTGGTTAAGCGACTGCCTTTGGCTCAGGTCATGATCCTGGAGTCCCATGGTCAAGTTCTGCATCAGGCTCCCTGCTTGGCAGGGAGTCTGCTTCTCCCTCTGACCCTCCCCCTTCTCATGCTCTCCCTCTCAAATAAATAAAATCTTAAAAAAAAAAAAAATTATTACTCCCAGGATGCCTGGCGGCTCACGTAAATTAAACATCCAACTCTTGATTTCAGCTCAGGTCATGATCTCAGGGTTGTGGTATCGAGCCCCATGTCTGTCTCCCTCTCTCTCTACCCCTCCTCTCTCCTAAAAATAAAAGAATTACTATGCTCATAAACTATAACAATAGTCCAGCCCTACAGAACAGTTTAGTTTTCAAAGTTTATCTTACTTGTTACTTAACTTTTTTAAGTAGGCTCTACCCCAGCGTGGAGCCCAGTGTGAAGCTTGAACAGGACCCTGAGATCGAGATCTGAACTGAGATCAAGAGTTGGATGCTTAACCAACTAAGCCACCTAAGCACCCCATGACTTACTTTAAATCTCTCAAAAACCCGTGAAATAAACAAGGCAGGAATTATCATTTCCTTTACACGGTAAGCAAACAGAAGCTCAGTTAGTTTGAATAACCTTCCTGAATCACAGAGCTAATACTGTATTTCATCAAATCTAGAGCCAGCAGTAACATTACTTTATGTATACATTATGAAAAACCGCCACCAACTAAATTATGCCCTAGTGCTTTCTTATCACATTAAGTGAAGTTATATCCCCAATTAGAAATTGTTAAAGTGTGAAAACGTGTGTCATGTGAAAAAAATGAGGAAAGGACAAAGATCAAGATTTTCAGAAATAACAATGCTCCATCTCTTTTTTCCTTTACGGCGGATCTCTGTTGTCCGTTAGATCTGTAGCTCACACATGCCAGAGCTCACAGAAGAGGTGGAATTAAAATTCTCTACAAGATTAACACACACATCAAGAGAATTCTACACATATTACTTTAGCATGCTCATGAAAACCAATCCTAAAGTAGTCCTCTAAAAAACCACATACCTCCAATAGCATCAATTTCATCAAAGAAGATGAGGCAGGCTTTTTTCGTTCTGGCCATTTCAAAGAGCTCACGAACCATTCGAGCCCCCTAATGAGAAAAATAATTCAGAGTTGGTTTAAAACATTTTTTAAACACAGTAAGAATCTATGCTTCAAACTTTTCAATATTCCTAACAGTATTCTCAAGTATTAGTTATACCTAAAGCTTTTCAAAAAAAAAAAACTGAAGTTGGTACCTATTCCACCAAATTAATCTTATTACCCTCCAAACAGTATTAACTTCATGATTCTATACCTATTAAATAGCCAATACTTCAAGATCTGAAGAGGTCAAATAAACACTTAAATAAAGGTACCATAACAATCAGTTAAAATTGAGGAAAGAAAGCTTCGGATTTATCATTAGCATTTGTGAGCACTAATTTCACCGTGTACTTTTTTTTTAAGATTTTATTTATTTATTTGAGAGACAATAAGAGAATAAGCAGGAGAAGAGGGAGAGGGAGAAGCAGGCTCCCTGCTGAGCAAAGAGCCTGATTCAGGCTTGATCCCAGGACCCTGAGATCATGACCTGACCCAAAGGCAGACGCTTAATCAACTGAGCCACCCAGGCTCCCTGCTTTGTAAGTTTTGATCAAGGAACAGATCAACTCATGCAGCTCTTTTACTGTATCTTATTCTAAGTATACTTATCATCACTGTTTCAGATGTAATATACACAGCCCTAGACCTAATTGTAATGAAAAAAATACATCGTATGTATACATGTGTGTATGTGTATACACCATCATACATATACAGACGATTATGTTCTCTTTTCATAATAGCATATGAAACGCTGCCCCTGAAAAAGTACACTTTTGAATGCACTCACTACATTTCTGGGGTCCCAGAAACCAAATCTGTAGAAAGGCCATCCTTCTGAAGAGGAAGCACACTGATTACAAGTTTTAGCCAATTGTTTGTTTCGAATGACCAAGGGAAGGCCAGTGGCTTCTGAGCTACTAATTACAATCCATCAGTCAAGAAATTTCACGTCTCAGTTCTTCAGTGTGGAACTATTATTCCACATCATAAATCTTTCACAGGGCTACGTAATAGTTGATTCTGATCAATGTACTTTACCTCACCGACGTACTTCTGTACAAGTTCAGATCCAATAACTCGAATGAAGCAAGCATCAGTCCTGTTAGCAACTGCCCGAGCACAGAGGGTCTTGCCTGTACCAGGTGGACCAAAGAGCAGCACACCCTTGGGAGGCTCAATGCCAAGGTTAACAAATCTTTCTGGCTATGGTGGGAGACATAATTTTTATATTTATCACTTCTGTGTAATAAACACAGAACTACGTCTGTATCATATTTGTAAATATCATTTATTTAAACCAAAATCATTAAGTCCACATGTATACACTTGATCTAAATAAGAATTTTGCTTATTCTAAGACACAAAATCTAAAAAAAAGACTCACATCTATACGTAATACTGAATGGCTTTTAACGGTGTTTTTCTTATCCAGGCTTAACAAAATCCCCCCATTTTTAAAAAATTACAGTGTTTTAAAAAACTAAAGTATTATCTGGTGTTTAATATTCCAGTTTTCCATTATCCTCCCAAGCTTATTTTGACTCAATTTAAGCCTACATCCTCTTGGTATCATTAAAACACGTGGTTTCTTCTACAGTAACTTATAATAAATTCTAACATATTGCTAAAGGTTATATCTCAATCTCCTCTGTCACTCAAGATAGCAGATCTGTTTTTTAATAGGTCTGACCAATCATTTTGCTTCCTCTCTTCTGGAATGTACCAACTCACCACACCTCTATCCTCTACCCCCTCAAAAGTTTTCACTAAGGAAAACATAAAATTTTCGAAGCTATCTAATGATACATAACTTAGTCCACAGTCTCAGCCACTTACATGAAGTAATGGGGTTTCAACTACTTCTCGAAGTTTCTCAATCTGTTCCTTACAGCCACCCACATCACTGTAAGTGACATCAGGTTTTTCTTCCACCTAAAAGAAAGATGAAAATGTGTAACATAGAGCCATAGGCTTTTGAATACTAGTTCAAATCTTCTATCCACTACAGCAGACCCAACACCCAAAAAGAAAAATGAGACTCATTGCAAATAAGAATAACATAAAAATGGAATCCACTGTCCAGTGTCCTACCACCACTTGCAATAGTACTTGCAATGACAGAGAGACAAAGCAGTAAAAAAAAAAAAAAAAAAGACCGATAAAAACTTTCTCATCTGAAAAACTGTTTAAAACATTTTGTAACTCTCCAGTATATGCCCACATATTGACAGTTTACAAGTCAAAGTTTCAAAATTCTTTGAGATGGATGCAATTGTATTCAAAGTCATGCCATTCCTTTTCCCTCCCGTATTTTCTTACCTGCATCATGGTGACTGTTGGGTCAATCTTGGGAGGCAGCGGAATGTGAATCTGATACTTATTTCTGTCCACCCTAAAGATTGTAAAAAAGATCATCATTCAACACATTCAAAAAACTTACTCAGTTAATCATCATGTATTGTATATACATTAACTAACTTAATCCTACTATCTTAGAGTAAGTGCTCCTCCCTCCACTCACACCACGTTACCTTAAGTAGACCGTCAAACTCAACTCTCAAATCCTGCACTGACATTTAAAGCCATTCACAAAAAGCCCTAGTGGGCTAAAGGAAAGAAGCAGATGTGGAAGAAAGGGTGTTCAACGCTAGTACTCTACCACAGGGTATTGCTTCGTATTCTACAGCACCCAGTTCATTCATTCCAAAGAAGCCAAGGATATGGATGTGGCATGGTATCTTTAATGAAAGAAAAGTATTTACTATAAATACAATCTTACCCAACTCTCATCCCTTCTTCAATGTCGGTAGGTGCTACCTGATCACTGAGGTCCACCACAAACTTGGCAAACTGCTTCACATTGATAATGTACTTTGGGTCCTCCGAGTCAGCATTGATTATCTTCGTACACCTAACAGCAAAAGGCTTGGTTAGAGTAAGAAACCTAAACCACTAATAATGAATTCAAGTAACTAGATTCTCTCCTGGGCAAGCAGTATACTAATGAGCAAGTAAAAACTAGAACTGCAGAAATTAGATCACTGCTTATGATCCTTTACTATAGAAACCCAAGGGTCCACTCAAATTAAGCAAAGCTGTAAATTTTTCAAAAGACACATTCCCCTAGAAAGTTAAACCCAAATATTTCATTATTAAGACGTTCTCCAGGGGCGCCTGGGTGGCTCAGTGGGTTAAGCCGCTGCCTTCGGCTCAGGTCATGATCTCAGGGTCCTGGGATCGAGTCCCGCATCGGGCTCTCTGCTCAGCAGGGAGCCTGCTTCCTCCTCTCTCTCTGCCTGCCTCTCTGCCTACTTGTAATCTCTCTCTGTCAAATAAATAAATAAATCTTTAAAAAAAAAGACGTTCTCAAATAATCCAATCAAGAAATGGGCAGAGGACATGAACAGACATTTCTGCAAAGAAGACATCCAGATGGCGAACAGACACATGAAAAAGTGCTCCATATCACTCGGCATCAGGGAAATACAAATCAAAACCACAATGAGATATCACCTCACACCAGTCAGAATGGCTAAAATCAACAAGTCAGGAAATGACAGATGCTGGCGAGGATGCGGAGAAAGGGGAACCCTCCTACACTGTTGGTGGGAATGCAAGCTGGTGCAGCCACTCTGGAAAACAGCATGGAGGTTCCTCAAAATGTTGAAAATAGAACTGCCCTATGACCCAGCAATTGCACTATTGGGTATTTACCCTAAAGATACAAATGTAGTGATCCAAAGGGACACATGCACCCGAATGTTTATAGCAGCAATGTCCACAATAGCCAAACTATGGAAAGAACCTAGATGTCCATCAACAGATGAATGGATCAAGAAGATGTGGTATATATACACAATGGAATACTATGCAGCCATCAAAAGAAATGAAATCTTGCCATTTGCAACAACATGGATGGAACTAGAGCGTATCATGCTTAGCGAAATAAGTCAAGCAGAGAAAGACAACTATCATATGATCTCCCTGATATGAGGAAGTGGTGATGCAACATGGAGGCTTAAGTGGGTAGAAGAAGAATAAATGAAACAAGATGGGATTGGGAGGGAGACAAACCATAAGTGACTCTTAATCTCGCAGGACAAACTGAGGGTTGCCGGGGGGAGGGGGTTTGGGAGAAGGGGGTGGGATTATGGACATTGGGGAGGGTATGTGATTTGGTGAGTGCTGTGAAGTGTGTAAACCTGGTGATTCACAGACCTGTACCCCTGGGGATAAAAATATATGTTTATAAAAAATAAAAAATTAAAAAAAAAAAAAAAAAAAAAAAAAAGACGTTCTCCAATTTCTTGAATTTTTTTTTCAAGATTTTATTTATTTATTTGAGAGAGAGAGACAGAGACTGGAAGAGAGCACGAGCCGGGAGAGGGAGAAGCAAGCTCCCCACTGAGCAGGGAGCCTGATGCGGGGCTTGATCCCAAGAACCCAGGATGAGGACCTGAGCCGAAGGCAGATGCTTAACTGACTGAGCCACCCACATGCTCTAATTTCTGGATTTTCTTAAGTACATTCCTTAGTGATACTCCTCTATATCTTAAGTTACTCTCCATTTTATTGTTCCTTTAGGAAGATGGTCATCTTGCCTCATAACAAGTTAAGTAATAAATGTTGTTTACCTTCTTTTCTGAGTTTATACTTCAAATCCATGTTTATCATTGCAGCTATTTTTAACTCAAATGTATTCTTTTTCTGTGTGACATGGTAAAGCCAAATTTGTAATACCATGTACATCATAGTAAAAAGCAGTCTACTGCCCTTTCTCTTCTGTCTATGGAAGAAAAACAAAAAACAGAACTCACTATAGGACAAATCCATGTCATAAGCTGTAGCACTAATACGGGGAAATACAAAATAGACTAGAGTGTACGTAAAGGTAGAGCCCAAAGTAAGCTCAAGAATGCTTTGTCCAGTCTTGAGCATGCTGTGGCTCAGCTCATGATCCTGGGGTCCTGGGATCGAGACCCAAATTGGGCTCCCTGATCATTGGGGAAGTGGGGAACCTGCTTCTCCCTCTCCCCTCTCATGTTCTCCCTTCCTGTCCCTGTCTCTCTCTCAAATAAATAAAATCTTTACAAAAAGAAAAAAAAAAAAAGCTTTATCCTTGCAGCAAAACTGTGTGATAGGACTCTCTTTCCTGTTACCAGTCAAGGTCTACCAGGGAGGATTACATATAAAGTACCGATCACTACTTCCTCTGACAAATCATGATCACAGTGTCTGCACAAATAAGGATTTTTTTTAATCCAAAACTGAGAAAGTACATATATGTAAGGATGTCAACTTTTAGAATGAACCTGAGTTTCTCTCAGTTCTTAGGTCTCCAACTAAAATCAATGTATGATTACCAGACATCTAGCATAAAAGATAGACCCCAAACAAATGAAGGGGAAAAAAGCACCTTGGATAAAGTAGAAACCTTGCAGTTATCATTCATTTCCTTGATGAATGAGAACATCTTACGACCATGATTCAAAAATAGAGGACATTCAAAAAAACAATGAACACCTATATTGAAAGAATAAAGAGCTCTTAGAAATTAAAAGCTTGAAAAGAGAAACAGGAAGGAACAAAAAAAAAAAAAAAAAAAAAAAAACAAAAAAGGACTTAACATTAAGAAAATCTCAAAAGTAGAGCAAAAAGACCAAAACAAACAAACAAAAAACCACTGCACAGGAAAGATTAGCATATTAGCAGAGATATCCAGGAACTCCAAGTAATACAAGTCTGGAATAGAGGACCAAGAAAATAGAAAGAAATTAAAAAATAATTTCAAGAAAAACTGCCACAGTGAAGGCCATGAGAGCCAAGCACCATGGATGAAAATTCACCAATACTGAGGCATGTTATTATGAAATCTCAGAATCCTGAGAACGAGGAGACTATACAACTTTCAGATGAAAAACAGGTCACACATACAGGACTGGGAATCAGAAGAACTTCAGATCAACAACACTGGGAGGGGGAAGACCATGGAATGCTGCCTTCAAAATTCTGAAGAAGGAACATTATACCAAGACATTTTCAGACATACATAGTCTCAAAATACTGCCTCCCAACTTGCTTCTTTCACAAAGCTACTACAGAGCTACTTGCACCTAAAGCAGGTATACACAAACCAACATGAGAAACTCATGGTATGTAAGCAACAGGAGAGCAGCAAAGGGAACCTCCAAGGTCAGAGATCAAGGATGATTGTGATTTAGCATGTGCAAAGGGCCATGGTGCAAAATGAAGCAGGTGAGCAAGTGCTGGTTAAGACTTCTTCAGGACAATGGACCCGAGAGAACCCGAGGCGCAGCTGATGCACCTGAGGTATATGGGAGAAAAAAACCTGCCAGGGCGCCTGGGTGGCTCAGTGGGTTAAAGCCTCTGCTTCAGCTCAGGTCATGATCCCGGTGTCCTGGGATCGAGCCCCGCATCGGACTCTCTGCTCAGCAGGGAGCCTGCTTTCCCCCTCTCTCTGCCTGCCTGCCTACTTGTGATCTCTCTGTCAAATAAATAAATAAAATCTTTAAAAAAAAAAAAAACACCTGCCAGACCTAACACATCTGAAGAGGAATTTTAGACAATCAAGAAAAACTGGAGGGTTGAGTTTTTTATATACATACAAAATGGCAAACGAGGAAAGATAATTATGACAAGGAAAACAAGAAATGGTACAAGAAAGAAAATAATCACAGTATACTACTTACCTCTTAGTGAATAGCATCACTTAGCCAGTTATGAAAACAGTGACTACTGACCAAGCCAAAAGTTTACTAATTACATTAGGAGGATGTAGGGATAGGAAAGGTCTGTTTTGGGGATGAAGGCAGAGGAAACAAAATCCTCACGCCAGCAGATAATACCTAAACTTAAAAAAACAAGACACAGGGGCGCCTGGGTGGCTCAGTGGGTTAAAGCCTCTGCCTTTAGCTCAGGTCATGATCTCAGGGTCCTGGGATCGAGCCCCGCATCGGGCTCTCCGCTCAGCAGGGAGCCTGCTTCTTTCTCTCTCTCTGCCTGCCTCTCTGCCTGCTTGTGATCTCTGTCAAATAAATAAATAAAATTAAAAAAAAAAAAAAAAGAAAAAAACAAGACACAATCTACAATATGCAAGAATTGTGTCCTTAAGAATCATGAAGGTAGAAACCAAACCACCAGTTAAAAATTTTGAAAATCCGGGGCGCCTGGGTGGCTCAGTGGGTTAAGCCGCTGCCTTCGGCTCGGGTCATGATCTCAGGGTCCTGGGATCGAGTCCCGCATCAAGCTCTCTGCTCTGCAGGGAGCCTGCTTCCTCCTCTCCCTCTCTCTGCCTGCCTGTCTGCCTGCTTGTGATCTCTGTCTGTCAAATAAATAAATAAAATCTTAAAAAAAAAAAAAAAAGAAAATACGTATCTCTAAGGCTAGAGGAATTGGGAAAGACAACTACTGTCCTAGCACTGTTTAACTCTTTAAAACCATCATAAAACTGATATATAAACCAATAAATAGAAAGAAGGGGAGACAGAAAAAAAAGAGTGAGGGAGGAAGTAAAAGAGGAAAGGAAAAATAACTTTTAGCTGTAGTAAAGAGTTAAAACTGAAACAAAATATTCAATGATCAGAATAACACAGGAGAATATAATCTTGGATTGAGCTAGGCCTTCATAAGCAACAAACCCAAGAGGTATAGTGAAAATATATTAATTTTATTTTTTATTTTAATTTAAAATTAAATTTTATTTTATTTAAATTTAAAATTAAATTTTTTTATTTTTATTTTTATTTTATTAATTTTATGTATTTAATGTTTATTTATTTATTATATTTATTTTACATATTAATACAACAAAAGATACAAGAAGTTAAGTGACAGAATGGGAAAAAAAATAATTGTAGCATATTTAAGAAAAGATTAATATGTACAATATAGAAAGTTCTCCTAAAAATTCACAAAAAGAACCCAATAGAACAAAACATGAATAGACCTGGGTGGCTCAGTGGGTTAAAGCCTCTGCCTTTGGCTTGGGTCATGATCCCAGGGTCCTGGGATCAAGCCCCACATAGGGCTCTCTGCTTCCCCCTCTCTCTCTGCCTGCCTCTCTGCCTGCTTGTGATCTCTCTCTCCTCTCTCACTCGCTATCAAATAAATAAATAAATAAAAATCTTTAAAGAAATACAAATGTTTAGTCAGTATAAGAAGCAGTCATACTAGTAATCAGCATAATGCAAATTAAAGTGAGATTTTTATTTACCCCCCAATGATAAAAGTGTAAAAACAGATGATCACATATCTTATATTGATCAGGGAAACAGGTATTTGCCTCAAAGCCTCATGTTAGGGAGTATAAGTTGGTCAAACTACCTTTTTCCAGATTTTCAAAACTGTAAATGCTTTTGACCTCCCAATTCCAGTGCTAGTAAGCTATACTACAGAAGTGTATGTACACAGAGGAGTATTTAACATAAATGTTCAGTATAGCAACTGTAGAGTAGTATAGTTTGTACAGTAACAAAATTGTAAATAAACCAGAATCTAGAGAGTATTAGTAATTTTTAAAAAACAAGAGAAAGAAAAAAAAAGTACTAAAAAAAATCAGGACATGTTTCTTTGCATGCAAATATATATATGAAGATATACAGGAGGGCTAAGAGGACCAAACTATTTTCAGTTACAGCTAATGAGGGGATATGGGACAGCGAAGATGAGAAGGGAGGTTTTCCTGTTTTCATCTGATCTTTTTGGTACCATCGGAATCTTTCGAATCTTTTACATGATTATATCTTCACCTACTTCTTGAGTAATTGTTGAAAGCATAAAATTTAATCCCAGATACTTCTATAAAAGCTTTGTTTACTTCAAACTAGGAAAAGAAATTTTTATGAACTACTGCATACACCTGGATTCTAAAAAGTGCGTAAAAGTACAGATAAAAATGAATTTCCAGCATGCGATACATACCTTGCAACCTGCAAAGGCTGTTCACTTTGCAGTGTTTGCTTATCTGCAGCCAAATCCCAGAGTGCTGGTGGGGCCAGGCCAGTATCAGACTCTTTAATACCTAAATAAAGAGAACAAAAATTGAAATGTAATGCATCGCCTATAAGCAAGCATTCTCGAACTCAGCACCACCACATCTGCTGTGGGGGGTGTCCCGTGCATTTCTGGGTAGCGGGCAACATTCTTGGCTGCTCGCCACTAGATGTCACCAGCACCACCTCCCCCTCAAGTGATGAGCATCAAGAGTATCTCTAGTCACTGCCAAATGTCCTGGAGGAAGAGGGCACAGGGGTAACACCTCATCTGAAAACCACTGCCCTAAAGCGGTCACAAGCCAAAATGCAATACCATATTTCACAAATGTGTGCAGGTCAAATACTGTAAAACTTCAGCACTCAAATTACTGAGAAGAAAAGTTTCCAACCACTAGGCAATAGTGTGCTTACTTCAAGCAATACCCTGGGAGACCATATTTTTATTCACTAAGAAACATTTACTCCCCTCACCTTTTTTTATTTTTGGAAACATTTAGTTCTTTAATAGAGTTTATTGAACTTGGCTCTGAGCAACAGAAACACTATTTGCTTAAAGGATGAGGTTGCTTACCTGCTTAAGCACTGATCTTGGTTACCTGCTTAAGCACTGATCTTGGTTGTAAAAGGTAGTGAAAGATTATTAAAGGAGTTCTAATTTCTTAACAGGAGAGTAATAATTTTTTTAATCTATAATTCATGAAAGTTAGTTTTGTATATACTCTTTCGATATAATTAATACAGGACATTTAAAGAGATAAGAATAATGAAATATATACCAGTGAGCTCATTAATTTTCTTGAGAAGTTGTTGAATGTCATCTTCAACCTGCTTTATCTGCCTAGAGTAAGTGCTTTGACCCTAGGAGATAAAGATCACTTGAATTAGAACATTAAGACATCAATGTATTAAACTGCAGACAAAGTGTTAACAGTTACAATCTTAATAGCTATTATTGACCGAAAGCTTGTGAAGTGGAAATAGAGTGTATCTTTCAGAAATATTCCTGAACCAGTATTTTCCCTCAAACAACACACCATTATGTAGGCTAACAAATGAAAATCATGCCTGAAACTAAAGAAAACTGCAAGTCCATTTCTATGCATTAAACTTTCCATTTCAGATCTAATTCAGTTGCATACATTTTAAATATAGTACACACTGGTGTATGTTAGTTCAAGTATCTTCCAATGTAGGACTATACTTACTTACAAATAGTATAAAAAAATATACAAGCTTTGATATGCTGAATATTTGCTCTCAATCTAATCTAGAGAGAAAATGGTATGTAACTTTTCAGTGAGGATTATTACAAACTGCTAGACTTTCTTTTCTAATTATTTGGAAGGATAATACCAATAATAGTTCTTTTTTATTTTATTTTATTTTATTTATTTATTTGAGAGAGCGAGCGAGCATGCGGAGGGAAGGATCAGAGGGAGAAGCAGACTCCCCTCGGAGCAGGGAGCCTGATGCGGCACTCGATCCCAGGACTCTGGGATCATGACCTGAGCTGAAGGCAGTGGCTCAATCAACTGAGTCACCAGACAGCTGCAAAAATAGTTCTTATTTCAACATAAAACATCTACATTTGGGACACCTGGGTGGCTCAGTCGGTTAAGCCACTGCCTTTGGCTCAGGTCATGATCCCAGGGTCCTGGGATCAAGTCCCACAAGGGGTGGGGGGGTGTTCCTGGCTCATTAGGTAGCCTGCTTCTCTCCTGCCTCTGACTGCCACTCTGCCTGCTTCTTTGTGCGCATAGGCACGTGCTCTCTCTCTCTCTCTCTCTCTGACAAATAAATAAATAAAAAATATATATATATATATATATTTTTTTTTTAAGATTTTATTTATTATTTATTTGACAGAGAGAGATCACAGGTAGATAGAGAGTCAGGCAGAGAGAGAGAGAGAGAGAGAGAGAGAGAAGCAGGCTTCCTGCTGAGCAGAGAGCCCGATGTGGGACTCGATCCCAGGATCCTGAGATCATGACCTGAGCCGAAGGCAGCGGCTTAACCCACTGAGCCACCCAGGCGCCCCAAAATATATATTTTTTTAAATCTGCATTTGGTAGACACTAAAAGGACTTACGTAAGTTTTCAGCAAGGCAATATCCCCCTCATCCAGAGCTAAAATAAGAGAGAACACATTAGGTTCAAATCCAGGAAATTAGAGCTAACAATTCTTTTCTGTTAAATTTAAATTGCATTAATGAGTGAGAAAAATCACGCAAAGTTAGTAATGACATAAATACAACCAAGAAAAAGTTCCTGGACTCAAGGAACTTTTATCTTAATTGGGTAAAGGCAGATTTTTAACCAACGGCGTCACATAAATGCTGAAGAGTCTTAAAGTCCTGTGACACAAAAAGAACAGGGAGCCCAAAGAACAGTTTGAGAATCGGAACAACCTGGGCACTAGCAAAGTTGCAGCAAGTCATGCATTTGACAAGTAACGCTGGAAAAAAAGAATGTAAGTATCAGTTCTGTCATCTGAGAAACAGAGAGAACACTCATTTACCTCCATAATGCTGCTATAAATACCAACTAAAATATGGGTGAAGAAGCACATAAAATTCTGTATTAGTCATAACTATATACAAAGAATACATTTACTGATACATTTACAGAATGATAACCTACCCAGAGACATACACGGATGAAATGCTAAATCTCTGTGACTAAGTTTTCTACTAGATGTCTGAGTAGCTCTGAGCAGTATCTTAAAATACTGCCAAGGCAAAGAGTAAAGTGTGGGAAGAACACAGAGAGAAAATTTCTTTCTTTGGCGGGGAGGTGGAAATGGAAAAGAAAACAGTGCTAGGAGGGATTGAAGTTGTTTACGAAGGGAAAAGTAAGAGAAAAGAAAGGGGGGGAAATGCAAGAATATTTTTTAAATAGTTTGTAAGGAACAAAAGAAGAAAGCAGCATAAAGATGAGACTAGAAGGGGAAGAAATGTGAGCTGGGTGAGCTTTATCTCCTGCACCGTGGGTAGAAGTGTCAAGCCATATAGTCCCTAAGGAGAGTAATTTTGCATTATCAAACTTACAACTCCCATTTCTAAAACGGACCCTACAGCTTGTGCTTGTACTGGGATATAAGTTACATGAACAAATTCGTTGCTCTAGGATGGCCGTCAGATTGGAAGACATCAATAAGGATTAATCGTATATATGATTGCTCCCCCAATAAAGTGGGGTACTATGCAGATGCAGAGATAGGCAGACAGCACGGACTTTTTATAAAACAATATGAACTTGTCCCTAAGACACATGAAGATGGGGGAAAAGCAAGATGTACAATATGCTCCTTTTAGGTAAAAATAAACTCTTGTTTATGCACAAAATGTCTAGAAAGATAACGCAAAATGGCAACACGATCTCCCTCCGAGGATAATGGATGATGGGGCCAAGGGCAAAGCCACTTTTCAGTGTATCTTTTTTAATGCCTTTACTGTTTGGGACCATCTGAATAAATTAATTAAAGGAATGTGTGCCCCCCCCTCCGCTGTTTTTTTGTTTTTTTTAAAAGAAAACCACGTCTCCGGATCCCGGCTACACAGGGATAGCACCAAGCCGTCCCACTAGAGGAGGAGGAGGGACAGAAAAGAGGATCCAGGTGATCAAGCACCGCCAGGCGGGGACGCTTTTTCAAGGCCAGCAGGGCCAAGCACGGTGCGTGACCTCCTCAAGCCGTGACAGCTCAGTATGAATAAAAGCCTCGATCGGAGGGAGATGAATACAGAACTTGGACCAACATGTGGGGCAGCGAGAAGGCACGCCGGCTAAGCCGGCTGCCGCCACCGACTAAATCATCAGGGGCACAAAAGGAACACAGCGCCGGGCGGCGAGCAAGGAATCCAGCCTCCCCTCTGGGGCCAAGCCTGGTTCTGCTCCGGCCAGGCCCGCCCGCCTGTGTCAACCGACCTCGGATAGGCTTGTCGTCCTTCTCCTCCTCTTTGGTTTTCCGCTGATCCGCACCGAGGTAATCCGGCATTTTCGTTGTTCCGAGGGCCTCAACTGCTCAGTGATTACACAGCACCTTCGTCGCTTCCGGTGGTGCCGCTCTTTCCTTTCCTCACCGGAAGTAAGCGGAGCTCTGCGGACCGGTTTAGTCTGCGCACGAGAACCGGAAGAAAGTCCCGGAGGACAGGCGCCGGCGTCCCCCTCGCAGTTCCGGGACTGATTCCCGGTGGGAATGGGATGTGGGTCGGCCCTGGTCCCTCACTAGGGAGCGTTTACCTGAACAACAGATTCCGAGACCCGGGGTTTAAGTCCTCATTTAGTCATTTCTTCACTGTGCACTCTTTGGTAACTACTCTGTGCTTTTAAGTTTATCCTTTACCTCACAGCGTTGTGAAAACGGTATTAAATAACGGTGTTTTCAAAGTCTTTGCAGTATTAGATACGCAGGAAGTCGTAGCTAGATCTATGAATACAGTGAAGGTAAAGAGAAGTTGCTCCTTAATTTGATGTCGGTGTGAAATGAGATAAACCGTTTCAGCGTTTCAACCTCCTGCCCTAGAGGACTGGGAGGAACCATCCTCAGGTACGGGGGAATTGGGGAAAAGAGCAGGTTTTGAGAGAAATTAGTTTAGGTGATGAGTAGAAGTGAGTGGTTAGGGAAGACCTGAATTTGCAAATGAAAACCTGACCCTTCTTTGCGCTAAGGCAGGACATACGGAGGAGAGTGAAAACATAACCTCCAGGGTAGGAGAAAGAATTTGGGGGTCATAAATTCTATAAGGGATTAATACCTCAAATATTAGGAGGAGCTCCAACTCAAGAGGAGAACAGCCCCATTTTAAAAAATGAGCAATGGGGGCGCTTAGGTGACTCGGTGGAGCCTCTGACTCTTGATTTTGGCTCAGGTCACGATCTCAGGGTCCTGGGTTCGGAGTCGGCCTGTCTCCATTTTACTGCTCCTCCCCTTGCTCACACTCTCAAGGAAATAAAATCTTGAAAGAATAACTAAAAATGGGCAATGGACTTGAATAAACATTTCAAAGAAGATACATAAATGGCCAGCGAGCACAGGAAAAAGATGCTCAATAATAGCCATTGGGGAAATACAAATCAAAACCAGGAGATACTGCCTTACAGCCATTAGGATGGCCACTATCCAAAAAATGGGGTGAGAAGAAACAAAAGTGTTGGTGAGGATGTGAAGAAAAAGGAATCCTTTTGGTGAGAATGTAAAATGATAAACTAGGGAAAATAGTATGGCAGTTCCTCAAAAAAATTTAAAAATGTAATTACCATATGATCCAGCAATTTCAGTTCTGGATATACTCAAAAGAATCAAAAGCCAGATCTCAAAAAAAAAAGAAAAATTATATTTCCATGTTCATAGCAGCACTATTCACAATAGCCAAAAGGTGAAAGCAAAAGGCAAATGAATGGATAAGTAAAATGTACATACCATGAAATATTATTCAGCCTTGAAAAGAAGTCCGGACACATATTACAATTGTAAAGACCTTATGTGACATAATTAGCCAGTCACAAAAAGACAAATGGTGTATGATTCCACTTATATGAGGTATTAGAGTAGTCAAATTCCTAGAGACAAAGAGATGAGAATGGTGGTTGCCAGGGTCTAGGGGTAGGTAGAAATGGGGAGTTGTTACTTATTGGGTGTAGTCTCTGTTTCACAAGATGAAAAGAGTTTTGACAATTGGTTGTGCAACAAAATGAATGGGGCCCTGCGTGTGTCAGTCAGTTGAGGGTCTGTCTTCGGCTCAGGTCATGATCCTAGGGTCCTGGGAGCAAGCCCCTCAGTGGGATTACCTGCTCATTCTCTCTCTCTTTCAAATAAATAAATAAAAATCTTTATTAGAGAGGCACCTGGGTGGCTCAGTCGGTTAAACGTCTGCCTTTGGCTCAGGTCATGATCCCAGGGTCCTGGGATTGAGCCCTGCAGCGGCCCTGCAGCGGGCTCTCTGCTCAGCGGGAAGCCCGCTTCTCACTCTCCCTCTCCCACTCCCCCTGCTTGTATTCCCTCTCTCACTGTCTCTCTCTCTGTCAAATAAATATAAACAATCTTTTAAAAGGGAAGTATTTTTTAAAAATACAAAATGAATGTATTTAACACAACCAAGCTGTACACTAAAAAAATGGTTAGGGTGTGAATCTCACATGATGTGTATTTTACCACAATTAAAAAAAAAAAATCCATGTGACCTTAGAGGTAATTCTAAGAATGGATGTGGTACATGTGAGAAAAATTAAGAAAGTGGAAGCGGGTTACTTTGAGTCTTAAAGCCTGTCTTAACAAGTGCTTACATTAATAAAGAAAGGTATCAGGAAGAGGTTTAGGGGGAGATAATTAACTTATCTTTGAAATGTCCATTTTGAAGTGAAAGTTACGTTATGTGGTAGATAGCAGGCCCATCAATTTACTTAACAATGAAAATGTAATTCATAGAGACTAATTCTCTAACTCCTGGTGCTCTTTAACACATCAAGTCTTTCATTTTGCTCAACCTATTCTAGATACAGCCGCGGGCCTGGAGTGGATGGGGGAGAGGGGTGAATCTTGGTCCACTGGTTCCGTTTTGCTAGTTTTTGCGTTTTACCTCAGTCTTAGAAGGAATCATAGTAGGAGTACAATTGATTTTATTATACATTAAATAACTAAGTTCCAGAATCCTGTAATTGGTAATATCTTGGTGGTCAAGGGGGAGGACAACTTCATGCTTTTAGAACAGTGTAAAGAGATTGCTGGCCTTGGAATAGAATCTTTTTTTTTTTTTTTTAAATATTTTATTTATTTATTTATTTGACAGAGAGACCACAAGTAGGCAGAGAGGCAGAGAGAGAGAGAGAGGAGGAAGCAGGCTCCCTACCAAGCAGAAAGCCCGATGAGGGACTAGATGCCAGGACCCTGAGATCATGATCTGAGCCGAAGGCAGAGGCTTAACCCACTGAGCCACCCAGGTGCCCTGGAATAGAATCTTGACACTGAGGAGGTAGTCTTCTCCAAATGTTATGATGATTAAATAAAACAATACAGGTAAATTACTTAGTAATATCATAACAAACATTTGATGACATTATTTAGGTAGATACAAATATGTTATAGATCTATGTACTAAATTTTTCTATAGATGCGTAAAGACTACAATAATCTCAACAGTAATTCATAAATATCTTTACTTTTTTTATTTATACGAGTAGGGGTACTGGAAAAATCAGCGGTTAGGCTCGGGCTAGCAGTGATTTAAAAATAAAAACACCATTCTAAGAACTGCTTCGGAAAATTATGCTCCACGTGTAGCGCCTGGTGGAAAAACACAATCCTTTTCGCCGCGGAACTGAGTCGCTTAGGAACCTTTCTTTTGTGAGAGTCTGTCCCAAACCGGATTTGAGTCAGCTGAGGAACTAGGCTGCCGCACACGTTGGCGCGGTGTGTGGGGGTGGAATTGGCCTCCGCACCGCGAAAGATCCATCCCGGAAGTAGTTATTGGTCGTCTCCATGCGCCGGTTCCTCGGCGTCGTAGAGTCAAGGCGCTAGGCTCGGACCGAGAGGTAGAGCTGGAGGGGACGCTCAGCGCCCTCCGCCCGGGACGCGAACCTCTGCCCCCCCGGGGCTGGTCCCGGGGTCATCATGCTGCTCCTGCCGAGTGCTGCGGACGGCCAGGGCACCGCCATCACCCACGCTCTGACCTCTGGTACGTGCCCACTCAACCCCGGCTCCGTCCCGCGTTAGCCGCCCTTGCCTCAGTCTTCCACCAGCGCGACTCCAGAATAGGTCTGTCTTTGTCCCTGGCGACTAGCCCCCGGACTCGTGGGGTCGTGACGCCAGTGCCTTTTGGCTCCAGGCTCCACGGTCATCCTTGCCCAGCCTGAAAGGAAGGAGGGAGGGGGCGTCTTCTTTCTGCTCCTAGTTTCTTCCTCCTCTCCCGCTGCTGACTCATGGACCGGCCGGGGCAGTTCGGGACCGAACCCTCCAGTACCCTAAAAAGGTTCTTGAAAGCATCTCCCATGCCAGGGCAAGAAACTGCCCGCAGCCGAGCTCCCACGTGCCTCGGGTCGTACAAAGCCTTGCTGCCGGGGCTCTGTTAAACACCTCGCTCCTGCTCTGCGTTTGCTTTGGCTTTTCTAAACGTCAGAACTCAAGACGCTGCTCCTTATACTCGTAGTTAGTATGAAAAGGTCGTTGCCAGTACGGCTGCTGAGCTTTGTGCAGACAAAGTTTTTGGAGAGTGATTAAATGAAAGTTAACTGGCTGCTGTAGTTTCTTTAACGTAGAGCCCAAGACAGTCGTGGATCTTGTAAACCTCGTCTCCAGTCGGCGACCCACCTTAATTACCAGCGCCGCTTGTAGAGGCAGTTGTCGGGTGGGATTTTGAGCGTATCTCGTGGCACATGTTGCGTTCTGCCTGTGTGTAATCCTAACACCTGCAGGAAAAGGCTTGAAAGGTGATGTTCTTAAAAACTTCCCCCTTACAACGCAGCTAGTACTGACTGAATGGAGAGTTTGAATCCTGTCCCGTGTATGCTGCAGGAGATCTTAATTTCTCAAACCAACTAAAGCACGTAAAATCAGTTATTCTTGGGAAATTGTGGCCATTAGGTACAAAGGGCAACTTACATTTGAGTTACTTATTGCTGAAAGAGTAAAGCTTTTTTCATTCTTACAGACTATGGAATTAAAATGAAAGTTTATTTCCCTGACTCATTACCTTTTTGGAATTGTTAATATACAGATGTACGGTGATTTATCCCTGCTTCTCAGGAATGACGATAAAGCCTTACTTTGTGGTTTTCAAAGTGGTTTCGAAATGTGGTTTGTCATTCATTCTTCCAAGGAAACCATAGAAGATAGATATTGTTCCGTTTTTACAGTTGTAGACATCCCTGACTCGTTTCACATAGTTACTAATTGTCAGAGCTAGACTAAATCCCAAGCTTCTGATTTCAGATCTAGAGCTTGTTTCACTATAGCAGAGCTGTGTCAGTAAATCCTCATTAGCTGCTTGGAAAGTTGTCTTCCAGAACAAATCATTGCTCATGAATTCTTAAAAATTTTAAAAGCTATCTGAATTCAGGGTTTTAATTAAGATATTTTAACTTGTTTTTGAAAATTTTTTTTGATGAGGATGGTTTATCATTTATTTTATTATAATCATTAGTCTAAAAGGAAAGCAGTTGACATTTCTCCCTGCTCATCATCTTCCTCTCATATTCTCAGAAAAGTTTTGATTTATTGTTGACATTGCTGAACGTTTTGTCAGATAACTGGAAGAGGTTGATTGAGTACTGTGTAAATATTAGGAAATGATTATTGCTAACCCTCATGTTAATTGGAATGCAGGCATACCATGTTTAATGGCACTTTACTGTGCTTTGGTGATAGTGCATTTCTTACAATTGAAGGTTTGTGGCAACCATCTGTTGAGCAAGTCTATCAGCACAACTTTTCCAACAGTATTTGCTTACTCTGTGTCTCTCACATTTTGGTGATAGAGTATTTCAACCTTTTTCTTGATTCTTATGGTGATCTGTGATATGATAATGATTCGCTGACAGCTCAGATGATGGTTACCATTCTTTAGTAATGAAGTATTTTAAAATTAAGGTACATAGATGGTTTTTTAAGACCTGATGCTATTGGACTCTTAATAGACTACAGCATACTGTAAACATAACTTTTATATGCCCTGGGAAACCGAAAAATGTATTTGACTCACTTTTTTGCAGTTCTTGCTTTATTGGGGTGGTTTGGAACCAAACCTGCACTATCTTGCATCCCTGTACTGCAATTATTTCTTCAGTTGATAGTTTTAAAATTACATTCTGATGCTGTTTTGATCTTATATTGCCTTGAAACGGATTTATTCCATGCAATACATTGAAGCCTCTCTTAACGCTTTCAATCACAGCCTCAACACTCTGTCAAGTTGAACCTGTGGGAAGATGGTTTGAAGCTTTTGTTAAGAGGAGAAACAGAAATGCTTCTGCCTCTTTTCAGGAACTGGAGGATAAGAAAGAATTATCAGAAGAATCAGAAGATGAAGAATTACAGTTGGAAGAGTTTCCCATGTTGAAAACACTTGATCCCAAAGACTGGAAGGTATTTAATATCTGAATCTTTTGTTCAATCAGATGCTTTGTGAGGTATAAGGTTTTCCCACGAGTTTTCCATCATTAAGCCACGTTTTAAGATGCCTCAACAAGAAAACCATAATTGAGCACCTGTTTATTGTTAAGCTCTGAGTGGGATAGCACTGATCGTAGGATACTATCTGCTGGAAAAATCCAGGAGGTGGTCCCAAAAAACACAATTTTTGAGCTGGCCCTAAAAGGATGACTGACAGTTTAAGAAGCAGAGAATGGAGAAAAGGTGTTCTGGGCAGAAGGAATAGATCTGCAGAGACACAAAGGAGTAAAGAATGTATAGCACTTCTTCGGTGATTAGTGAAGAGTAGGGTGGGTAGGGTGCTTGAAGGGTAGTGGTGAGAAATTAGTCCTGAAACAAGACTCTAGACCAAATTCTATTATACTGTCCTTTTTATGCCATCCTAACGAAGGAACTCAAATTTTATTTTCAGGGCAGTAGCAAGTCTTCAGAAGTTTCTAAGCTAATTTTAGCAAAGTAATCTGGCAGTACAGAAAATTGCTTGAAAAGGGACAGGGCTGGAAGGGAAGTGAATAGTTTGCTGTTAGAGGGCTAGTGCAATAATCCAAGCCTGCAAATGCATACTTGAGCTAAATTTATGGCTGGGTTTTGAGGAAGAGGGAATGTGTGGGTTTTTTTGGAGATAGACTTGATAGAGCTTGATGACCTTGACTGTGTGGTATAAGAAAAGGAGATGTACTCAGAAGACCTCTGAGCTTTCCAGTTTGAATGATTTGCTGGAGTGTGATGTCGGTCACAACACTGGCATGCAGGAAAAAGGAAGATTGTGGGAAATGTGGTGTTTGTGTTCAAGTTGGGCTGTGTCAAAACTCAGGTACTAGTAACGTACTAATGACGTCTTCCTAGTAAATGGTTAGAAACTGGTCTGTGGTTCTGAAAGGAGGATAAAGCCAAAAACATTTGCAAGTCGTTGGCAAGTTGTAGGTGGTAGTTGAACCTGGGGGAATTGAATGACATCAGCCGAGAAGAATATAGACAAATAGGTATCATAAAGCTTTTAAGTAGGCAATGGTATGATACTTAAATATGTGTACCGTGGAATTAGAGTGCCAGAATTCAAATCTGATTCTGCCCATTAAGGCACTGGGACCTTGGGAAAGTGACTTGACATGTCTGTTTCATGCAGTGAGATTGCTAACAGCTCAAAGGAGTATGGTGAGGATCAATGCAGTGATGCATGTAAAGCACTTAACCTTGTGCTTGACACGTGCTAAATACTAAACAGGCAGTGGATATGAGTTTTGTCTCCTAGCTCAGGAGGGTTAAATGAGAGAAAGTGTATGTCTAAAGCACTTAGGAAAGTAAATAAGCCTTCAGAATGTTAGCTGATTCACATACTGTCATTATCCATTTTAAAAGAAAAGGACTGAACCAAGTTGAGCACTTGAAAATTCAAGGAGTAGGCAGAAGGAGAAGCAGCAAAAGATACTAAGGAGGTGAAAGAGGTAGAAAGAAAACAACAAAAGAGACATTTGGTAATTCAATTCAGGTTTTTTTGGTTTTTAAAGATTTATTTATTTATTTCACAGAGAGAGAGATCACAGGTAGGCAGAGAGGCGGGCAGAGAGAGTGGGAGAAGCAGGCTCCCTGCAGAGCAGAGAGCCCAATGTGGGGCTCAATCCCAGGACCCTGGGATCATGACCTGAGCCAAAAGCAGAGGCTTTAACCCACTGAGCCACCCAGGTGCCCCTGTTTTTTTGTTGTTGTTGTTTTATTTTGTTTTGTTTTGTTTTTTAAAGATTTTATTTATCCATTTACAGAGATCACAACTGGCAGAGGCAGGCAGTGGGGTGGGGAGTGGGAAGCAGGCTCCCTGCTGAGCAGAGAGCCCAATGCGGGGCCCGATCCCGGGACCCTGGGATCATCACCCCAGCCGAAGGCAGAGGGTTTAACCCTCCAAGCCACCCAGGTGCCCGTCAACTAAGGTTTATTAAACATCAGGCACTAGACTCTTCCAAAAACTAAGAAAGGAGGAAGTCTCAGGAAGGACGAAATAGTCACCCATTGGAGAGGTCAGTCACATAACATGAGTAATAATAAAAGCCACTGGGCTTGGCATACGGAGGGTAGGTGACCACAAAGAAAGCGGTCTGGTGAGTCATTGGGAAGACCAGGAGTTACAGCTGGGTTGATTAGGAGGTGATGAATTGTAGACCACAGTGCAAAATACTCTTTCAGAGTGGGCTATTGAGAAAATACTAACTTGAGAGAAAGGCGGAGTCAGGAGAAGATTCTGAATTGGGGACCATTGAGGTATACAAGAGAGAAAAGGAAGAAAGATGGAGGTCTTTAGTATAGAAAAGGATAGGTAACGTCAGAACAACGTAGCATGGAGGGGCGCCTGGGTGGTTCAGTGGGTTAAGCCTCTGCCTTCGGCTCAGGTCATGATCTCAGGGTCCTGGGATTGAGCCCCACATCAGGATCTCTGCTCAGCGGGGAGCCTGCTTCCCCCTCTCTCTCTGCCTACTTGTGGTCTCTGTTTGTCAAATAAATAAAATCTTTATAAAAAAAAAAAGAAGAAGAAGAAGGTAGCAGGGTTCATACATTGGTTCTGTTAATTGTTTCTTTCAACAAACAGGGATCAAGCATCTGCTTTGTGCCAGATGCTGTTCTGGAGCCTGAGGAGTCTGCCAAACAAGACAGTATCACTGCTCCCACATAGCTTCTATTCCAGTGAGGAGACAGACGATAAGTGAACAGTCAAGGACATGGTTACCAGGTGCTGGGCAAAGAAGTAGAACAGGGTGCTGTGATAGAGTGTCCTCATGACTGCTGTAGGTTGAGTGGGTGGGAAATGCCGTGGAGTTGACATTTAAGATAAAACCTGAATGACACACAAAGATCAGGGAGAATGGCATTCCAGGCAGAAATCTTGTGTGGGGGCAGAAAGAATTGTGTCAGGAACTGAAGAAGGCGAATGGGTAGAACATAGTGGATAAGGGAGTGGTAAGGGGGTTAAGGAGCAGTAGTCACTGGAAAGCCATTGGAGAGTTGGAAGCAATAACATATTGTAAGTGCTTTAGGAGAAACAAGAAGGAACAGAGTAGGCAGAGAAGGTTGTTTTAAATAAAGTGATAGCATTTATCCTGAGACTGCAGGATGAGAAGATGGCAGCCAAGTGAAGAGTGAGGGAATGTGCCAGGTGGGGAGAACAGCATTTGAGGAGAAAGGGCTTGGTGTCTGCAGTGAACTGCAACATCAATCTTGTATTTGGAAATGAGTGACCGAGGTGGAGAGGGACAGGCCAGGAATAGTGAGCGAGAGCTGGAGGTGCTCTGTACATCCGGGGCTCAGAGGGGAGGTCTGTACTCGAGCAAAGTGGGCACTGATAAGCATATACGGGTACTAACTATAGTCTAGCCCTGGCATTGGCTCATATCACTCAGGACCAAATTATAGAGAGAGACAAGAGAAACCCCAGAAGGGAGCCTTGCAGGTCCTAGAGAAGCCAGTAGAAGTGGCTGAAAAAAGGTACTGGAAGGTGGGAGGAAAAGAGTGAATGCACAAAAACACTAAAGGAAGGTAGTATTTCAAGGAAGGGGTTAGCTGTGCTGCCACTGAGAGCTGAAGTCACGTGAGGGCAGGTGAGTGATCTTGGACTTGGCACCTGGAAATTCATACTGAAGAGAGCAGCCTCATTGCCCCTGGGTGGGAGTGGATGGAGCAGAACCAAAGTGGAGTGATTTGAAAATGAATGCTAAAGGAGGTAAACGTGTGGACAGCCTTTTGAAGAAGTTTACAATTGACAAAGAGCAGAGAAATGGAGATAGAGCAGTAACTGGAAAGAGGATCTTGGAAGTATTTTTAGGATGAGAGCTAAAGGGGGCACCTGGGTGCTGCTCCGTCAGTTCAGCACCTGCCTTCAGGTCAGGTTGTGATCTCAGGGTCCTGGGATCAAGCCTTAGGTCAGGGTCCTTGATCAGTGGGGAGCCTGCTTCTCCTCCTTCGTCTGCCCCTCCCCTCTGCTTGTGTGCACGTGTGTGCACTCTCTTCTCAGATAAATCAATGGAATCTTAAAAAAAAAAAAAAAAAAGAGGATGAGAGCTAACAGCATCTTTTCATACGGATGAAGATAATCCAGTAGAAATTTAGGAGATAACCGAACGATGTTACTATTTTGAGGAGACTTAGAGAAGACAGGGCTCAGAAGCAAGAGGAAGGATGGAGTAGTTTTCTCTTATTAGGACAGGCTCTTCCAGCTGTGAATGGAGGGAAAGGGAAAAGATGTGTGGATGCCAGTAGGGTGGTAGGAATTCGAGTAGGATAATTTTACATTGCTCAGTTACGCAGGAGGCAGGGCTGTTGATAAGAAGGTGGAGAAGGATCTGTGAGATTGAGGAGACACTAGAGAAATAGTGACCTTAAGGAGTGGAAAGGGAAACGAACTGGAACAAGTCTGATTGCCAGGCATAATAAAGAAGCCCATCCATATGAACTTTGCTTTCCTGAATTTAAAGGGAAACCAGTCAGCCCTACTTGACTTTTTCTTTCCATGTTACATACTCTCAACTCCCTTGCCCCCCCACTCACTCCTCCAATACTAGATACACCCATTGAGTTCTGTAGGGAGATTTCAGTTGCTACTTCAACTTGTAAATTCACAAAGATGTTAACCAAAGCAGAGACAAAAGCAGGTATTTCCTCTCCAGAGAAGCCTCATCACTTGGTTTTGCAAAGTTTCCATCCAAATTACCTTTCTGCTTAACATGACTCCTAGGCCTGTCATTGCCCTGGCCCAACCCTGTGGGGCTGTGATAATACTTCCCTCTGTTCTGAAATCTTCCTAGCTATACCCTGATTTAAGGATGACCATAAGATATTAGTAGGTGTTAAGAGAAAAATGGGCTCAGTAGTCAAGGAAGTTTGGAAAATGCTGGGTTTTGCAGGTGTGTTTGCATGGTGGTTGTTTGTTTGTTTGTTTTTAATTTCAGGACTTCTCAGAGCCTTTATTAGGCTTATGTATATATAAATTATCACGAAGGCTGTATCACAGTCCACCACATTTCCCAGACTTACTACAGAATCCATTTTATATGCAATGTCTCACTGGACTCCCATAATAATGGGAAGCACTATTATAGGGTACTAGCGTAAGGAACAAGATATATTGCTCCATTTCATACTTGACTCCCTTTTGTGTCTTTATCAGAACCAAGATCATTATGCAGTACTTGGACTTGGCCATGTAAGATACAAAGCTACCCAGAGACAGATCAAAGCAGCTCGTAAGTACTTAGTTCTTTTGAGATAATCCAATATCTGGAATATCTGTCATAAATCTATATTCAATAGCATTTAATACATGGTCATAATATTGCATAACTACAGTATCCTTTACCTTCAGAAACAGAAAAAAGCAATCATTCTCATGCATGGGAATGAGAAATGAGAAGGTGGGTGGGTGGGTGGGTGTGTTTGTGACCAATAAAGAACATTCTCCCAATGGCAAGTTTTTAAGAAATAATGTTTCATTTTTCTTTAGAAGTATGGCCAGCTGTATTTAGTGGAAGCTGCCTTGTTACTTAGGTTTTTTAATGTTATTTTGTGGTTCAGGTTACATTTTTATTGATGCCACCTGGGTCTTCTGCCCAAGAGAGAATTATCTGATGTTTTACTGCTTTCTTCATTAAAAAGATTAAAAATTTGGGGGAAAGTGTTGGGAACCTTGTCTTCACATGGTTTATAAAACAGCATCCCCTTAGAACTCTACATCTCGTTTGCTTCACCTGGTTAGTAAAGTTTGATGAAAGAGGTGAAGGTGATTAGTTTTCTGTGTTTTATCTTAGGAGAATGTTCTGCCCTCCACTCTAGAGAATGGATATTGAGGTCAGAGGAGGTAAGATTGTGACCATATGGAAAAGGAGTTAGTGAGTCAAGGCCAGTCAGGAGGAGAAAGTATTGTGCTTGGAGGAAGATGGCTAAATGAAACCCATCTCGTGTTGAAAAATACTAGTTGAGAATAAGTATAGTAGATAAACTCAAAATTTTCTCTACTAATGCTTATATTTAGGAAAATCAGAGGAGAGATTTTTAATAAGATGAAGGAATTTATGAGATTATTTTAGATTTGTTTGGTTTCTTAAAAAGCTGGCATGGTTTTCGACGAAGCATATGTTAATGCATGTGAATAGTCCTTGCAGTATACATAAATGCCAGGGAAATTGATTTGCCATGGAGAAATATTTGCAAAGTCTTGCTATGTGAAACAGCAGCATATGAATACCAAATGAGTCTTGATACATGGAAGTATGAAAACAGTTGATGTTTTAAGGTGAAGGAATTGTTTTTTTCTCTAAAATAAAAAATGTACCATGAGCTGTAAAAGAAACATTCATTTATTTCTAAGTCCATTCATTTTATTGGCATAATAGAAGTTAATTTTTTAATACTCTATAGCAAGAAGTTCTGCAATCCCAATGCACCAGGTTATTAACATTAAGTGGAATTATAATTCACTCTCTCCCCCTATGTTGATATTCTCAGTATTTATTCAAAAGGAAACTGATGTTCTCTCTTTTTTTTAAGATTTTATTTATTTGACAGACATCAATAGTAGGCAGAAAGGCAGGCAGGGGGGTAGGGAGCAAGCTCCTCACTGAGGGGCTTGGTTCCAGGACCCCAAGATCATTACCCAAGCCGAAGGCAGAGGCTTAACCAACTGAGCCACTCAGGCGCCCCAAAACTGATGTTCGCTTACCTCTGTCATTATAAAAAGGGCAGCTGCTTGCTTTACTGCTTTCTGAAATTTAGTTCAAAAGTAAAAATGCAAAGTTAGTGTTTATAAATCTGTAATAATTAGCACAGAGAGGCCTCATAAAAATAAGTCTTACTGCATTTGAGATCCTTCAAACGCTTACATCCTGTTACACACATACCAAATTGCATTTTGAATTGCTATAATGAAAATTAGGAAGTCAGTGAAGGGTGAATAAAATAAGTGGTCTTTTTTTTCCCTTCTCTGCATTATCTGAAAAGAATAAATCACTAGAAAAGTTGAATGATGGGTTAAGAGCAAGTAAAGTAGAATTTCAGTTGCTTACATAATTTTGTTTTGAAGTAAAATAGTCACACTGGCAAATAATGCATGTAGGTTTGCTACTCTTTGCACAGAAATAAAGTCTTTGGTGATTTGAATTTCCTAAATTTAATAATTTTAGTTCAAAATATTTCTGACATTTTAAAGTGAAGCTGTTCCTTGTACTTCTTAAAAATTAAAAATCCTGTTTAGATCATTTTATGATAATAGCAATATGAATGTACAGTAAAAGCCTTTTTGCTAATGTACTCTCAAATCATTCCAGAAACTGTCCTCAGTGGGAGGAGAGGCAGATACTTTTGAAATTCCAGTAAACAGCTGTTGTTCACAAATTACCCTTGTTTCTTTTTCAGACTGTGTTCTTTGGCGTCCTTTATTTTTAATATTGAGAAATATCTTTTGCTCCCTCCACAAGAGACAATTTAAGACCGTCTCAGGACTCTCTAATATACAAGGATGAGTAAAGATTAGGCAGAAAACTCAGTGAAAAAAAAAAACCAGTGCAGCATGAGGAGACTATCCAGCAAAAAATGGAGATATCACCTCTTTTAGACTTACAAGGTTCAAAAGAAAATTTAAGCATCTCCTCATGCTTTTGGTGAAATATGAAGATCCTGTTTTGGGGCTATCGTGTAGGCATTGCAGAAAGAGACTAGGGAGAAAGAAGTAGAACTGTTTGTGGAAACTGAAAACATGAGAGCTGAACTTAGAATTCCAAAGGTTGACATAACGCTTAGAAAAACAGTAAAGCAGAGGACAACCTTGAGGAATGTTCCCAAGATTCAGAAAGAAAGTATAAAGAGGTGCCAGATTTCTAAAGAAGTCAGAATAAATGTCACAAGCCATAATTGCAAATAAAGAAGGAAACTGACCAATTTATAAGAAGATATTTCTTGGGATTGAGAATGTTTGCGGGCATGTGACTTAAATTTTACTGCCCAGCACACTTCTTTGAAATTGATAGGAGAGCAGTGTGAGTTCAGCTGTACTGCACGGAATCTATTTTGCCAGCAGGTGTCGGGCGCACTGCAAACCTTTTGGCTTTACTCCTCTGCTCTGGCCGTGGAAGTAGCCTCTGTTCCCTTTATCAAATTCCCCACGGTACTGGGATCATCACACCTCCAAACTGTTGGGTATGATTTGATTACAGTTCCTAGGTACATAACTTACTAGCGCTATAGTCTGACTCTTTCAGAGATTCTGTGAGCTGCCTGATAATGTTTATTCCTTTTTTGCTTAAAACAGCTAGAAGACAGAAATGCTTCTTCTGGAATGTTAGTGAGGAAACGTGATATACTAGACTGTTAAAAAAAAAAAATTGGAGTTCAAAAAACAACCCGTTTTTGAAGCCCTGCAGTATATGTAGAAATTACTAACTTTATTATGCCTATAAAAAGATTTGTACATAAACGTTTATAGCAGCCATATTCACAATATCCAAAAACTGGAAACCACCCAGTGTTCACCAGCAACATCATGATAAGCAAACTGCTGTATATTCATACAGTAAATTAGTGCTTGGTGGTTAAAAAGAGAACAGATTACTAAGAGGTCTGGAAATGGTGATGAATCTCAAAACATTAGGTTGAGCAGAAAAGTTACAAAGACAAACTATATAATTCCATTTACATGAAGTTCAAGAGCATGTGGGTGAAGGAAGTCAGGTGGTAGGGCCTGGGAGTTGATTGGAAGTAGTAAAGGGGCTTCGGTGATGGAAATGGTCTGTATTTTCTTTGGTGGCAGTTAGAGGGTTGTATACAGTTGTCAAAGTTCAGTGTAAAATTTTAATTCAATAAAAGATATGATTAAACAAATCAAAAAAAGAGTCACTTGAGAAATCAGATATACTCTTTGGGGCCTAGAAAGATATAAAAATTGTATTAAGAGATTCTTTATGTAAAAGTAAAATCATTGCCTATCAAAACTTAAGGGACAGCAATTAGAGCTGCACCATAAGTAAGTTCATTGCCTTAAACTAATGTTACTTTTTAAAAAGAGGGAAAAATAAAATGGGCGTCCAATTCAAATATTTAAAAGAATAGCACTAAGGAACGTGGAGGGAAAAATAGAAGACAGCACTTCCCCAAAGTGGATTTATAAAAAGAAAAAACAAATAGCAAAATACAAAAAGAAACCATTACAGAAGATATATATATTTTTTAAGTTTTTTTTTTTTTTTTTTTAATTTTGAGAGAGAGAGAACAAGCGAGCAGGGGGAGGGGTAGAGACAGAAGCAGGCTCCCCACCGAGCAGGGAGCCCAACATGGGGCTCAGTCCCAGGACCCTGAGATCATGAACTGAGCCGAAGGCAGCCACCTCACCAAGTGAATAAAATCTTTAAAAAAAATAAAGTCGATTTTGTCTGACATAGTATTGCTACCCTAATCTCTTTTTTTTCCCACTTCCGTTTGAATGGAATATTTTTTTCAGTCTCTTCACTTTCAGTCTCTTATGTGTCTTTACAGCTGAAGTAAGTCTCTCATAGGCAACATATTAGATGGGTCTTGTTGTTTTTAAAGATTTATTTGAGAGAGAGAGAGAAAGTACAGAGGGAGAGGGAGAAGCAGACTCCCCCCACTAAGCAGAGAGCCTGATGTGTGCCTGATTCCAGGAAACTGGGATCATGACTTGAGCCACAGGCAGATGCTTAACCGAATGAGCCAGCCAGGTGCCCCAGTGGATCTTGTTTTATCCATTCATTCACCCTGTGTCTTTTGAAGCTTTTAGACCATTTACATATTAAGCAGTTATTAATGGGCATGTACCTATTGTCATGTTGCCAGTTGCTTCCTGAGTTTGGTTTTATTTTGTTTTTTTTTGGTTTGTTTTGGGGGGTTTTCTTGGGAGGGGGGGTGTATTTTGGAGCTCTTCTATTTATCCTCATGCTGTCTTCCCTCGTGGTGTGATGACTTCCTTTAAAGTTAGGCTTTGATTCCTTTATTTATTTATTTGTTTTTATCTGTTAAAGGTTTTTGGTTTGCGGTTACCATGAGGTTTGCATAACATCCCGTGTGTATAATAGCAGTCTATATTAAGTTGATCGTCGCTTAAATTCAAACACATTTTCAAAGCTCGACTTTTTTACTCCCCCATTGTTTTATGTATATGGTGTCCTATTTTGACATCATTTTATTCTGTGCATCTGTTGGCTGATTTTTGTAGGAAACTGTTTTTTTCCCCACTTTTGTCTTTTTACCGTGATATGATAGCTTTATAGGTGATTCATCTTCACTGTATGTTTGCTTTTACCAATGGAGTTTTCCTTTCACCATCTTCTAGTTATAGCCTGTTGTTTTCACTTAGTTCCCTTTCACATTTCTTACTTCTTGTAGGGCTAGTTTAATGCTGATAGACTCCTTCAACTTTTGTTTGTCTTGCAAACTCCTTTATCTCTCCCTTTATTCTGAATGACAGCCTTGCTCAGTGCAGTGTTCTCGGTTGTACGGTTTTTCCCAGCACTCTGAATATGTCACGCTGCTTTCTTCTGACCTGCAAAACTTCTGCTGAAAAAAATCATCCTTCTCAAGGTCCCCTTGTATGTGACTGTTTCCTTTTCTCTTGCTGGTTTTAAGATTCTGTTTAATTTTTGCCATTTTAATTATTATGCACTAAGGTAGATCTTCTGGGTTTCATTCTCCCTTTGCCGGGCTCCCTTTGTAGTCTGTATCCATTTCTTTACAGGTTGGGATAGTTTCGGCCATTATTTCTGTCCTATCTCTGTCCTTCCATAATGCCTATAATTCAGACGTTCTCTTATACTTGATGTTGTTGCAGAGTTCCCTTAACATATCATATTTTATTTTCTTAATGTTTTTTAAAGATTTAATTTGTCAGAATGAGCGAGAGCATGTGTGAGTGCACATGCAGGCTCCCTGCTGAGCAAGGAGCCAGATTCAGGACTCCATCCCAGGACCCCGAGATCATGACCTGAGCTGAAGGCAAAGGCTTAACCAACTGAGCCACCCAGACATCCCACCGAGCCTTATTTTTTACATTCTTTTCTTTCTGCTCTTTGGCTTGATTGCTTTCCATTATCCTGTCTTCATCACTGATCCACTCTTCTGATCCTCTGATCTGGCCTTGAGTCCTTGTAGTTTGTTTTTCATATTTTCTGTCTTTGTTAAGGTACTTACTGAATCATCCACTGTTCCCTCCAGTGCCAGTGAACATCTTTATGACCATTACTTTGAGCCTTTAATCAGGTTGAATGCGTATTTCCATTTTGTTAGTAGCTCTTTTTTCTTGGGTTTTGTTTTGATCTTTCATTTGGATCATGTTCCTGTCTCCTTAGTTTTCGTGACTCTCTGTGTGCCTGTGTATTAGGTCAGTCAGCACCCTCTCTTGTTTTTGAAAATAGTGGGTTTCTATCAAAGGTGTCCTGTGGTGCCTAATGGTGCATCCCCGCCCCCCAAGTCACCAGGCCCAGGTCCTCCAGGAATATTTTGTGTGGGGGCTGCATACCCTCCTCGAGTAGACTGGTCCGGGACTACTGTAGGATCCAAGGTAGGCCCGGCTTGCCCCCAGCACCGCTGCTTTGCTGGTCAGGCTACAAGTGCTGCAGGTGTGCTGGTGGTTGGGCTGCCTCCCTACCCCCCCCCCGGCCCCTCCCACCCCCACCCCGTCCATAGGTGGTTTGGAGAGGCCCTGCTTATGACCGAGGCTCCCTACCAGATGTGCAGGGATGGGAGCCACTTGGGATGGGCACCTTCGGGTGCCAGGGTTCTATAGCTAGGTAGATGGAGGGTGTCACAGCTGGCTTCCACCAGCATCGGGGGAGTAAGGAGGGCAAGGAAAATTGCACCTGCCCTCACTTTTCTTTCTAGAGAGAGTTCCTGCAGATCTCTGCTCCTATAATTAGGGGCACATGTCCTATAATTAGTCAGTAAATCTGTCACATGTAACCACGTGCTTTTTAGATTGCTCCCTTTGTGCTGGGTCTCAGAATGAGGGATCCAGTGCACTGGCCCTTTAAAAGCAGAGTGTCAGTATAGCCTTCCAACTCCTAGAGTGAAGCCCCACTGATTTTCAAAGCTAGATGTTGTGGGCGCTCCTCTCCCCTGTGTGAAATTCCAGGGCAAGGGTGCCCAGTAGGGGCTTGATCCCCACTCTTCACGGAGGACCCCTGTAGCTGTGATATTCTTTCTTCAACCCCACTGGGTTGCCACACTGGGGATTTGTTCCAGACTACATCTCTTCCCCCTTCCCTGTCAATATGTCTTTTTCATCTTTAGCTGTGTAAGAGCTGTTCTGTTGGTCTTCAGGTCTTTATCAAACAAAGTGAGTTGCACTGCACGTAGTTGCAGTCTTGATGGGTTCGTAGGAGGAGATGAGCTTAGGATCCTCCTACGCCGCCATCTTCCCAAGCTCCTCATCTTTATTTTTAGTTTTGATGCATAAAGTGACAAATTGTCTAAATCTGGCTTGTTTTGTAGATAAAGCAATGGTTTTAAAACATCATCCAGACAAACGGAAAGCAGCTGGTGAACCAATAAAAGAAGGAGATAATGACTACTTCACTTGCATAACTAAAGGTAAGAAAATATTTTAGAGTCAGGGATTTCTAATAGTGATGATTATTTAGTAAGTGCTGGGATTGGATTTCTGGTGTATATTCTGTAGCTAATTTAACTATACCATGACAGTCACAACACTCTGAGTTGTTTCTGGTTGTTTCTGATAATCTGCCCCTGAGCCTCAGTACAGCTCTGTGAGGTTCTGCCAACCCCCTCCCTCGAATCAGGAATGCAAAAGGTTGGGCCCCACCCCGTAGCCACTGACACAGTCTGCAGTTTAATGAGCTCATCCTAGAGGTTAATTCATCTTAAGTATTATTTCTAACAAGGATACTAATTTCTCCATTTCAGTTATTTTGTAGGACTAAATTGTTCCTCAGGTGTTTTCACTAATTTAAATCCAAAAATTGATTATATCCTGCTAAGGACCCCAAGACAGTTTATTGTTCTTTACATGGCCATGTCATCATTAAGCAAATTAACGTAGGCTGTTGACATTTCTAAATGTGCCCTTCAATGTGATTTTACTCCCAACACGGGGCTTAAACGTGCAGCCCTGAGGTCAAGACCTGAGCTAAGGTCAAGAGTCAGACAGTTAACCGAGTGAGCCACCCTGGTGCCCCTGATTGTACATGCTAAATTTTTAAAATTGTGTACACACCTTTCAAACTTACTCTTTTGGGTCCAGTCTTACACAGTGCTTAAGATGTTAAAGATTCTTTGATTCTTTACAACTATGGAATCTTAATGGTTAATTTTCTTTTTTTTTTTCCTTAGAGTCCTGCATTCTTAAGGGATGAGGATTTAACTGTTGTTTTGTTATGTAACTTCCAGAAGAGATTCTGAAGTTGTGAAGTGAGATTATATCCAGTAGAGTTGGAGGTGTTATTACCCAGATTCAGTCTCTTCCAGCCCACAAGCACACCAGATTTTTAAATATGAAAAATAATAACCTTTTTTTAAAGGAAGGAGGTTTTTTTCCCCCCTCACAGGAAAAAATTCAGAGTCATGGTAATGTGACCTTATCATTTTTTCCTCAGCTTATGAAATGTTATCTGATCCAGTGAAAAGACGGGCATTCAACAGTGTAGATCCTACTTTTGATAACTCAGTTCCTTCTAAAAGTGAAGCAAAAGACAATTTCTTCGAAGTGTTTTCCCCAGTGTTTGAAAGGAATTCTAGGTGAGTTAAGGGATCCCTTTGTGATCATAATGTTCTGTTGGCTTCCTGCATGTGCTTCCTGGCGTCTGCATCTTTCCTCTGATAGGAGTTTTTGCTCTCTTTCTCCTCCTCTCCAGACTTGAGCCCCTCTGGTGAACGAACTGCTCTTCATTTATTTTGCTCTTTGAACAGAAGTTCTGCCTTTCCCATGGCGAGATTCCTTTACAGCTCATAGGATGTTTTTCTTTCAGATTTCCTTTGTGGGAAAGAACAATACCTGACTTTATGTCATGTCATAGTGTAATTTAGGATGATATAACTTTAATGTGAGTGTATATGTAATTTATTTCCTAAGTCAGCTTTTAAATGGTGTATATCAATATTGTACATTTTTTTGGTTCCATCTGCACTGGAAGGTTTCCCTAGAGCACAGCTTGGCTGCACACTGGCATCAGCTGGAGAGCTTGAAGACCTCCTGATGGCTGTGTTCCACCCGGGGAGATGGAGATTTAACTGTGATTTCTATTTAATGAGTTTGGAATGTCTGTCGGATATTTAAATACTCCCAGGTGATTCTACTGTGCAGTCAGGTTTGAGACCCACTTTATTGGTTTAGTGCAGCTTACCTGCCCACTCTCCTGGTTCTTGTTTTGTGATAGTGTTGAAGGTGATAATAACAAGAGTGAGGTGTATTTTTGTTGTGGAATGGTTTCATAGAGTAGAAAACACGGGTCAGCCTCAGGATCCTTCCAGAGATGGCGTTGAGGTGCTGAACTGAGAAGTCTGACTCTGAGGGGGTTGGTCATGGTGCTGATGAGGTGGGAATCCTCTCCCTGTATCGAAATTTGTTAAAAACCTGGGCCTGGTTGTTTCCATACTGCCAGTTTAGAGGCAGGAGTAAGTGTGCCTGGGAGAGGGGGCTCACGCCAGTATGGCAGCTGCTAATTTTATGGAGCTGAAGACAACCTGATGTGGAGAACACGGTTTCGTTGTTTTCTCCCCAACCCTGTCTACCCGCACCCTCTCTCATTGCGCCTGAATGGGTCCAAGTCCACTGCTGACCTTCTAGCCCCACCCACCTCTTAGTCATAGGGAAGGGGATTAGTAAAAATTGTTTCTTTAGTAAGTTAGCTTCTCTGTTGACCTTTTATACACAATTTTGAATTGAATTTTCCTCTTCTCATGTTTCAGGTGGTCAAATAAAAAAAATGTCCCTAAACTTGGTGATATGAATTCATCATTTGAAGATGTAGATGCGTTTTATTCTTTCTGGTAAGTGAATACACTTTCTATGATGCTGTCATTTTTTTTTTTTTTTTAAGATTTTATTTATTTATTTGACAGAAAGAGTGAGCACAGGCAGACAGAGTGACAGGCAGAGGCAGAGGGAGAAGCAGGCTCCTTGCTGAGCAAGGAGCCCGATGTGGGACTCCATCCTAGCAGGCTGGGATCATGACCTGAGCCGAAGGCAGCTGCTTAACCAACTGAGCCACCCAGGCGTCCCGATGCTGTCATTTTTTTTTTTTTAAGATTTTTTCTTTATTTATCTGACAGAGATCACAAGTAGGCAGAGAGGCAGGCAGAGAGAGAGGAGGAAGCAGGCTCCCTGCAGCGCAGAGAGCCCGATGCGGGGCTCGATCCCAGGACCCTGGGATCATGACCTGAGCCGAAGGCAGAGGCTTAACCCACTGAGCCACCCAGGTGCCCCCCAATGCTGTCATTTTTTAAAAGGATAATTAATCAAGAAATACTTGTTCCTTCATAAATTAATTGAAGGATAGGAGAGTCACAGAACCTTTCCTGAACAAAAGCACTCTAATCAGAAGTAATCATAAAGGTTTTCACATAATGCTGTATTATCTCCTATATGATAGACTTTCATGGTTTTTTAATCTGTTTTATAATAATCAGCGGTCCAGATGTCAAGCATACTATAGTGGTAAAAAATGAAAATTAAGGGGCCATTTGATTTCAATAAAAATAAATACATTTTCATTTGTCTTGCCAATAAAAATACTTGAATACATGAGGAAGGCAGTATTTGTTTCTGTAACTAATTCACTAATGTTTAGTAAACAGTATGCATGTTTACTAAAGTTCATAATTGATAAACATAATTCATGTTTACTAAGTTCATAATTACTTGTGCTATATTTTCTCATTAAGTATTTGGTAAATGAAAACATGAGATTGATATGAAACAAAAATGACCAAATTTAGCTCTACCAGTTGTAGTTGCCGTTTTCCTTCAGACGATACAAATCAGAGATGCAGTAACCACTTTGAGGCTTACCTAAACACTTCACAGACTAGGACAGGTGAAGGTAGGGAGACCTTTAACAAGTCCCAGGCAAGAAAGGTGACTGGAGGTGGCAGGGGGGGTGTGATTTTAATTTAGGGGTGATGAATGTACCTTTAGATTTTCATGCCAAATCTAGTGTCCTTTAGGAAAGAGGAAAAAGATGACTTGAGCTTAGTGTTCGTCTCACCAGTGGAGGGTGGGGCTCTACGAAGATAAACTCATCCACTTGCGGTTAATGTTCCTTAGAAGTACGTGCATCTGACTTAATTTTAAAAGGAAGATTTTTTTTTTCATTTGTTTTGGCTTAATTTTGTTTTTATCTGTGCTAGGTATAATTTTGATTCTTGGAGAGAATTTTCTTATTTAGATGAAGAAGAAAAAGAAAAAGCGGAATGGTATGTATGTAAGTCACTAATAAAGGAAGATAGTTGTTTGGTTCCTTGCGATGTTATATAAATATACTACATATATTTTATTAAATGTGTGTATCCTTTGAGCTTTTTAGTAGTATTTTGAGATCCCATCTCAGACGTTAAACTAGATGAGGCCAAATCAATATTTATGATATGCTTAAGAAATTGCCAAGAAATACAGTTGTCACAAAAGCTCAATTTAGCAAGTTATTTTTCTTCTGTTTATATAACTGGTTTTAGTTTTCCCTGTGTATGTAGGGAAATACTTTTGACATGAATATTCCCCCAAAATTAATACTAAGTTGAATCACCCTTTAATGTTAATAGTGACATGGCATTTTAACCTTCTCAGACATTATTTATATATAAACTTATAAAATAATTACATTTGTTAGTGATACCATCTCTAATCAATAATTTATTTGCAATATTTTCTATTTTATAGTCGTGATGAGAGGAGATGGATTGAAAAACAGAACAGAGCAACAAGGGCACAAAGAAAAAAAGAAGAAATGAACAGAATAAGAACATTAGTTGGTAAGCATAACTGGTATTTTTTAAAAGTTTCTTTAAATATTGGAAGTTGAAAAAGTTAAATTTTTTTTTTTTTGGTAGACAACGCATACAGCTGTGATCCCAGAATAAAAAAATTTAAGGAAGAAGAAAAGGCCAAGAAAGAAGCAGAAAAGAAAGCAAAAGCGGAAGCAAAACGGAAAGAGCAAGAAGCTAAAGAAAAAGTAAGATGATGAAGCTGGATTTTAAGTGTTCATAAAATCTTTAATCCTCATATATATTTAAAAAGCCATAATGCTGAGGGGCACTTGGGGGGCTTAGTTGGTTAAACATCCAGCTCGTGATCTCAGGCTCATGAGTTCAAGCCCTCTTGGACTCTACATTGGGCATGAAGCCTACTTAAAAAATAAACAAACCACTGTAACCTTAGAGAAGGTGCTACATGAATAAACCTTGATAAATTGGTACCATTGATACTTATAGGCATATTCCTTGAAGCAAATTTTTATTAAGCAAAAACATGCCCTATATATTCCTTTAATATTGTCTTTATTTCTAATGTGCCTATTTTACATTTCTAAAAATGTAGAACCGTGCCAGCTGCTTTTCTCAATTCAGCCTCAGTCTTCAATAAGTTGACACGTCATCTTTTTTCCTAATTTATTTAAACGTTGAATTTTTTTGAGTAAGATTATAGACATTTAGAAATCCTAGTTTTCTTATTAAAATGATTTTATTTTCCATTATTAAAGCAAAGACAAGCTGAATTAGAAGCTGCTCGGTTAGCTAAAGAGAAGGAAGAGGAGGAAGTTAGACAACAAGCATTACTGGCAAAGAAGGAAAAAGATATCCAGAAAAAAGCCATTAAGAAGGAAAGGCAAAAACTTCGAAACTCATGCAAGGTACGTCAGATACTAGGTAATACTAGGTAACAAATCCAATTGCTGATTAAACTTAAGAATATTTCCTATATTATACTATGCAAATATAATTAAACTGTTATATACATTTTATCTCATTTAAACATATTAAATGCTTTTAAATTCACTTTTTAAAAATTTCACATGTGCGTATTTCAGTGTGCAACTGTGGTAATTGGGGTTTTTTTTTTTTGACATAAACATCGTACTGTTTTCATACCTGAAAAAAAACCTGCTCGATATTCTAATAATCTCTTTGATTATCACCAGAATGTCTTTGTATGGTTGGTTTATTGAAATTAGGATCTAAATAGGATTATTCCAAAGCCTTCAGTTGTGTGTCTCCCAGTTGTGTCTGTAACAGACCCCACACACACACACCATCTCTTCCCCTTCTCTCATTGCCATTCATTTCTTGAAAAACCAGATCATTTGTTCTGATAATGTCCCATAGTTTGGTTCTGGCTGGTTGCTTCCTTAATGCTGTAAAATCAATATTTTTCTTAGAAGTTATTTTCAAAGTTGAACTTGGGTTCTTTTTAAGGATCTGAAAGGTTTCATTTTTATCAAAATGGGTATCATTTGGGGGAGTACTCATAGTTTGCATTCAGATAGTGTTCACTGAAAAATATTGACCAGAAAAATCCCAGAAGTATTCAAATGTAGTTTTGTTCCAGAGCTGTTGTTAACATTTACAGTTGGCAGAGTCTGGGACCAGTATTGTTCCTTACCAAATAGCACTGAATGAATAAATGAACTGCCACGCTATAGGGAGAGATGGCCATGCAGTGTTGTATACTGTACTGTTGAGTTAAATCCAGCGAGTATGTAAATGCTTACTCTGTGTGGAAACATTCTCTTCCATGTCACTGTCCAGAGGCCCTATCAGACATTGGAGATATATTTTAATATATGCCATCCTGAACCTTCAGTTAATGTAATTGAAGTTAACCCACCCCATCAGCAAGCTTTGAAAGAGACTGAACCAAAATACAAGCACGGGTAATCACTTCAGGCTTTTGGTCAGCAAAAAGAAATAAAATAGAAAAAATGAAGTATTTTCCTCAGATTTCACCCAGAAAATTGTTTTGAGAAGGATGCATTGTATCATAGTAGTGAGGAGTTCAGGCTGAGAGCAAGCCGCCTGGGTCTGAAGTCTTTCTGTATTAGGCACTTAATGTCTGTGGACCCCCAGGAGGTTACTTCAACCACTTTGTCCCTCGGTTTCCTCACCTACACAGTAGCTGAAATAGGACCTATTAATCGAATTGTGAAGTTTAAATGAGAGCATTTACATGTGCTGCTCTTGGCATGCAGTGAGGAACCTGCACGAACTTCAATAGTTAAAATTGAATTGTTCTCGGGGCGCCTGGGTGGTTCAGTGGGTTAAAGCCTCTGCCTTTGGCTCAGGTCATGATCCCGGGGTCCTGGGATTGAGCCCCGCATCAGGCTCTGCTCAGCAGGGAGCCTGCTTCCCCCTCTCTCTCTCTGCCTGCCTCTCTGCCTACCTGTGATCTCTGTCTGTCAAATAAATAAATCTTGAAAAAAAAAAATTGAATCATTCTCTTAGAGTTGATGCATAAATGAGGTAAACGTTCTGGCATTAGGTAACTGTTTTATTGCTGCTTTCCAGGATGAGTTCACTTACTCATCAGCTATCTGCTGAGCTCTTACTATGATTGATGTAGATATAATGATATGGTCCTTGCCTTCCAGAAATCTGGCTAACGGTAGAAAATTAAAAGTGAACACTTTGAGACAAGTACTAGGAAGAAAGTACAAAAAGGTAGTCAAGGAAGGCTTTCTGGATCTGGTAGGATTTGGCCAGTTGAAGAAGCGTATGCATGAGATCAGAGACGAGAGCGGTCAGGGAGCACAGAAGGGCGCAGAGGTCCAGGGAAATGCGGTGTAATGAGCCAGATGCAGCCGAAGAGGTGAGGAGCCGCGTCCCCAAGGACCGTGTAGGTCTTGCTAGTTTCTGTCTGCTGCTGAGCTGGCTAGTTTCGGTCAGGATGCTGAGAGATGAGCAGAGGCAGAGACAGTTGGGGGTCTTTTGCCAAGATCCGCCGGAGAGAGAGTGTTGTGCCTTTATCTGAGAAAGGGTGGGAATAGGAAAGGTGGAGGAAGTAAACCAGTATTGGGGAGGTAGCATAGGCTGCTGCCTGTGAGGCACTGTTTTGTATGTTGGAGGTGGGCGATTTACATGTGTCCTGCTTTCCTGCATGGAGCACTGGGTGCATGATGGTATAATTCAATGAAATGGAGAACAAAGAAGGAAAAGGCTGAAAGGAAGTGATGAGTTCCGTTTACTGCCATTTCCACCTGCTCCAGCCGACTTAAGTGTAGGGCATGTTGAGCACATTGAGATGCTCAGCTGGAATTACTGAGTGGGTGGTTGGCGGCACAAGTCTGGAGTTCAAGAGTGGGATCACTAAAGTCTTCTCTTTCTCAGTGCCACCAGGAACCATGTGAGTAGCTTACCCAGGAGAGAGGGGTTTAGGAGGGGGGAGGATGGAAACACCCTAGTTCAGGTACTGATAGAGGAAGAGGAGCCTGGAAAGGGGTGACCCAGACAGGTAAGAAAAAAGTCAGTAGTGCTTTTGGACACTAGGGAAGATCAACAGTAAAAGCAGCATTGGGACCTTAGTGAGAGCCAAACTGCATGAATTAATGAAGCATTAAGGTCATTAATTAATGTCTCCATTAAGGAATGGGAGACATTGAGCACAATCTTTAGTTAATCACAATTTTTCTAATACTTCTTGTTCCTTAACACATTATCTTGAATTTCACATTTAAGATTTCTAGCACAAAGAAAGAATGGGCAGCCCAACAAAGAGAATTTTGAGTCGTCATACAGAATTTCTTGATTCTTAAGTGGTTCTGTGGGGAATCCTTCTGACATAACATCTAGCAGTCTTCCACACCATCACCTTTTTTCTGTTTTACTCCTCCATCCTCTTGGTAATGGTAATGGCAATGGCTTTTTTATTGCTCGCTGGCCACGGAGAGCTTTGGGAGGATGGTTGTTAGTGGTCAGAAGGCTGTAAGTTCACCTCAGGAATCTCTTGAGAACTCAGATGTTTTGCACTTGTGTTATGGACATATTCTTTAGTATCAGTGGATAAAAGAAAATGTTTGTGTTTGTGCTTCTAGACCTGGAATCACTTCTCTGACAATGAGGCAGAGCGGGTTAAAATGATGGAAGAAGTGGAAAAACTTTGTGATCGGCTTGAACTAGCAAGGTATAACAATAGGAGTGCTCCTGAAGTCTTGTGTTGGGCTTCGGATGAAGTTTCATCCCCTTTTTTCCTTTAGCTTGCAGTGCTTGAATGAGACACTCACATCATCTACAAAGGAAGTAGGGAAGGCTGCTCTGGAAAAACAGGTAACAGAACACATCACTTCTACCTTTATGTGGCATTTAATTCTGCTTATAGTGTTGGCTTTCACCTCAGTATTTCCCCACCTAACATGTAAGTTATGAATAAGGGCAAAGAATCTCATTTCTCTCTGTGTCCCCCAATATGTTTTGCTGCTAGTAAGTGGTGATTTTTTTTTAAATTGGAGTCAGTCTGTAAAGTTGTTACCATGTATATAGTGTTTGAACTTGTGGTATCTATAGCACATTTATCATAGTTTTTTCAAAATCACTGTTAGAAAAGATAATTGCTTTGGCTATTCCTTAGCATCTTTATAGGATAGTAACATTTGGAACCAGAAGAAATCCTTGTTCTGTCTAGTGTACACCTTTTTACAGATGAGGAAACAGGCCCAGAAATTCAGTTCAGTGTAACAAGTGTTGGTACCTACAGTGTATAGCAATATATACCCTAGGTAGTTCGAAAAAATTCCTCATGCTATTGCTGCCTCAGAGGAGTTCAGGAAGTTATGCTGAAAAGGCCTGAGGACCAAAAGATGGAGGGTCTAGAAGTCCCCAGTGCAGGACAGAGTAGCCAGGGAAAGCTCAGTGAAGACTGTGAGCCAGCCTTGAAGGATGGACGGTGCTAAGCTGCAGGTCAGGGGAAAGCATGAACCCTAACACATAGGTAAGAGAAGCTGGGGGGAAAAGTGGGAGATGAAAATGGTTAGGAAAAGTAGAGCCCAATGAAACGGGTTTTTAATACCATGATGACTATTTTCCATTACTGCAGATGTTTGAGTAGCAAAGGGTTAATGTACCTTCAATCTGGCATTTGTTCAAGGCAGGATGTACCAGATAAGTGTGACTAGTTATAAGACTCTGACTGGAAGGACTTGGGCTGTGAGGGGTGATGGGAGGCACTGGAATCTCTGGCTCTGGGTGACTGGTTCCGAGGGGTGGGAGGGGGAAATGGGTAGTCACAGATGAGCCCTAGAGAGCTGTTGACAGGAGCTACAAGGCCAAGTAAAGGTTTTTTTCTTCTTTGTGCATGTTTAAAGGTAGACTGGAATTAACACTGTGAAGGATGGAACTTCAAGATAAACACTGGCCACCTTCTATGCCTTTACCTTTTTTAGAGTGGATATGAGTTTAGAGAGAGCTTTGAAATGGCCCTTATGGGCGAACAACCCAGTGACCGTAGACTCGACAAGTCGTGTCCAAGGCAAATAGAAGCCACAGGACATGAATGCAAGGCAGGGGCGGCTGAGGGTGGTTCTTGGGGTCTCCGGCGGAGCTGTGCAGCCTGGAGGCCAGAGTGGGGCACAGCCAGAATGAAAACCTGATGGCCCGTGTCGGGGTTGGCCTGGGAGGCATGTAGGGCATTGTCTGGAGGATACTGAGAAGTGAGAACCACAGAGCCCCACCAGAAAGGGAGTGTAGCAAGATGTTTGAAGTCCCTGACTTACCCGTGATATTTATGTAGATAGAAGAAATAAATGAGCAAATTAGGAAAGAAAAAGAGGAAGCTGAGGCTCGAATGCGCCAAGCATCCAAGAATGCAGAGAAATCAACTGGTGGAAGTGGAAATGGCAGTAAAAATTGGTCAGAAGATGATCTGCAATTATTGATTAAAGCTGTGAACCTATTCCCTGCTGGAACAAACTCAAGGTACTGGTTTTAATGAAACTTTTTAAGATTTTATTTATTCATGGCGCACCTGGGTGGCTCAGTGGGTTAATAAGCCTCTGCCTTTGGCTCGGGTCATGATCTCAGGGTCCTGGGATGGAGCCCCGCATTGGGCTCTCTGCTCAGCGGGGAGCCTGCTTCTGCCCCTCTGCCTACTTGTGATCTCTGTCAAGTAAATAAGTAAATCTTTAAAAAAAAAAAAAAAGATTTTATTTATTCATGAGAGAGCACAAGCAGAGGGAGAGGGAGAAGTAGGCTCACTGCTCAGTGGGGAGCCTGACCGGCGTGGGGCTCAATCCCAGAACTGTGGGACCATGACCTGAGCCGAAAGCAGATGCTTAACCATCTAAGCCACCCAGGTGCCCCTAATGAAACTTCTCTTGAGCACATTCTAGAGCCTAAGGAAAATGCAGACAATACCCAAACAGCCTTGGTTACAGCAGAAACTTCCAGGGTTATGCCCAAGTCTAAACTCACTCCTTCCACTGGATTCAGTGCCACACTAGAAAGTGAAAAGCAGAGTGCATTTTGAGTCTGCAGGATTTTGCAGTTTACACCAACACATACACAAGAGGATGCTTCACTAATTTCTCAGGAAATTAAAGACTATGACACCTAAACCTTGACTCTCAACGCTGGCTTACTCCATCCTGGCTTGTCCTGGGACTAGGTCAGGTTCCAGAGATTCTCTTAGTCTTTTTATTTTTTAAGATTTTATTTATTTGTCTGACAGAGAAAGAGATCACAAGTAAGTAGAGAGGCAGGCACAGGGGTCGGGGGGTGGGGGAAGCAGGCTCCCAACCGAGCAGAGAGCCTGATGCGGGGCTCAATCCCAGGACCCCAAGACCACGATCCGAGCCTAAGGCAGAGGCCCAACCCATGGAGCCAGCCAGGCACCCCAGAGTTTCTCTTTGTCTTCATCCTCCTTTCTTGATTCCCACCTCAAACGAGAACTGATTGCAAAGTCTGAATTTAGAACTCGGAAGATGCTTTCAAGATCAGCTTCCCTCTTTCTATAGATGAGGAAACTAAGGCTCTTTGCAGAATTTCTCTTTTTGTGTGGTCTTATACTCTTGGTTTGTACACAGAAATCAGTAAGGTTTTTATAGACTTGAAACCAAGATTAGTTTAAACATAATGAAAAGCAAAAAAAGCTCTAGTCCGGGTAATAGTAATGAGACCACCAATTTAGAGCTAATTCTGTAGATATTCTAGCTAATCCCTATGTATTACAAATGGAAGGATCATTCTAACTTTTATTTGGACATTTTATTCTCTAACTTATCATATTGTGGTCTCTAGATGGGAAGTTATCGCTAATTACATGAACATACACTCTTCTTCTGGAGTCAAGAGAACTGCCAAAGATGTTATTGGCAAAGCAAAGAGTCTTCAGAAACTTGGTGAGCAAATCAATTTCTTTGCTACCTTGAATACAAATTTTTAACATTCTGTGCAATTTAATAAAAGACTAAATGAGATGATCTGTAATATTTTCATTTTGCAGACCCTCATCAAAAAGATGATATAAACAAAAAGGCATTTGATAAATTTAAAAAAGAACATGGAGTGGTGCCTCAAGCAGACAATGCAACACCTTCAGAGCGATTTGAAGGTAATTAAATCGTTTTTTCTTTAGAAAATGCTAGCCATGTACTCCCCACTGTGATAGTCCAAACCTAGGGTCCGTGTTCAGAATAACTGGAAAATAGAGCATTTCGCAGACCAGAAGGTGGAAAGGAAGCATTTTCTAGGACGTAGATTGACCTCACCTGAAATCATTGAGAACTGCAGCTCCTCCATTTCAGGTGCATTAGGGGAGGGGCTGGGTTCCTTTTGTTGACTTGATTTCACAAATCAGTAGTAAAGGATATTGGGCCAGTTGAAATTTGAATGAGTTCTACAGACTAGCTAATGGTATTTTATCAAGGTTAACTTCCTGATTTTGAAAAATGTAATTATGTCCTTGTTTTTAAGAAAAAATGTTTATATGGAATAAAGGGCATCGTGTCTACAACTTACATGGTTCAGAATAAATTAGGGTGGTAAATGTATCGAGAAAAAGCAAGCGTGGTAAAAATGTTCAGATTTGGACAATCTTGGGAGCATGTACAGGGATTCTTTATTTCAAAATAAAGCTTAGTTAAAACCTGTTAGGGTTTGTCTTCAGTGTTCTTCCCTGGACCAGTGTCTTTCAGACTGTAAACTGTGACCCATAGGCGGGTCATGAATAGAAAATATCAGAGAGCATTACACCTTTACTACGTAAGTGGGTATCACTTGTAAAACTTTTGTCCATGTGTAGTGTGCATTTAGGTACAAACTTTTTTTTCTGTGAATGGCTGACCAAAAAAGGTGAGAAAAGTTCTGTTTCACTTGATACCTTGTGAGCCACCATCTGTTCTCCCTAAACTAATCTTGGGATATGCTTTCCAAATCACAGTTCCAAATACATGTTTCGGGATTAACTACTTCTGATAACCATCCCTGTCCCCGGAGACCCACTTTTCCTGTATTCTTAACCTGGTTTATTATCCCAAAATTTCAATATCAAAGTATTAAAGAGGCTTATGCTATAAAGAGCCTGAAATCATACTGCAGTTGCAAAAATCGGGGGTGGGGTTTTTTTGGGGGTGTTTTGTGTTTTTTTGGTCTAGGCTGCCCAGCCAAATAGCAAAGGGAAGATCCAGGGCACTTCTGAAGGGGTTTATTTTCCTGCTCCCTATGCCCTCCATCTTTTTTCCAAGAGAGGAAATGAATTCAATCCATGGTGTTAAATGTGGTCCTGAGACCAGTGAAAGGAAATTCCAGGGCTTTCTGCAATTTAAAAGCCGACTTAAGTTGTAATTTAGTATTTTTGTTTTCCCACAGATGTAATACACATCACATTATTTACTTCCTCCTAAGAAGGACGACCTACATTTGTGTCTGATATGTATGTGAAAGATCTTGTCAAGCACCAAGGGATTAGTTTAATAGAGGTTCTTACTAGCATTAGCTCCTGCAAGAATTTAGTGGATGGATGTGTCGAAAATGCCCCACTGCAACACAGAATCGAGTGCGCCTAGAGCACTGAACTCTTGGGCACTTGGCTTAATTATGCTAGACTCTTTCGTCCAGTGTAAAAGAATGTTTTTCAGGGTCTTATCCACCTAAAAGTTTGGGTTTTTTTCCAACCAACCAGTCTGGTGAGTATAGTAGATCTCAAGAGACCAGCAGTATAAGGCAGATATTTCTGACTATGCTTAAAAAAAAAAAAAACCAAGAACAACAACAACAAAAAAAGAGCTATATTGGGGGATGTGAGTTATCTTAAAAGCTTCTCCTCTCGTTTAGTACTTTAGAGGTTTTCATGTATGATGAAATACACGAAGTTGGTTCGGAATCCCTACAGATCTGAATGGCTGCTTACCAAGATACCTATGCACCAAAACTCACCTGGGAGGGTGCTGCAACATAATTTTCTATCAGGCTAAGATTTTTCAAATAGAAATTTTTCTTAAACAGGTCCATGTACAGATTTCACCCCATGGACGACAGAAGAACAGAAGCTTTTGGAACAAGCTTTAAAAACATACCCAGTAAATACACCTGAAAGGTGGGAAAAAATAGCAGAAGCGGTGCCTGGCCGCACAAAGAAGGACTGCATGAAGCGATACAAGGTGATGGAGGTTCTAGAACTTAGAGTCCATCAGCATTTCAACTATATTGTAAAGAAATGACAAACCTTAGCAGCTTTCTAGCTCTGGCATTTAGTGCAAATCACCTTGGCACTGGTGTCTTAATGACAGATTTCCCCAGCCTGGCTTACGTCTTCGCACCAGAGCCAGGCTGAGGGGGAGCTGCCAGTGCTGGGGGCGTCTTCGCTAACCCCTCTCTCCCTTCCTAGGAACTCGTCGAGATGGTAAAAGCAAAGAAAGCTGCTCAAGAACAAGTGCTGAATGCAAGCAGAGCCAAGAAATGACTTCTGACAATCTTTGTTGTGTGTGCATTTTTATAATAAAACAAACTATTGTACAAATTTCCATTCTTAAAATTGCAGTGCTAATTTCAGAGCGGGCTGATCTGCCGTGGTCTTACCCTTGCAAAGTCAGACGCAGGGATTCATTCGAATTTCCAGGTACATACGTTTTTATTTTTTTTCTTTAGGGACTGGTAGCTTAAAACTTGCAGATCTGTTAGCATTATAAATACACATGCTCAAAATATTCTGAGTAGGAGCATTTTAATCACGAAGCCAGCACATGTTCCTGTGAATCTGGTTAAACTCTGGCAGCCGTTCAATGGGACCTAAGGAAGAAAAGAAGATAGGAAGGTAAAACTCAGTAAAAGACAAGTACTTGGGCATGTTGTGCGTGAGAGAAAAGGAGCCGGGCTTACCGACAGCAGCAAGAGCTGGACTCTTAGCATGAATGTATTTGGTGCACACTTCTTGAATTGTCTCAGCATTTACAGCCTGAAATAGAGAAGATACCAGCATTCAGAGCTCTGCATTGTTACGACAGAGTCTATACTTAAAAGGTCTTTAGAATTTAAACAGGGATCTGTGATACATATTTTCAGTTTTTGTTTTTTTGTTTTTTTTTTAAAGATTTTATGTATTTATTTGACAGAGAGAAATCACAAGTAGACGGAGAGGCAGGCAGAGAGAGGGGGAAAGCAGGCTCCCTGCTGAGCAGAGAGCCTGACGCAGGACTCGATCCCAGGACCCTGAGATCATGACCTGAGCCGAAGGCAGCGGCTTAACCCACTGAGCCACCCAGGCGCCCCAGTTTTTGTTGTTTTTTTAAAGATTTTATTTATTTGACAGAGATCACAAGTAGGCAGAGAGGCAGGCAGAGAGAGGGGGGAAGCAGGCTCCCTGCTGAGCAGAGAGCCCAATGCAGGGCTCGATCCCAGAACCCTGGGATCACGACCTGAGCCCAAGGCAGAGGCTTTAACCCACTGAGCCACCCCTACATATTTTCAGCTTTTTAACAGGGAACTTTTGTACAAGCGCCTATAGTGTCAAAAGACTACTTACATCAATTCTGGCTTCAAGCTCAGGAATGGGAATTCTCCTGTTGTAACATAACATCTGCCTACCAATATCTTCACAGATTGGGGTAGAACCTGTTTAAAAAGGAAGGAAGAACTACTGGAATATAGTTCAGCCCTATGAGAGTAGAATTTGGGTCTTTATTCTTACCATCTTACCATCAAGCTGCAACAACATGTTTGTTTTCAGGAGATTCTTGGCTCGTGCAACTTCACTTTCAGTTACACTTGTACAGAGTCGCATCCTAAAACCAGTGGGAAAAATCAAAATGTCAAGTAGTTGAAAAGATTATGTGCTTTTTGAGTGAATGACTTAAGATCTGATACTATATATTCTATGTACTGCACCACAACATACAAGGATTAGGACTCTAGCTTAATGGAAAGTTGAAATTTTAATGATTCTAGTAGCTACACAAAAGCTGAAAAGTCACTGACTCTTTATTCTCCTGGTATCGTTAATTTCTCAAAAATAGTAGGATTACAGATAAAGGTTCGCTCCAACATGAAAGCAGGCTGACTGCATCTTGAGAAATACTTCGCCAATCCCTGTGTTAGGATTGAATATGCTAGCGGTCTGGTCTGGAGGCCACTGATTTCTCAGAAGAATCCAGTGGAATCTAACTTAAGCCTACTAATGACACCGCCCAGCTGATGAGACTGAGAGAACTATAAGCCATTTAAGAATGGAGGTGGGCACCTGGGTGGCTCAGTGGGTTAAAGCCTCAGCCTTCGGCTCAGGTCACGATCCCAGCATTCTGGGATCGAGCCCCGCATCAGGCTTTCTGCTCAGCAGGGAGCCTGCTTCCCCCTCTCTCTCTGCCTGCCTCTCTGCCCACTTGTGATCTGTCAAATAAGTAAAATCTTAAAAAGAAAAAAAAAAAATGGTGGAGGAGAGGAAGCAGAGTTATGGATGTTTTTCCAACAGCGTGGGCCTTTCTGCCTCTGTCTCAAGGCACCAGTTCTGAGTAAAACAATACAGTTTTCTTTTAGCAATAGCAACTTCACATTCATTGCCATAACACCTTTCCAAGCCAGATAACCTGTAGAGATATCTTCCAAACAAACTTTTAGGATTGTCTTTCTGAAGTAACCTGCTGCTTAAAAGATTAAGAATTTTCTATAGAATAAAGTCAGCTAGGGGCACCTGGGTGGCTCAGTTGGTTGGGCAACTGCCTTTGGCTCGGGTCATGATCCTGGAGTCCCAGGATCGAGTCCTGCACCGGGCTCCCAGCTCCCTGGGGAGTCTGCTGCTCCCTCTGACCTTCTCCCCTCTCCTGTTCTCTCTCACTCTCTCTCTCAAATAAAATCTTTAAAAAAAAAAAAAAGTTTCACATTAGACTTTTAAAACATGGAAACAAACAAAAAAAATATATATATATATATATATATAATATATATATAATAAAAAAAAATAAAAACATGGGAACAACTGCTACTCTTCAGTCTTGTTCTCTTGATTAAATGCTAACATCACTATCAAAACCAATCAACAACAATGTGAGGAGGAAACTAGTTTTAAAATGGGAATTATAAGCAAGACTCTTCTCACCATTCTTTTTGAACAACATGTAGCATGTCGGCAATGGTGGCCGGTTCACAAACCATATAGATTCCCCACAATCCCGTATCTGTGTAGGAAGTGTTGAAGGACTGGAAGCTGTGACAGAGGCTGCCATGGCAGGTGAGCTGGGCCAGCTTGCTGGAAAGATTCTGTAAGGGAAAACACTGTCCAAGAGAACTGGAGGCATACGTGCCTAAACTACCAGAAAGAAACATGAGTTCTGGGGCGCCTGGGTGGCTCAGTGGGTTGGGCCGCTGCCTTCGGCTCAGGTCATGATCTCAGAGTCCTGGGATCGAGTCCCGCATCGGGCTCTCTGCTCAGCAGAGAGCCTGCTTTACTCTCTCTCTCTCTGCCTGCCTCTCCATCTACTTGTGATTTCTCTCTGTCAAATAAACAAATAAAATCTTTAAAAAAAAAAAAAAAAAAAAAAAAAAGAAACATGAGTTCTGTGAATAGTGAATACCACAATGGGCAGAGTTTCAATCTAGCAACATCTCAAGAAGTTAAAATTCAGGGGACTGAGAACCATACTTCTCACCAGCCCAGTGTAGCCCCAGAGAAATGCATGATGTAAAAGCAGTGAAACTTGTGCTAACACAGCTGCAGCACTTCTGCTAGAGTAATTCACTCCTGTCATCGGTCCCATCTATAGGGCTCTTGGCTGTGTGTGCTTAAAGATTTGAAATTCCACTGTGTGTGAAGCCAAAGATAGTTAAACAAAGTGTATTTTGTTGAAATCTTTCAGTACATACATACTTTGTATTTTGAATTTCAGACAGAAAAGTTACAAAAATAGTACAAGGAATTCCCTTTATCCAAATTCCCTAAGACCTGTTACTTTACCATGCTTCTTTCATCATTCTCTTTAAAAAAATTTTTTCAGCTGTTTGAGAGTACACTGAAAGATCTGATGCATTTTACCCATAAATGCTGTGTACACTTCTGAAAAACAAGGAAATTAACCTCTGTACAATCATTAAAACTAGATTAACATAGATATGGTACTATTAGTGAATTATAACCTTACTCAAATTTTGCTACTTATCCAACTTAAAACTAGGGCACCCACACAAAAAATTTTTTTCTGGCCCAGGATGCAGTCCAGGATCCGTTTGTATTTTAAGTCCATTCACAGTACAGAGTTTCACCTTGTCATTTATTATGGAAAACTGTTTTTTAAATCACTTACCATTCCTCCTCCAAAAGAGCGATCCCAGTTGCCAATCAGTGTGTTTGCAACCATCAGACAGATTGTATCTGGATGTGCCCACCCAACGGCCTCGACAGCTACTGCAATATGCGCCAAAGGCATCTTGTCATCCCTCACTCGTATCTAGTTAAGACAAAACACAACTCTGGTTAAGACCGCCATCACGTAACAGGCTTAACAAGAAAGAAGGTTTAATCATGCCACATTACAATGAACAGTCTAATGTGGAAAAACCTCTTGAGTTCTGCAAAGAAAACTTCACCAGAAGATCTTCTGAAATAACTTGAAATACTTAAGACATAGCCATTAGCTGATTACCTGGTCAAAAAGAATTAGATTTTTTCACTGGCAGAGATCAGTAGTATTCTGATACTGACATAACAAGCCTATTCTTATGCCACGGATGCTACACGGTTCCATGCAGCTGACAGCCCTCTCCAGGTACTCCTCTGAGCGTCCTCCCTAATGCGGCAAAGGAGGCCGCTGATGAGCTGAAGGCTACAGCTGGCAAACAGCCGGCTGTCTGCAAGTTCTGTCTCTTTTAACAGCTACTCCCAGAAGTGTACTAGGAGCAGAACTTAACGTAATGTGAAAGTCAAAATTTGGAACATTTGAAAAATATACTTCATACCTCAAAATATATAAATGGGCATAGTGTTAAGGAAAAAGCACAAAAAGAGCAAATTATGACATTCCCCTCAAAACGCTGCTTCCTTAGGAAAGAGAGAAGTGATTAAGTAATATGGAATATAAGTACATCCTCCTCCCTTTTTCTTTCCATTTAAGCCTCTCGTTTCTTCCATTTTACTCCTGTTTGAAAGAAGCACATTTTGCACACTCATTCATAAACACAACACAAGAAGCCCTAAGGGCTAAGTACTAGCTAAGGAGGCTTGCCCTACCTCACTTCCTGTGAATTTGCAGGGAGGCAGAGCTGGTATTTCTCCTTTGTGTGAGGACAGAGAGTCACCAAAATGAAACTTTGCTAACTCAAGCAGTTCATCATGGGAAACTCCTAAATTGAAGGAAAATATTTCATATATCTAGTAGCAGCACAATCTAAGGCAGACAACTACCTGCCAAACTTTGTTTTACAGTAAAGCTCCAGGTGGAATGCGGTAAAAGCAACTACAGAGTGAGCCCACGCCACACGCTTCCTCCCTGCTGGTACAAGGCTTGGCACTGCACAGCTCTCAGTCTGTAGAACAATTAACAGTTTTCAGCAACAAATTCACAGCTAAGGATAATAAGACAGCTTGAAAATACCACATTCTGTACAGAATCATGTTATAATTACTAAAAGTCCTAGAATGCAAATTAGCAAAATCACTTTTCAGTACATTGTAAGTAGAAAAGAATGTAAATGTAATACGAGCTTTGTTGTCTGAGCTCTGCTATCAGAATTCAGGAACAAAATAATGTCATCTAAACGTAGCTAACCAAACATTCACTGTTGGCCATCTAAAACCTAAGAATTGACTGTTGGAACTCATGACCCAAACAGATTCAGTGAAGGATAAACACAAACTCCGAAAACAAATTTAGACATGTGGCAAGTGCTTTAAAAAATATCACCATGAAGGTTCTTTATATGAAACCTTTCTTTAGAATGTAAAAGCACAACTTACACCCGTATTTCCCAAACAAATATGTGGCATAAAACAAGACCAGGCCCAAGTGCCTGTTTTCAGAAGCACTGTGTAGGACAGCCGCCTTGGCTATCAATCCAGAGGGTGATGGAACAACAGAAGGGCCTGATATTCCAAGAATGACAAGCAGAGAGTGATAAACCATGGACATGCATACAGTTCTCAGCACCGGACACCACCAACTCCCACTGTTCTGACTTCACCTATGGCCCTCCTGACTGGACACTGCAGATACTTGGCTCCTACTCCCAAACCTCTGCATATCCTTATCCAAAAGGCCAGGAGCCAGTCATTTTATTTTTTTTTTTTTTTTTTTTTTTTTAAATTACAGTTCTTTTATTTTTATATTTTTTTTTTTATTTTTTATAAACATATATTTTTTATATACATATATTTTTATCCCCAGGTCTGTGAATCACCAGGTTTACACACTTCACAGCACTCACCAAATCACATACCCTCCCCAATGTCCATAATCCCACCCCCTTCTCCCCAACCCCCTCCCCCCGGCAACCCTCAGTTTGTTTTGTGAGATTAAGAGTCACTTATGGTTTGTCTCCCTCCCAATCCCATCTTGTTTCATTTATTCTTCTACCCACTTAAGCCTCCATGTTGCATCACCACTTCCTCATATCAGGGAGATCATATGATAGTTGTCTTTCTCTGCTTGACTTATTTCGCTAAGCATGATACGCTCTAGTTCCATCCATGTTGTTGCAAATGGCAAGATTTCATTTCTTTTGATGGCTGCATAGTATTCCATTGTGTATATATACCACATCTTCTTGATCCATTCATCTGTTGATGGACATCTAGGTTCTTTCCATAGTTTGGCTATTGTGGACATTGCTGCTATAAACATTCGGGTGCATGTGTCCCTTTGGATCACTACATTTGTATCTTTAGGGTAAATACCCAATAGTGCAATTGCTGGGTCATAGGGCAGTTCTATTTTCAACATTTTGAGGAACCTCCATGCTGTTTTCCAGAGTGGCTGCACCAGCTTGCATTCCCACCAACAGTGTAGGAGGGTTCCCCTTTCTCCGCATCCTCGCCAGCATCTGTCATTTCCTGACTTGTTGATTTTAGCCATTCTGACTGGTGTGAGGTGATATCTCATTGTGGTTTTGATTTGTATTTCCCTGATGCCGAGTGATATGGAGCACTTTTTCATGTGTCTGTTGGCCATCTGGATGTCTTCTTTGCAGAAATGTCTGTTCATGTCTTCTGCCCATTTCTTGATTGGATTATTTGTTCTTTGGGTGTTGAGTTTGCTAAGTTCTTTATAGATTCTGGACACTAGTCCTTTATCTGATATGTCGTTTGCAAATATCTTCTCCCATTCTGTCAGTTGTCTTTTGATTTTGTTAACTGTTTCCTTTGCTGTGCAAAAGCTTTTGATCTTGATGAAATCCCAGTAGTTCATTTTTTCCCTTGCTTCCCTTGCCTTTTGCGTTGTTCCTAGGAAGATGTTGCTGCGGCAGAGGTCGAAGAGGTTGCTGCCCGTGTTCTCCTCAAGGATTTTGATGGATTCCTTTCGTACATTGAGGTCCTTCATCCATTTTGAGTCTATTTTTGTGTGTGGTGTAAGGAAATGGTCCAATTTCATTTTTCTGCATGTGGCTGTCCAATTTTCCCAGCACCATTTATTGAAAAGGCTGTCTTTTTTCCATTGGACATTCTTTCCTGCTTTGTCGAAGATTAGTTGACCATAGAGTTGAGGGTCTATTTCTGGGCTCTCTATTCTGTTCCATTGATCTATGTGTCTGTTTTTGTGCCAGTACCATGCTGTCTTGATGATGACAGCTTTGTAATAGAGCTTGAAGTCCGGAATTGTGATGCCACCAACGTTGGCTTTCTTTTTCAATATCCCTTTGGCTATTCGAGGTCTTTTCTGGTTCCATATAAATTTTAGAATTATTTGTTCCATTTCTTTGAAAAAGATGGATGGTACTTTGATAGGAATTGCATTAAATGTGTAGATTGCTTTAGGTAGCATAGACATTTTCACAATATTTATTCTTCCAATCCAGGAGCATGGAACATTTTTCCATTTCTTTGTGTCTTCCTCAATTTCTTTCATGAGTACTTTATAGTTTTCTGAGTATAGATTCTGTGTCTCTTTGGTTAGGTTTATTCCTAGGTATCTTATGGTTTTGGATGCAATTGTAAATGGGATTGACTCCTTAATATCTCTTTCTTCTGTCTTGCTGTTGGTGTAGAGAAATGCAACTGATTTCTGTGCATTGATTTTATATCCTGACACTTTACTGAATTCCTGTATAAGTTCTAGCAGTTTTGGAGTGGAGTCTTTTGGGTTTTCCACATATAGTATCATATCATCTGCGAAGAGTGATAATTTGACTTCTTCTTTGCCGATTTGGATGCCTTTAATTTCCTTTTGTTGTCTGATTGCTGAGGCTAGGACCTCTAGTACGATGTTGAATAGCAGTGGTGATAATGGACATCCCTGCCGTGTTCCTGACCTTAGCGGAAAAGCTTTCAGTTTTTCTCCATTGAGAATGATATTTGCGGTGGGTTTTTCATAGATGGCTTTGATGATATTGAGGTATGTGCCCTCTATCCCTACACTTTGAAGAGTTTTGATCAGGAAGGGATGTTGTACTTTGTCAAATGCTTTTTCAGCATCTATTGAGAGTATCATATGGTTCTTGTTCTTACTTTTATTGATGTGTTGTATCACATTGACTGATTTGCGGATGTTGAACCAACCTTGCAGCCCTGGAATAAATCCCACTTGGTCGTGGTGAATAATCTTTTTAATGTACTGTTGAATCCGATTGGCTAGTATTTTGTTGAGTATTTTCGCATCTGTGTTCATCAAGGATATCGGTCTATAGCTCTCTTTTTTGGTGGGATCCTTGTCTGGTTTTGGGATCAAGGTGATGCTGGCCTCATAAAATGAGTTTGGAAGTTTTCCTTCCATTTCTATTTTTTGGAACAGTTTCAGGAGAATAGGAATTAGTTCTTCTTTAAATGTTTGGTAGAATTCCCCCGGGAAGCCGTCTGGCCCTGGGCTTTTGTTTGTTTGGAGATTTTTAATGACTGTTTCAATCTCCTTACTGGTTATGGGTCTGTTCAGGCTTTCTATTTCTTCATGGTTCAGTTGTGGTAGTTTATATGTTTCTAGGAATGCATCCATTTCTTCCAGATTGTCAAATTTATTGCCGTAGAGTTGCTCATAGTATGTTCTTATAATAGTTTGTATTTCCTTGGTGTTAGTTGTGATCTCTCCTCTTTCATTCATTATTTTATTTATTTGGGTCCTTTCTCTTTTCTTTTTGATAAGTCGGGCCAGGGGTTTATCAATTTTATTAATTCTTTCAAAGAACCAGCTCCTAGTTTCGTTGATTTGTTCTATTGTTTTTTTGGTTTCTATTTCATTGATTTCTGCTCTGATCTTTATGATTTCTCTTCTCCTGCTGGGCTTAGGGTTTCTTTCTTGTTCCTTCTCCAGCTCCTTTAGGTGTAGGGTTAGGTTGTGTACCTGAGACCTTTCTTGTTTCTTGAGAAAGGCTTGTACCGCTATATATTTTCCTCTCAGGACTGCCTTTGTTGTGTCCCACAGATTTTGAACCGTTGTATTTTCATTATCATTTGTTTCCATGATTTTTTTCAATTCTTCTTTAATTTCCCGGTTGACCCATTCATTCTTTAGAAGGATACTGTTTAGTCTCCATGTATTTGGGTTCTTTCCAAACTTCCTTTTGTGGTTGAGTTCTAGCTTTAGAGCATTGTGGTCTGAAAATATGCAGGGAATGATCCCAATCTTTTGATACCGGTTGAGTCCTGATTTAGGACCGAGGATGTGATCTATTCTGGAGAATGTACCATGTGCACTAGAGAAGAATGTGTATTCTGTTGCTTTGGGATGAAATATTCTGAATATATCTGTGATGTCCATCTGGTCCAGTGTGTCATTTAAGGCCTTTATTTCCTTGCTGATCTTTTGCTTGGATGACCTGTCCATTTCAGTGAGGGGAATATTAAAGTCCCCTACTATTATTGTATTGTTGTTTATGTGTTTCTTTGATTTTGTTATTAATTGGTTTATATAGTTGGCTGCTCCCACGTTGGGGGCATAGATATTTAAAATTGTTAAATCTTCTTGTTGGACAGACCCTTTGAGTATGATATAGTGTCCTTCCTCATCTCTTATTACAGTCTTTGGCTTAAAATCTAATTGATCTGATATAAGGATTGCCACTCCTGCTTTCTTCTGATGTCCATTAGCATGGTAAATTCTTTTCCACCCCCTCACTTTAAATCTGGAGGTGTCTTCGGGCTTAAAATGTGTTTCTTGGAGGCAACATATAGATGGGTTTTGTTTTTTTATCCATTCTGATACCCTGTGTCTTTTGACAGGGGCATTTAGCCCATTCACATTCAGGGTAACTATTGAGAGATATGAATTTAGTGCCATTGTATTGCCTGTAAGGTGACTGTTACTGTATATGGTCTCTGTTCCTTTCTGATCTACCACTTGTAGGCTCTCTCTTTGCTTAGAGGACCCCTTTCAATATTTCCTGTAGAGCTGGTTTGGTATTTGCAAATTCTTTCAGTTGTTGTTTGTCCTGGAAGCTTTTAATCTCTCCTTCTATTTTCAATGATAGCCTAGCTGGATATAGTATTCTTGGCTGCATGTTTTTCTCGTTTAGTGCTCTGAAAATATCATGCCAGCTCTTTCTGGCCTGCCAGGTCTCTGTGGATAAGTCAGCTGCCAATCTAATATTTTTACCATTGTATGTTACAGACTTCTTTTCCCGGGCTGCTTTCAGGATTTTCTCTTTGTCATTGAGACTTGTAAATTTTACTATTATGTGACGGGGTGTGGGCCTATTCTTATTTATTTTGAGGGGCATTCTCTGAACCTCCTGAATTTTGATGCTTGTTCCCTTTGCCATATTGGGGAAATTCTCCCCAATAATTCTCTCCAGTATACCTTCTGCTCCCCTCTCACTTTCTTCTTCTTCTGGAATCCCAATTATTCTAATGTTGTTTCGTCTTATGGTGTCACTTATTTCTCGAATTCTCCCCTCGTGGTCCAGTAGCTGTTTGTCCCTCTTTTGATCAGCTTCTTTATTCTCTGTCATTTGGTCTTCTATATCACTAATTCTTTCTTCTGCCTCATTTATCCTAGCAGTGAGAGCCTCCATTTTTGATTGCACCTCATTAATAGCTTTTTTGATTTCAACTTGGTTAGATTTTAGTTCTTTTATTTCTCCAGAAAGGGCTTTTATATCTCTCGAGAGGGTTTCTCTAATATCTTCCATGCCTTTTTCGAGCCCGGCTAGAACCTTGAGAATTGTCATTCTGAACTCTAGATCTGACATATTACCGATGTCTGTATTGATTAGGTCCCTAGCCTTCGGTACTGCCTCTTGTTCTTTTTTTTGTGGTGAATTTTTACGTCTTGTCATTTTGTCCAGATAAGAGTAAATGAAGGGGCAAGTAAAATACTAAAAGGGTGGCAACAACCCCAGGAAAATATGCTTTAGCCAAATTAGAAGAGATCCAAAATCGTGAGTGGGGAGAAAGGGGATAAAAAGAGGTTCAAAAAGGAAGAAAGAAAAAAGAAAAAAAAAAAAAAAAAAAAAAAAAAAAAGAAAAGAATTTTTTTTTAAAAAAGAAAACACCTAAGAAAAATGTAAAAAAATATATATATATATTAGATAAACTAGTAAAAAATCGTTAAAAAAGAAAAAGGTAACAGTTAAAAAAAAAAAAATTTTACCCGAAGGCGAGAAAAAAAAAAAAAAAAAAAATGAAAAAGAAAAAATTAAATTAACTGCAAGACTAAAAAAAATCACAGGAAAAAAGCCATGAGTTCCGTGCTTGGCTTTCTCCTCCTCTGGAATTCTGCTGCTCTCCTTGGTATTGAAACCGCACTCCTTGGTAGGTGAGCTTGGTCTCGGCTGGATTTCTTGTTGATCTTCTGGGGGAGGGGCCTGTTGTAGTGATTTTCAAGTGTCTTTGCCCCAGGCGGAATTACACCGCCCTTACCCGGGGCCGGGATGAGTAATCCGCTCGGGTTTGCTTTCAGGAGCTTTTGTTCCCTGAGCGCTTTCCGTAGAGTTCCAGAGGACGGGAATACAAATGGCGGCCTCCTGGTCTCCGGCCCGGAGGAGCCGAGAGCCCAGGGCCCCACTCCTCAGTGCGCCCTCAGAGAACAGCGCCCAGTTACTCCCGTCTGCCTGACCTCCGGCCGCGCTCCGAGCTCACCGAGCCTGCGACCGGTTCAAGGTAACACGGAGCTGCGAGCTTACTGTCGGCTCTGTCTCTGTAGCCGGCTTTCCCGTTCCAATACCCGCAAGCTCTGCGACACTCAGACACCCCCGATCCTTCTGTGACCCTGCGGGACCTGAGGCCACGCTGACCCCGCGTGGGCTTCGCTCCGGTTTAGCCTCTGGAGCGATGTCCCTCCGCGGAGCAGACTTTTAAAAGTCCTGATTTTGTGCGCGGTTGCTCCGCCGCTTGCCGGGAGCCGGCCCCTCCCCCCGGGGTCTATCTTCCCGTCGCTTTGGATTCACTTCTCCGCCGGTCCTACCTTTCAGAAAGTGGTTGTTTTTCTGTTTCCAGAATTGCTGTTCTTCTTCTCTTCGATCTGCCGATGGATTTTCAGGTGTTTGCAATCTTTAGATAAGCTATCTAGCTGATCTCCGGCTAGCTGAAGCAGTCTCAGCTTGCTACTTCTCCGCCATCTTGACTCCTCCCCCCCAGTCATTTTATTTTTTTAATGAAGCTAGGTTTGGGGTTTGGTCTTCTTCATTGAATAAGAAGCCATTGCTTATAAGGCTCATCATCACTTAATGTATCAAAAAGACAAAATGCTAATTAATATAGGACAGGCCACTAATTATAAGATATCCCAACTTCAGTAATATCAAAATGAACCTATAGGAACTACGATAAAACCCATGGTGTCCATATGCCACCAAAAGCAGAGACATCCCACACAGCACGGTGGTTGAGGCCTCCTCTCACTAGGTCTTCCTGTTTCCCAGGCAGTTTCAAATGCGGACTCCCCAGTCAGCACCAGCCATTTTAGAAACAATGTTGCTCAAGAGAATTTCAGCGCACTGCCTGCTGTGCAAAGGTAACATGATTTAGTGTCACACGGGCCAATGACTAACCTGTTAGACTTAACCCCTATGTTCATTTTCTCCATTATTCCCACATAATTACTCAGAATTCTATTCAGGGCAACTAGAATTTTAATTTACTGTCATTTCTGAAGAGAGAAAAATTAAGTCTATACAAAAGAATACCATCTATCTCTGCTTTACCCTAAAAGAACAAAGAAACCTGGAAACCAAAAGTGTACTGTTTGCCTAAATTCAAACTGCCAGGAAATCTAGCAAAATCTACTGGGAATTTTCTTTCATTCACTGGCTTCAAACGTGTCCCCAAGGAAGCCTTGTCCTGATGCTACCTGCATGTTTGGATTCCCATTAAACACTCTCAATGGTTCCCTATATACTTCCCCTTCTCAGTACTTAGCTCTACTGAATGAATAAACAAAGAATGAACCAACATAACATACTCATTTCATGCCTGGCCAAAAGTGAAGTTGGTTCTCAAAAAATAATTTAAAATCAAGAGATTCCCAGGGGCAGCTGGGTGGCTCAGTGGGTTGGGCCTCTGCCTTTGACTCGGGTCATGGTCTCAAGGTGCTAGAATCGAGCCCTAGGTTGGGCTCTCTGCTCAGCAGGGAGCCTGCCTCCCTCCCCCTCTCTCTGCCTACTTGTGATCTCTGTCAAGTAATAAATAAAATCTTAAAAAAAAAAAAATTCCCAAAGTATAGTACACCGTCTCCCAAACGTCATCATTACCCAGTCATTTAACCCCTTTCCTTGCAAAGTAAATCCCAATCTGTGTATACACTTATGTAAGTTTTTCTATTAAAAAAAAAAACTCTACTGAAGAAAAGACAGAGGAAAAGTCTACCTCCAGTGCTGTACATTCCCCTTAAACAGCGTATGAAACAATTTGCTCAGTAAATAATAAATTCCAGGACATGTCCCAGCAGGACCAAACTAATAAGCACAACACTCTATGACTGCCTGCGTTTAAACAGATACAGAGATGGAAATCCACAAACCTCCAGCAGCAGCAAGCACTATTCTTGGCCCCTTGTAATGTGTGGTTATATAATCCACCAAGTCCTTCCGATTTATAGATCTGTAAATGGAGCGAGAAAAGCAATATAAAAGGAAACTAAAAAGCACAGATCTTCATATAATATACCTGACATTAAATTGGACCTTAGGGGCGCCTGGGTGGCTCAGTGGGTTAAGCCGCTGCCTTCGGCTCAGGTCATGATCTCAGAGTCCTGGGATCGAGTCCCGCATCGGGCTCTCTGCTCAGCAGGGAGCCTGCTTCCCTCTCTCTCTCTCTGCCTGCCTCTCCATCTACTTGTGATTTCTCTCTGTCAAATAAATAAATAAAATCTTTAAAAAAATAAATAAATAAATAAATAAATAAATTGGACCTTAAAGGCTCTAAATTAAGTGTAGTTAGAAATGGAATACAGGTAACAAGTATCAAAAAAATTCCAACTTTTTTATATCAAGAAAAAAGCTGGGGCACCTGCGTGGCTCAGTGGGTTAAAGCCTCTGCCTTCAGCTCAGGTCATGATCCCAGGGTCCTGGGACCGAGCCCCGCATCGGGCTCTCTGCTCAGCAGGGAGCCTGCTTCCCCCCCTCTCTCTGCCTACCTCTCTGCCTACTTGTGATCTCTATCTAATAAATAAATAAAATCTTTAAAAAAAGAAAAAAGCTGACACTGTTACTTGTTATGTCAGTAGTAGGCATGGGCCCAGGCACCTGGGAATTAGGTAGGGCTAAAATGTAGCTAACCACAACTTTATGTGAATTACTAGGGAGGGAAAAAATTAAATTTTGAAACAGACTTTTTGAATGTTTCTGAATGTTAATTTTCAAAACTCAAATTCCACCCCCAACAAAAAAATCTTGAGAATTATACCTACTTGATATTTTCAGTTGGTCCCAAAATTGTCCGTCCAAGTGCTGTATTTTGATAAGCTGTGGCATGAAGATAATCAAAAACAACTTCCTGTAAATTGGTTTCAACTTCCTGCATCTCTCTAAGGATTACGCCACGCTCACGTTCAATCTCTGCTTCTCCCAATGTGCTGTTTTGTATTATATCAGCAAGAATTTCTACAGCTAATTGAAAATAAAACAAGAAGAAACACTAAGAATCTTAATATTCAAGATTAAGATTACACTAGCATCAGAAACCATGACACGGCACCATTCAAATTCGACTAAATGATTAAACTAGGGAGAAACAAACTTTTCCATACATTCAATATACCTAAAAGGATAATATTAAAATTAAAAATATAAAATATAAACCTCTGTGGTACCAAAGAACTTGAGGAAAATTCCTACATTTGTCAAAGATCCCCACAATACTTATAATGACTCTACAACTTCAGACACGCCATAGAATCTGTACCTGAGTGTATATTGCTCTGTATGAAAATTACCAAGTAGAAAATCATCTGCATTAGAACATCTAGGTACATACACAGGATTCATTGCACCCAAGTATTTGCTACCCTGGTTCCCAGAGCAGTGAGGCTGCTACATAAAGAAGGCAAGAAACAGCATAACCTAAAATATGCCCCCAAGAACCACTCACAGAATTAGTGTCTTCTCAAATATCCTTCTCCACTTAACTTAATCCCAGTGTCTGTTTCCATGCATTTGATCCATGTGAGCTATAGTCTCACCATTAGCAAAATCACTGATAAATCATGATCTAACAGAGGTTAACATGAAGAAAAGGCTAGGTATCCCGAAAGGTTAAAAGTGACCCTCCGGAAAAACTGATGAAGCCCTCAAATATTTATCTAAGAATGACCCTAATTTGGAAAAGCCAAAAGTGAACACAAGGACATCCTTCTACGCTGTTACTCAATTTTATCAGAAAAATTACTTCTCCCAAAAGGAAAAACCTAATCTACTCTTCAAGAATTAGTACAACAGTTGCAATCACAATCTAAATTTTAATAAATATGAAACATTTATAATCTTTAGTTTCATTTCTTTTTTCCCTCCACTGCAAACTTTTGTTCCTCATTTTACCTACACTCTAAGGGTCCTTGTCTTGGCAGCAATTATGTTACTTACATTCCAACTACAATTAGCTACCTCTTGTCTGCCCAACATGACAAAAGAGACTGCCAAGTCCAAGAAAGCAGTGATCATTACTAAAGAGAAAAAATTATCTGTAAGAGCAAGTAAAAACCATCTTGACCATGACAGTCCAGAGGTCATGATGGTGACTGGTGATGAACAGTCCAAAGACACAGGAGGACAAGGAATCCTGTGTGAAGGCTCTCCTTACATGGGACTGGTAGTCTAGACTGCGATTTGCTCAAGTGTGAGATCGTATTTCCTGGAATTTGTTTTAATCAGAATCTTTTTTTTTTTTTAATCAGAATCTTTTTAATGTATATTTAATATTCTGTGTGTTAGTACAGTAGTACCTGTATTTAATTTGTACATATATCTATACTGAAGTCTAATCATGTCACTTACCAATAAGGCTGGGTGATCATAAACATTGGAGACTGCTAGTCTGACATCACATTATTACTTCACATACCAGGCTAGGCTTCACGCAACTGAGGGGACAAAAACCTCAAGCAAACCCCCCGAAAGAGAGCTGCTTCCAAGAGCACTTCCAAGAGCTGCTTCCTCAAGGAGCTTCTGGGCTTTGCCACTGCCACTGGCAGAGGCTCTGTCCTTCCCAACCAAAAGCCAGGAGGAAAAAAATGGTCTTCTACTTTGTCTTATCCTTTCTCTAATCATTTTTTGTGTGTATGGTTTTGGGTTTTTTGCTTTCCCTGCGGTTTCCTGTGTAAAAAAAGGAGAGGGATGAGCTAACCAATCCTTTAAAGTAGCCTGGCCTACCCTCTGTTCTTAGTCCCTAACTAGTCCTGGGGCAAAACAGTTCAAGGAAATTATTAAGAACCTTACCACTGTTTTTTGCAATTCAAACCAACACACCCTCTTGTCATTTTCACTGGTTATAATGCAAGTTAGATACCATGTTATAAAATTTTTATTTACTTGCAGGTGGCAAGTTGTTGTTGTATAGAACAGGGAATTAAAAAAAAAAAAAAAATGCTCCTAGGGGCACATGGGTAGCTCAGTGGGTTAAACCCCTGCTTTCGGCTCAGGTCAAGATCTCAGAGTCCTGGAATCGAGCCCCACATCAGGCTCTCACCTCGGTGGGAAGCCTGCTTCTCTCTCTCTCTCTGCCTGCCTCTCTGCCTACTTGTGATCTCTCTCTCTGTCAAATAAATAAAAATAAAAACTTTAAAAAAATGCTCCTAATAACTAGAGCAATTACACAAGAAAATGAAATAAAAAGTATCCGAATTTGAAACAAGCAAAACCATCACTATTTGCAGGTAACACATTATACACAGAAAACCCTAAAGACTCCATCAAAAAAACTTCAGAATAAATCAAGTAAAGTTGCAGGACACAAAATCAAAGTACAAAAATCTGTTGCCTTTCTACACACTAATAATGAACTAGCAGAAACTAAGAAAACAATCCCATTTACAACCGCATCAAAAAGAATACCTAGGATTAAACTTACAAAGGAGGTAAAAAGACAAACTCTGAAAACTACAAGACATTAAGGAAAGAAACTGAAGATGACAAAAGTAAAGGAAAGCTCTTCCATCCTCATGGATTAGAAGAATATTAAAATGTTCATTACTACCCAACGCCATCTACAGATTCAATGCAATCCCTATCAAAATTCCAATGGTATTTTTCACAGAATTAGAACAAAGAATCCTAAAATTTGTATGAAACAACAAAAAATCCCAAATAGCCAAAGCAATCTTGAGAAAGAACAGAGCTGGAGACATCACGCTCCCTCATTTTGGATTACAAAGCTACAGTAATCAAAACAGTATGGTATTGGCATAAAAAGATACACGTAGATGAGTATAACAGAACAGCGAACCCAGAAATAAACCCACACATCAACAGTCAATTAATTTACAAGGGAACCAAGAGTATGCAATGGGAAAGGGCAGTCTCTGCAATAAATGCTGCTGGGAAGTACGGGCAGCCACACGCAAAAGAATGACACTACCACCATCTTGGGGCACCTGGGTGGCTCAGTTGGTTAAGAAATCCTGGCTCAAGGCAGCTCCGGCTTGCTGCTCAGTGGGGAGCCTCCTTCTCCTTCTCCCTCTGCCTGCCACTCCCCCTGCTTGTATGCTCACTCTGTCAAATAAATTTTTTAAATCTTTTAAAAAAGAAGAGAAAAGAAACTACCACTATCTTACACAATATACAAAAGTCAACTAAAAATGGGTTAAGGACTTGAAAGTAAGATCTGAAACAATGAAACTCCTAGAAGAAAACATAGACACGGGTCTTACTAATGATTTTAACTGACACCAAAAGCAACAAAATAAAAAATAAACAAATGGGACATCACACTGAAAAGCTCCTGCACAGCAAAGGAAATCATCAACAGACTGCAAAGGCATTAAAAATGTTTCACTACATACATATGGGTCTGGAGAATGGATTTTTGAATCAAGTGTTAGGGCCTGGTTTGTACGAGTCTTGCAGCTTCCAACTATTTAATACCATTTGTCATATTCACAGAAAAAAATAAAAATAAGTGTCCTCTCACCCAGAGTTTGAATCATTTTTTCACATTTCTGAGGATTACACTTCCACAACAAACACAGTAAAAACAGTACTAGATTATTTTTGAACTTGTGAAAATTACCTATCTGCACTATACAGATAATAATAGTACCTCTTGGCAGATCTTTAGAGAATGCTTTGGCATAATACACAGTCTGCTCTCTGGAGGTATAAGCATTGAGATGAGCACCCATGTTTTCAATCTCAAGTTCCAGATCTAATTGGGATCTCTTTTTGGTGCCCTGAAACAAAAAAGAAAAAAAAAATTATGATGCCTTCCTTTACCTCTCATTCTTCTAAACACTTCAGACAATGAATATGAGCATGTAAGCAACATCAGTTTCATGCAAGGACCAAATCTGATTTCTAAAGTGCATCGGGCCTCAAAAACACTGGTATACTTCGATGACACTTATATCCCAACAGAGAATCCTTGTTTCAACTCTACAAAGCAACTTTCAGTAATTATTTCAGAAAAAAAGATTAAAAGATTAAATAAATAAACTATACTACTGGGGTCACTTGGGTGGCTCAGTCGGTTGCCTGTCCAACTTGATTTCGGCTCAGGTCATGATCTCTGGGTCCTGAGACCAAGCCCTGTGTGGGGCTCTGCACTCAGTGGGGAGTCTGCTGGAGATTCTCTCTCCCTCCCCCTCCCACATGTGCATGCACACATGCATGCTCTCTCTCAAATAAATAAATCTTTAGGGGCGCCTGGGTGGCTCGGTGGGTTAAAGCCTCTGCCTTTGGCTCAGGTCATGATCCTGGGGTCCCAGGATCGAGCCCCGAATCAGGCTCTCTGCTCGGCGGGGAGCCTGCCTCCCCTCCTCTCTCTGTCTCTGCCTACTTGTGATCTCTGTCTGTAAAATAAATAAAATCTTTAAAAAAAATTTAAATAAGTCTTTAAAAATATATATATATATATATACCTACTACTTTAGTAGTTCTCCTTGCCCTAGAATGAGAATTTATGCTTAATGCATCTTAAAGAAAATGTATTTTTATAAAGTCTTACAACTTGCCTTGAAAGCCATATGCTCCAAAAAGTGAGCTGTGCCATTATTCTTCTCATTTTCATAGCGACTTCCAGCATCAATCCAGAGCCCAACCTTAATGTAATCAAAGAAAAATTAAAGAAAACATCATTTTCTTTCTTTTGGGGGAATGGAACTGGAGAGAGGGAGCAATTTCCTTCCTTTTTTTCCCCACAAAGGCTTTCCAATCCTAACACTAGTTTTCTTGAATTCAGTGAACTGACAACACATTCCCATGAACTATGTAATTTAAAAACTTTGGTCATTGAGCTACTGCTGGGTGCTAAAGCATCTACTTGCCAGTTTCACAGAGGACTCAGATTTTTAGCCCAACTTGTTGGTATAGCCAATTAACAACTACAGTATAAAGAACATTAGAGATTGCCAGAAAATCTAGGTTCAAATCCTGGCTCTGTCATGTATTAGCTGTGTGACCTTGGACAAAACCATTTACCTTTTCTGAACTTGCCTCTCAATTGGGTGTGATGGTGTATACTACAAAGAATTATTTTAAAGATCAAGTAAGACAACGTATGTAAGAACAGCACAGAGTAGCCTAAGAGAATGTACTTCCTTCACTATCATCAACACTATTAACAACACAATAATGGGCTATCAGAACCAGATGCAGACCCTTAAGGCACACATGCACTTGCTATGAAAGTATCACTAGAAGAAAGATTCACAAATGAGAGTCATCTGTCAAGGTAAAGTAAGTGCTACCGTTTTGCAACCACCATCACCCAATAAAAAGCTGAGATTAAAATCAACAATCGGGGCACCTGAGTGGCTCAGTTGGTTAAGAGATCGCCTTGGGTTTAGGTCATGATCCTGGAGTCCGTGCCCAGCAGGGAATCTGCTTCTCCCTCTGACCTTCCCTCCTCATGTTCTCGCTCATTCTCTCTCTCTCTCAAATAAATAAAATCTTTTAAAAAAAATTCAATAAAATCAACAATCGGCTCTCTCCTAATGAGGGGTCACCTAAACAATGGTTGCTGGAATTACTTACTGTGCATGTTGAAATGCCAGAGTCTTCAGAGGCGACCCTGAGTCCGTTGTCCAAACGCGATACTCTGGTTTCAGGAACATTCAGAACCACCTGCGTAGCAGCCTGTGTACTTCGCAATCTGTTCCCTCCAAAATATAATGACTGGTTGGGGGTGAAGCGGTGGGAGAGAGGAAGCAAAACACATCACTATTCTGATATTAAATGTTGGTTATACAGAGTCTCTATCCCAGTCTCTTTCCTCCTTCATTTTTGTTCCACTGGGACCCAGCCCTTTGCCTGGCTTAGGAACCTGGCTCAACCAGTCCGAAAGCCAGCAGCATGCCTACAAACATGCCCTTCCCTTAAGGAAAGCAAACAGTTTTTATCATTATCCAGAGAGAAACTGCTTTTGTTTCAGTACCTTTCCTAGACATGTTTAATATTATAGAGGAAACGAGGGGAGGGGAGATAAGGAGGTAAAAATGTAAAAATTCCTATAAACAACACAAAAATGAGATTTAGGTTCTCTGTTCAAGGAAAAAAGCAGAAAGTTTTAGAAAAGGTATAAAGTGAAGACAGGAAGAAGGGCTCAAGATACACTCTGGCTGGTTTGTTTGCTGACTACGGACTACTCGCCTGCTGTGGTTTTTCTTTTCCTTTAGACACATGTGAAAGTCCCACATACCCTGGAGAAAGCTAGAGGTTCTTGTGAGAAAAACATACATCCTGACAAAACTTTCTTTTGGCTACCCCGGGGCTCGCAGAAAGCCCAGCTGGGGAGCAAGCTCAGTCCTCGGCAAAAAGAGAACTCTGTTCTCGCTTTTTAATTTCCCCCAATTTGCAACCACCGCACGCACTCTTTATGACCCCTGGCACGGGGGAGGGGGGGGGGGGACGGTAACCTAACTTTTCTAGCAGGTCAAGCGCTGTGGGTGACCAAGGTCAGCTCATCCCCAGCGGAAGCGAGCACCCCAATCAGAGGCCACGGGTGCCAACCCGCCGTGGGGGTGCGGGGCACCGACCTCACCGCTGGGCCGGCGCGCATGACTCAGGGCTGCCGCGCGGGGTCCCGGGGGAAGGGCCCGGCCCGCTTCCGGGCGGCACCCAAGTGGAGAGGAGTGGAGAGAGGTGGAGAGCAGCTCACCCTCCCGGCAGCGCCTCCAACCAGAAGTCTCTCCGCGAAACCCCAAAGCCGCCGCCGCCGCACCGCGGGGAACATCACCCCTCGCACTGCCGTCGCCGCCATCTCCACTCCAGACTGGGAGGAGGATGTGCTTCCGGGTCATGACCCGAGGTCCCAGAGGAGAAAGCGGCCTCCACCTTGTGGCCATAATAGAAATGACACTCTGAAGCGGTCCTGGAAGGAAGGAAGGAAGCTGGGCTTGGGGCTGAACAAACGGCCCCACATAATAGCAATTAGGGAGGGAGTCTGTAGGAGGTCATGTATTATCAGTTACTTAGATCGCCTGTGGCGTGTGAAGTTCAGATGTGGAGGAGTTAAAGGTAACCTGGTGCAGCTTATTGTGCCGTTAGTGGCTGGAATTGATTGGACAAAGTGGAGTACAATCCAAAACTCACCGTCCTTAAGGAAGCGTCTATTGGGAGAGACAAGCGTGGTGAGATGAGGGAAGGAAGTGTCACTGTTCACCCGTATTCACTCTTCAACCCTTTACAGGCTGGTTCATTTCATTAAACGAAGTTGCTCCTGGTGAGGCCACTAACTGCTTAGAGAGGGAGACTTCATGGAGTTACCGTACCGTCCTAATGGCAGAATTTGGCGTCGTAGATCCCTTTGAAATTTCCTTCTTGTACCTTAGACCGCTTCCTCCTTTGCATAGTACCTTCTTCTTTACTTTCTTGGGCAGCTCTTTATTCACAGATATCTTGATGAAACTAAAAATAATAAGCACTGCTCTAACTGTCCTGTTCCTAACACTCACGTTAGAGATGTAGAAACTGAGATAAAATAAATTGCCTGAAGGACTCCTGGGTGGCTCAGTCTTTAGCATGTGCCTTCCACTCTGGTCATAAACAAGGGGTCCTGGGATCTAGTTGTCATCAGGGCTCCCTGCTCAGCGGGAAGCCTGCTTCTCCCTCTCCCACTCCCCCTGCTTGTGCTCCCTCTCTCACCGTGTCTCTCTGTCAAATAAATAAATAAAATCTAAGTAAATAAATAGCCTGAGGTCACCATGCTAACAAGAGGCTGTCTGGCTCCCAAGGCTGTACTCCTGAACACTGTACCATTTTGCCTTAAAAGTTGGTGTTCCCCGGGGTTACGGACCTCTCTTCTGCACATTCTCCCTAACAGTTTCTGTTTCGACATAAGGACTTCTCTGTCTACCCAAAGGCCTTTCTCCCAACCTCCAGGCCCACTTACACCTTCAGTGACTATAAAATTGCAAGTATCTATCCTATTAGCACCTCAATACCCACTTGTCCAAAATGCAATTCACCATCTGGCCCTAAGTATCTTCCTGTATATCCAGTGCAAAACAGCGAAGGAGACTTTCGCTCACCCAGACATCCAAACCAAAAACCTGGAATTCATCCTTACTTCCTCTTTTCCACCCTCTACATCCAGCTGATAGACCCTGCTCCTACCTCTTGAATCTGTTCCAATTGTCAGCTTTTCCACATTGTTGTCCAAAGGATCTTTTTAGAATGCAACTTTTAGCATGACAGTCCCATTATGAAAAATTCTCCGGTAACTGCATGGTCAGGATAAAGTGAAGGCTCCTTAGTATGGGAGCTAGGGCCCTTCATGATCTGACTCCCACTTATCTTTCTGGACTCATCTCTCTTCACCTACCCTCTCTGCTATGATTCACAGGTTTAGCCCACATGTTCTATTACATAATAAGGACAGCCAAGGTTATTCCTTCATATTTCCACAACAAATGTGTGTTAACATTACTCACAAAATACAAACATGTATACATATATACAAAAATGTTTAGGTATAATCACAGGAAGCTCCTGGGAAATTTTAGCACATTTTAACTCAAAATTAATTTGGAATGTCAGAGAAAATGACAGCATAAGGACCTCCAAAAGTTCTCTTTTTCTCATTAAAAAAAGAGAAAAGTGGTTTAAAAAATGACCAGAAGTAGGAGCGTCTGGGTGGCTCAGTCCATTAAAGCATTTTATGCTTTATTATTAAAAGCATTTTATGCTTATTATTAAAGCTCAGGTCATGATCCCAGGGTCCTCAAATCCACACCCCCAAGGTCCCCTGGGGAGGCTGCTTCTCTTTCTCCCTTCCCCACCACCACCCCACCCCCGCCAAGCTTGCTCTCTCAAATAAGTGAATAAGTGAAAGAAAAGGGAGTGCCTGGGTGGCTCAGTATATCTAGTATCTGCCTTTGGCTCGGATCATTATCCCAGGGTCCTGGGACAGGGCTCTGTGTCAGGCTCCCTGCTCAGTGGGAAGTCTGCTTCTCCCTCTGCCTCTCCCCTTGCTTGTGCTCTCTTTCTCGCTCTCTCTCCCTAGCTCTCACTTGCTTGCTCAAATAAATAAATAAAATCATTTAAAAAATAAAATAAGCTATTTTAAAATGTTCATAAAACTAAAGGAAACAAGGTCTAAAAAGCGAAAACAAAAGGGAATTATGAGGATGATGGCTTGTCGAATATAAAATATCAAAGAGACAGAGTTATTATTTTTTTAAAAGTCATAGTTCTGGAATTGAAAAATACAGTAACTAAAATGAAAAATTCACTAGAGGGGTTCAACAGCAGGTGTGAACTGGTGGAAGAAAGAATCAAAGAATTGAGGACAGGTTAACTGAGATTATCAGTGTGAAGAATTAAAAAAGAATGAGGCAAAATGAGCAAAGTTTCAGAATGCTGTGGGATAGCCCCAAATCTATCAACATACACATACCAAGAGTTCCAGAAGGAGAGGACAGAGAGAATGGGGTACAAAGAATCTTTGAAGAAATCATGACTAAAAACACCAGATTTGATGAAAAACAGTAATTTATATATCCAAACAGCTCAATAAATTCCAAGTAGGAAAAACTCAAAGAGATCCATACTTAAAAAGACAAAATCTCAAAAGCAACAAAAGAAAAACAATTTATCATATATATTTGATCTTCAATAAGCTTAGTAGCTGATTTCCCATCAGAAACCATGGAGGCCACATGGCAGTGGAATAACAAGCTCAAAGTGCTGAAAGGCAAAGAATGTAGACCAAAAATTCTCTATCTTGTGAAATGATCTTTCAAAAATAAAAGAAAACAATCCAAAAATAAAATTAAGACAATGATTCCATTTTTAATAGCAACCAGGAATGTAATACTTCAGGAAAAAGTCAGCAAAGGAGAGACACCCAGGTAGTTCGATCAGTTAAGTGTCAGCCTTCAGCTCAGGTCATGATCCCAGGGTCCTAGGATCGAGCCCTGCATTGAGCTACTTGCTCACCAGGGAATCTACTTCTCTCTCTGCCTCTGTCTACCACTCTGCCTGCTTGTGCGCTCTCTCTCTCTCTCTCTGACAAATAAATAAATAGAATCTTAAAAAAAAAATTGAGGCCAAAATCACAACCCCTAGGAAATACCATTTTACCTCCACCAGGATGGGAACAATAAAAAAGACAATAAAGTGCGCCTGGGTGGCTCAGTGGGTTAAGCCTCTGCCTTCGGCCCAGGTCATGATCTCAGGGTCCTGGGATCAAGCCCCACATCGGGCTCTCTGCTGAGCAGGGAGCCTGTTTCCCCCTCTTTCTCTGCCTGCCTCTCTGCCTACTTGTGATCTCTGTCTGTTGAATAAATAAATAAAATCTTAAAAAAAAATAAAATAAAAAGTGTTGATGAGGATGTTGAAAAACTGGAACCCTCATGTCCTGCTAATGGGAATGAAAAATGGTACAACCACTTTGGAAAACAATCTGGAGGTTCCTCAAAAAATTAAACATAGAGTTATCAGTTAACACAGCAATTCTACTCCAAGGTACATACCCAAGAAAAATGAAGGAATGTCCACTTGTATACTAATATCTATAGCAGCATAAGTCATCATAGCTGAAGGGTGGAAACAAGCCACACATCCATCATTGACGAAGTAACACTTGTATAACCATAAAACAGAACTGCTTAGAACTCTCCTTCTCCCTCTCCCTCTGCCCCTCCTACTCATGCATGCTCTCTCTCTCTCAAAATAAATAAACAAATCTTTAAAGAAAATCCTGGAATTAGTGGTGAGGATGGCACAACTCTATGAATATAAAGAAAGCCACATGGACGCCTGGGTGGCTCAGTTGGTTAAGCGACTGCTTTCAGCTCAGGTCATGATCCGAGAGGCTTGGGATCAAATCCTGGGATCGGCTCCCAGTTCTGAGGGGAATCTGCTTTTCCCTTTGACCTCTTCCTCTCATGCTCTTTCTCACTCTCTCTCTTTCAAATGAATAAATAAAATCTTTTAAAAATAAAAGAATAAATAAACAAACACAAATAAATAAATAATTTTAAAAATAAATAAATAATTTTAAAATTAAAGAAAGAAAGAATTTAAAAAATAAAAAAAGAAAAGAAAAAGAAAACCACTGAACTGTATACTTGAATTATATGGCATGAAATTACATCTCGATAACACTGTTACCAAAAATTGGACAAAGGATTTGAACAGATATTTTTCCAAAAAAGAACTACAAACAGCCAACAAGCACATGCTGATGCTCAACATCATTACCCATCAGGAAAATGTAGGTCAAAGTTCTAATAAGTTACTATTTCACACACTCCAAGATGGCTGCAATGAAAGAGACAGTAACAGGTGTTGTTGAGGATATGGAGAAATCCCAACTCTGAGCATTGCTGGTGGGAATGTGAAATGGTACAACCACCGTGGAAAGCTGTTGGGTGGTTCAACAAAAATTTAAATACAGAGTTACCATTTGATCCAGCAATTCCACTCCTAGGTATACACCCCAGCAATAAAAATATGTGTCTACATAAAAAATGATACAGAAATGTCCATTATGGGGCGCCTGGGTGGCTCAGTGGGTTGAGCCGCTGCCTTCGGCTCGGGTCGTGATCTCGGGGTCCTGGGATCGAGTCCCGTATCGGTCTCTCTGCTCAGCGGGGAGCCCGCTTCCCTCTCTCTCTCTCTGCTTGCCTCTCCATCTACTTGTGATTTCTCTCTGTCAAATAAATAAATAAAATCTTTAAAAAAAAAATAAATGTCCATTATGGCATTATCCATAATAGCCTAAAAGTGAAAGCAACCCAATGTCCATTAACTGATGAATGGATAGGCACAATGTGGCATATCTGTACAATGAAATACCATTCAGTGACAAAAAGGATGAAGAATTAGGGCGCCTGGCTGGCTCGGTCAGTAGAGCATGTGATATTTGATCTCACGGATGGAAGTTCAAACCCAACATTGGGCATAGAGATTACTCTTTTTAAAAAAAAAAAAAAAAAGGTACAAAGTATTGATATATGTTATACAATGGATATTTGAATTTCATCATCAAACAGTTGTTGCTATTTTTGTTGTTTTGAAGGTTTTATCATGGAGGTCATAATCTTTTCATTCTTTCACATTTGAACATCTCTGGTTTTGGCTTTACACTGAATCATAATCCTGACAAAATGAAAATGTGGCCAAAGAATATCAGGACCAGATAAATTATTAAAGCAGAAGGAATATTGCCCTGGAGAAGTCTCGGGCTAACCAGACTTTTTCCCACCCTTAAATATGTCTTGCTTTGGGGCGCCTGGGTGGCTCAGTGGGTTAAAGCCTCTGCCTTCGGCTCGGGTCATGATCCCGGAGTCCTGGGATCGAGCCCCACATCAGGCTCGGCAGAGAGCCTGCTTCCTCCTCTCTCTCTACCTGCCTCTCTGCCTACTTGTGATCTCTGTCTGTCAAATAAATAAATAAACAAAATCTTTTAAAAAAAAATATGTCTTGCTTTAGCTTTCAAATACCTAAGAAATTACTTTATTCCTGAAGTTTAACCACTGAAATGGTCTATGTCTTAGTGTAAAGCAATCTTTGTGTTGAGTGATTTTTATCAAACTTTCTAGAAATACAGTATGGTCCTCCAATCTGCAGAGTCATTTCTTCCCTCATTTTAGGAAAATTCTCTTTCAAAGTAACTGGCATTCCGTTCGGGGGGGTTCTTTATTCAGGGGTAGCAGTTATCCATATGCTAAATTACTTTATCCATCTTCCACATTTATTGGCATCTCTCTAATTTCCTGAAGCTTTGTCCTGTTTTTTTTTTTTAAAGATTTTATTTATTTATTTGACAGAGATCACAAGTAGGCAGAGAGGCAGGCAGAGAGAGAGGAAGGGAAGCAGGCTCCCCCCTGAGCAGAGAGTCTGATGTGGGGCTCGATCCCAGGACCCCGAGATCATGACCTGAGCCAAAGGCAGAGGCTTAACCCACTGAGCCACCCAGGCACCCCTGTTTTTTGTTGCCTTTTTTTAAATCTCAAACTTGAAGCAGACTGACATGCATCTGCCCAACTAATTTTTTGCAAAGATACATAAGTAATTCAGTAGTCAAAGGATAGTCTTTTCCAAAATAGTGCTAGACCAACCAGATAGTCCTAGGCCCCCTTCTTTCCAAAAATGAACACTAACCTAAGCCTCACACTCTGTATAAAAATTAATTCAAAATGACTCAGAGGCTTAAATATAAAACTATAAATTTTTCAGAAAAACACACAAGATAAAAATCTTTGGGATGGAAGCCTAGAGAAAGAGATTTTTTTTTTAAAGATTTTATTTATTTATTTGACGGAGAGAGATCACAAGCAGACGGAGAAGCAGGCAGAGAGAGAGATAGAGGGACGCAGGCTCCCCGCTGAGCAGAGAGCCCCATGCGGGACTCGATCCCAGGACCCCGAGATCATGACCTGAGCCGAAGGCAGCGGCTTAATCTACTGAGCCACCCAGGCGCCCCGAGAAAGAGATTTTTAAGCTTGACACAAAAAGCATAATCCATAAAAGGAAAAACTGATAAACTGAACGTCATCAAAACTAAAAACTTTTACTCTGCAAACGACACTGCTAGAGGATGGAAAGACAAGCTATAGACAGAGAAAATAATTGCAAGCCATGCATGCAACAAATGGTGTCCACAATGGATAAGTAACTCTCAAACAAACAAACAAACAAAAAACCCAGGACACCTGGGTGGCTCAGTTGGTTAAGTTACTAACTTCAGCTCAGGTCATGATCCCGGAGTGCCAGGATCGAGTCCTGAATCCATCTCCCAGCTCCATGGGGAGTCTGCTTCTCCCTCTGACCTTCTCCCCTCTCATGCTATCTCTTAAATAAATAAAATCTAAAAACAAAAAAACCCAAACAAACCCCAAACAAAAAAAATAATCCAATTAAAAAATGAGCAGGAGACATGAACAGATATTTCACTGAAGAAGAGATACAGATGGCAAATAAACATATGAGAAGCTCACCATCATTAGCCATTAGGGAAATGTGAATTAAAACCATGAGTGGTCACTATACATGTAGCAGACAGGCTCAGGTAAAAAATAGCCTCAACACCATATTGTTGGTGAGGATGCAGAGAAGCAAGATTTCTCCTACAATCCTGGTGAAAAGGTAAAATTCCAGAGTGGTACAGTCAATGCAGAAAACAGGTCGGCAGGTGTTTTTTTGTTTTTTGTTTTTTTCTGCCAGAGAGAGAGTGGAACAGAGGGAGCACAAGCAGGGGGAGAAGTAAGAGAGGGAGAACCACGCTCCCTGCTGAGCAAGAAGCCTAATGCGGGACTCCATCCCAGAACTCTCTGATCATGACCTGGACCCAAGGCAGACACCTAACCTACTGAGCCGCCCAGACATCCTTTTTTTTTTTTTCCTCAAATAAAATTTAATACATGCTTACCCAATGACCCAGCAACTGCACTCTTGGGCATTTATCCCAGAGAGATGACAACCTCTACATGGTTATTAATAACTGCTTTATTCCTGATCACCAAAAACTAGAAAGAAACCAGATGTCCTTCAACTGGTAAATAGTTAAATAATTAAAGGGCTAAAAAAAAAAAAAAAAAAGCACATCCACACTATGGAATATTACTCAGCACTAAAAAGAAATGAACTCTTGGTAAATGCAACAACAGGCACAGACCTCCAAAGAATTAAGCCAATCTTAAAAGTTATATACTATTTGATTCCATTTATATAACATTCTTGAACAGACAAAATTATAGACAGAAGAGATTAGTGATTGCCAGGGGTTGAGGTAGGGAGCGGAGGAGGCTAGAGACAAGAGTGAGGTGAGCTGGGCTGAGCAGCAGGTGCGATCCTCCATCCTGAACATGGTGATGGCGGCAGGAAGCTCCAGGTGTGGTAACAGTTCACAGAATTCAATACACGCAAATGAATGCATGTTAACTGGCCAGATGAGAAGGTCCGTGAATCATGTCAAAGTCACTCCTGGTCGTGTTCTAATTAGGCAGGATGTTACCTTCGGGGCAAATAGATGAAGGGTATGTAGCATCTCTGTATTATTTCTTACAACCGCATGTGAATCTACAATTACCTCAAAATCAAAAGCTGAATTAAAAGAAAAAAATGAGGTTACGTTCGTTTTCCCTGTGAGAGAGGAACAGCGTGGGAAGAGTGCGGGTTTCTAGTCACTGATCCTCTGCAGCAGTCACACGGTCACGTGCTTGCGTGTGCGCGTCCACCCATGCGCGCGCCCGCACCCGTCGCACGGTTTCCTACAGCAATTGAAACAGGAAGGGTAATTCAGAATTGTTCATCTGGCCATAACTAATAAAGCAAGAAAAGGAACCGCAGATGAATTGGAGGGGAAAAAAAAAAAATCTTTGCGTGTTTCACGAAGCTTTCCTGATCTGACCTTTTCTACAATGGCGCCCTGGGGAAGAGGGAGCCAGGAGTGTGCGGTGAGATGTGTAATGTGACAGTCTGAGTAGCTCCTTGCGTCTGGCTGCGGGACTGGCCGCCTTTGTGCCCAGTCTGGACTCACTGAAGTGTTTCTGCTTTATTTCTTTTTGTCTCTTGCCACTTAATGAGGTTCTACTGGGGGGGGGGGGGACAAGGGGGGGAGATGTAGGCCCTGAGTTGAATACACCATCATCCTGGGAACCGAGGCCACGCTCAGTCCCTGGGAATGTGGCTCACAGCCTCCACAGGTCTGCTGTCCAAGTCCTGCTTGTGCACTTGCCTGCATTCTGAATGTTTCTGAGTGTGAGTGAATGTGTTTGTGTGCCTGTCCATGTAATGCTTACGGTGAGCTGACTTGTCCTTGAGGACAGAGGCAGAAGAAAATGTAGGTCACTTTATACAAACGGCTTTCCCTCCTTCAAACTTCTGGTTAGTGCTTGTTGGCTGGGAATCGGTTCTAAGTTAGCACACAAAAAGAAAAATCGTTTCCGAAAAATCTGAGTTCCCACTTACCCCACGCAGGCTGGGGTATCTCTTCCACAGGAACAGCGGCTATGACCCCAGAAAAATCTGATTTTCATTCTTCCTCACCTTCATTTCCTCTTGGCCTACATGTCCCCAAATTGTGATGATTTTTCCACACCCAGGGGTCTTCCTGGAATCCTTAAAATCATGAATTGCCTCTGCCTTTTGTTCTTCTCTCTGTCCATCTATGCTTCTAGATTCACATGGAATTAATGTTTATCGAATGTTTCTGCCCCTAGTTTATAGTCATTCCACAGACGTTCCCGGAGATGCTGCCTTTCCTGTGGTGGAGACAGTGCCTTCTAGACACATGTTTTGCTCCAGACGTCTCCAGTGGTACCCTTAGGATAGACTTAAAACTGCTAAATCTTCGGGGTGCCTGGGTGACTCAGCCAGTTAAGCGTCTCCCTTTGGTTCAGGTCATGATCTCAGGGTCCTGGGCTTGAGTCCCACATTTCCCTGTTTAGCAGAGAGTTTGCTTCTCCCTCTGCCTCTCCCTCTGTCTCTCCTGTTCATGCTCTTTCTCACTCGCTCTAAATAAATGAATACAATATTAAAAAAAAAAAAAAAGCTCTCTAAATCTTCTAGAGAAGACTCCAAAGGGGTTGACAAAGAGGACGAGAGGAAGACAGAGTCTAATTTAATGTGGGAGGAGCTTCAATAAAGATCTCAAAACAAATGGACAAGAATGCCAAATATCAAAAGCGCCTGGGTCCCAAAATGCTCTTCTTCAGATCTGGGTGTAAGATTCATGCAAAAGCAGATTGGACCTACTTACATCTGCTCATTTTCCTGGTATCAGAGAAAAGAATAAATTCAGAAACTGCAGGGATGAGGATTTGCCCGTTAACTTAGATTTCCAGGGAGACAAGGTAGTCAAGTCAGTTTGATTACCTACCTACCCAAATCTCCTGTAGGTGCCCCCCCATTTTCTTACCCCTGGCTGATTTCACCAAAATTGGGTATATAGATCCTGAAGTAAAAATGTAATGGTAAAGGTAAAGGTATTTTTTAAAGGGGTACCTACGTTTCTTAGTTGTTAAGCATCTGCCTTCAGCTTGGGTCATGATCCTGGAGTCCTGGGATTGAGCCCCAAGTCCGGCTCCCTGCTCAGTGGGAAGCCTCCTTCTCCCTCTCCCATTCCCTCTGCGTGTGTTTCCTCTCTTGCTATGTTTCTCTCTGTCAAATGAATAAATAAAATCTTAAAAATAAGTTCCTACAAATCTATGAGCTGGCATGAAACATGCCTCTGTAATTGATTGTTTTTTAGGTTCAGTTTGTGGTAGGCGGAATTCTTTTTTTTTTTTTTTTTTTAAAGATTTTATTTATTCATTTGACAGAGAGAAATCACAAGTAGATGGAGAGGCAGGCAGAGAGAGAGAGGGAAGCAGGCTCCCTGCCGAGCAGAGAGCCCGATTCGGGACTCGATCCCAGGACCCTGAGATCATGACCTGAGCTGAAGGCAGCAGCTTAACCCACTGAGCCACCCAGGCACCCCTGTGGTGGGTGGAATTCTAAGTATAATCCCTTCCCCATGGAATCTCATTCCTGTGATTTGGTCTCACCAGATGTCCACAGTGAAGGGATCTTTCATGGAGAATTAAAGTACCTAATCAGTTGAGTTTAAGTGAATCGGATAGCCATGGGTGGGCTTGACCTAGTCAGGTGAGCCCTTTTAAAAGGGTCTAGAAGGAAGAGATTGTCCTGCTGGCCCTGACGCAGCTAAGTTACTGGAAAAGTTCACTAGCCCCATGGAAGTGAAGTCTTCCAATAACCATGTGAACTTGGAAGAAGACCCCGAGCCTCACGGGAGACCCCAGTGCTGACTGACACTGTGGTTATAGCCTTGTCAGACCCTGGAGTCAGTCATTCGAGAACCCAGGTAAGCCACCTCAGGCTCCTCACCCACGGCTGCAGGGCTAGTACGAGATGAGGTAAGTCACTGAGTTTGTGTCTTTGTTATGCGGCAATACTGAACAAGTTTGTCATTTAATCTCCTTATCTTTAGAGGTTTGGCTGGCTGTTCAGAGTGGCGGTGTTGTGACCTTACTTCAATTGTCCTTTTTTTTTTTTTTTTTTTTTTCCAGAGAAAAAAGAAATAGAAAGCAAACAAAAATACTCTCAACACCATTGTCTAAGTCTGTGTTTTTCATATAATAAAAAGAGGGGAAAACATATAGGTAAAAATTCTTACTTCTATCCCCCATCAAGATACAAAACTTTCCCCATCACAGGCCATTCGTTACCAAATTCTGTTGATTCTCCCACTAAGATCTATCCTGAACCATCTTTGTCTTTCCATCCCCATTCCACCCTCCCCTAAGCCACCGTCATCGTAGCCCAGACAAGCACAATCCAGCCTCTTGGGTGGACCCCGGCATCTTCCCTTTCCCTCTCAGGCCATGTTCTCTGCCAGTCCAAAGTGATAATAAAACACGGGGGAGGATTGTGTTCCCTTGCTTTTTTTTCTTTTGGGGAGCAAGGACATGTTGAGGGCCATAGAGGGAGAGAGAAAATCTCAAGCAGGCTTTGCACTCAGGAGCCCAACGCAGGGCTCCATCTCATGACCTGAGCCAAAATCACAAGTCGGACACCCAACCGACTGAGCCATCTGGGTGCTCCGTCCCTTCACTTCTTTTTTTTTTTTTTTTCTTTTTTTAAAGCTTTTATTTGTTTACCTGACAGACAGAGATCACAAGTAGACAGAGAGGCAGGCAGAGAGAGGGAGAGAGGGAAGCAGGCTCCCCGCTGAGCAGAGAGCCCGATGCGGGACTCGATCCCAGGACCCCGGGACCATGACCCAAGCCGAAGGCAGCGGCCCAACCCACTGAGCCACCCAGGCGCCCTTTTTTTTAAGATTTTATTTATTTATTTGACAGAGAGAAATCACAAGTAGACGGAGAGGCAGACAGAGAGAGAGAGGGGAAGCAGGCTCCCTGCCGAGCAGAGAGCCCGACGCGGGACTCGACCCCAGGACCCTGAGATCATGACCTGAGCCGAAGGCAGCGGCTTAACCCACCGAGCCACCCAGGTGCCCCATGTCCCTTCACTTCTTAAAAACCCTTCCACAGTTTCCTGTTGTCCTTAGGATAAAACCCAAATGATGTAGGTTCTCCCCTAAATAATCTCGATCGCTTTTCCTTCCCCTCCCAATTCTCCAGTGCTGTTTGTCTTTGGTTTTCCTTCATGTACCTGTGGTCTCTGCAGCCTGCCATCTTTTCTTGGGCTCTTACTCCTCTTTCAAAGCCTTTGCTCAGAAGTGACCTCTTCAGAGAAGCCTCCCCTGACGTTCTGTTGCAGAGGCTACTGCTGCCCTGTCCCCCTCACATGCACGTAAGCCGTGTGCCTGTCCTTTAGTTGGTTGCTGCAGGTGTGGCTGCTGCTAATGGCTCACACCTGCACCTTCCCCCAAAACATTGCTTCCAGCTGATGGGCACCACCTGGCTGAAAGACGCCTGGAGGGGGGTTATCCTGTCTCCAGAGGACAACCTTCACCAGCGATCAAATGATACGGGGTAAAACTATTCAGCCCCTTTGCCTGGGAGTGGGAGAAGTTTGGTCCTGCCCTTAATGGTCCAGAGCTCTCCATGAGATCAACCTGAGGCTGGAGTTCTCCTGAAACACCCCCCCCCCCCCCCCGCAAACAATTGCACAGATTCTTCCCCTGCTCTCACTCTTACTGGTTTCTCCTGGGAGCACTCCCTCAGTGAATGTCCTGCCCAAGTATCCCTCTCCCAGCCCCAATTTCACGCTCTGCTTCTAGAGAGCCTGACCTATGAGTCCCCCAGTAGAAATGACTTTCTCCCATGACTGCCTTACATATACTCTTTGCCTTCATTGCACTATAGAAAAATTTTGTGTTTGTAGTTTTATGCATTTTGTTTCCCTATGAGCCATGAGCTCTGTGAGTGTGGAGACCATGCCTGTTTCATCCACCTCCATATCCCCGGCAGGGGCACCTGGCCCTGTACCAAGGGGAGAAGCTAATAAGTTGTTGACTGGATGAACAAAGGTGTTACTTTGGGGTTTTTCCCCTCAAGATGAGCCCAACTGGCAGTGGATGGAATGCTTACATCGTATCTTAGACCATGACTTTCAAATTCTGTGTTTTTAAGTGGAAGCACTCAGAAAACCAGTTTTTAACTTAGATGCTTGCCTCATGTGAAGAATGAGGAGGAGAAAAAAAAATAAAAAGAATGAGGAGGAGGAGGAAGAAAAGGGGAAAATAGTATAGACAAGTGGTGGTGGTCGATTCTTGACCAGGGAGTGTTGAGTAAACCTGACATTTGGGGGCATGAGGTCATTTGTTCAGGACACAAAACAAGTGTAAGTCTGAACTGTAAACTGGATCTAGGGCTTTTAGACTCTAACTCCTGTGTTATTTCAAGCCACTGATTAAATGATTGTGGACTCCGTCTAAGTGAAAGGTTTAGTAGACTTGTTTGAGTTAATGTCAAAACTAGATAGAAGCGTTAGAATCCTGTTGGTCTTTGGGTACCTGGGTGGCTCAGTTTTTAAGCATCTGCCTTTGGTTCAGTTCATGATCTCAGGGTCCTGAGTTCAAGCCCCGCATAGGGCTCCTTAATTGGTAGGACCTACTTCTTCCACTCCCCCTACTTATGTTTCCTCTCTCACTGTATCTCTCTCTGTCAAGTAAAATCTTTAAAAACAAAAAACATCCACCCTGTGCCATTACTCTATTATGTTGGTCTAAAATTTGTAATTTTCATTCATTTTATTTTTTAATAGGTAATTAAAAATTAATTAAAATCAGATATGACCAGGAAGCTTAAAGGAACTAAGGCTGACTTTTTAAAACCTGGAACCATAAAGCCCCTTGAAACTGTTGGCCTGATACCTTGCTTGCTTACAGAGTTCCCAGCAGCCTCACCAGGTGAGTAAAGAATGTCACTTCCTGGCAAGTGCAGGAACCTCAGGATACTTTGGAGACCTCAGAAAGAGAAATTCGCCCCAATTGACGGCTATTGCAGGCATGGCAAGTACTTGGCTTGGCTTCTGGCCTGGAGAGGCTATTATAAGTTCAACCTAGAGATTCCTTATGAAAAGTTCCAGCAAAGCAGATTCTAAAAGATCTATATGATTACTCACTGTTCTTGCTGAGCTTATGTAAATAATTAGGCCAAGTTTGTGAAAACTGGACTTGTTTTTCAAATAAATTTGTCCTGACTTGACTATCTCTGAAAATGAGGGTTATTTTAGAAAGAAAAATTATGTTTCAGTAACACACCTTTGTGAATATTGAGTTCTAGATTTTGTTGTCTTTAAATGTTTGGTTGCCTAAGCTAGACAACTTGAGATAAATTTCAGAGAAGTTACACAACAGCTTGTTTGGATGATCTTACCTAACATTCTGTAGGAATAATAACAGAACCGATTGAACACAAATATATGTTAGTTTTTATAGATACCTTTTCAGGCTGGGTAGAGACTTTTTCCGCCAAACATGAGATGGCAGAAGTAGTAGCCAAAAAAGCTACTAGAAAAAATAATTCCTAGGTTTGGGCCATGCATTTGTAAGTTCAGTCTCACAGGCATTAAAATTAAATTAAAAACTACACTGTGCCTACCAGCCCCAGAACTCCAGACAAGTAGCAAAAATAAACCTGACTCCTAAAGAGACCTTGACAAATTTAATTCTGGAAACTGGCAATGGATGAGTGGATCTCTTTCCCTTTGCCCTCCTTAGGGCGCGATATACACCCTACTTAAACAAGGTTACCCCATTTAAAATAACTTTCAGGAGACCCCCTCCACTCTGCCCATGGCTACAAGAGGTTGCCCTAGCAAAAATGACTAATCAATCTGTACTCCAGTCACTGAAGGCACTAGAGTCTGTCTTTAAAAAAAGCCCACATAGGGATCCAAGCTGCCCACACTGAGACAGAGATGGAGATGGAACCACATCCTTACCAACCCAGAGACTTGGTCTGGATACGCTGCCACCATAAAAACTTGAAGCCTCACTGAAAGGGACATTCACTGTCATCCTGACCACCCCCATGGCAGTAAAAGTAAAAGACATCAGGACTTGGATTCATACATGTCACAGCAAACGAGCCAAAAGCAAGAACACCCTCCAGAAATGGGAACCACTGCCGGTGGACCCCACCAACTGTGGACTAAAACTAAGACTCAAAAGGGTTTCATAACTTTTAACCCTGTTCCTACTCAGCAGCAGCCAGGAAACACCTCATCAGCCTAAAACAGCCCAATGGACCATAATAGTCCCTACTGTCTTCACTAACTTCCTTAAGGCCCCCACCGGAGCCTGCTTTGCTTGCAGTTCAGAAAGAGTCAAAGAATTGACTAATCTCCAAAGAAAAGGGGGGAGTGTTGGGACGATTCCACATTAAAACCTGTTAAACTCCTAGGGTCGGCTGGGCCTACTTAGCCATAGTGACTCCATGTTGCCTAGGTAGACATTTTATTGTTTAATAAATGCCTCAGCAGTTACTGATATCAGTTCCAGGTAACTGTTGCTAAAAACACACACCTAAAACAAGGCCATTTTGTTTAATAAATGCCTCAACAATTATAAATATCAGTTCCAGGTAACTGTTACTAAAACACACAGGTAGGAGACATCCAATCAGCCAAAGCCACATATGTAGAGGTCTGCGGTTACGCCCTATAAAACTAACCTGTAAGACCAAGGGGGGGGTCGCTCTCTTCAGAGGCGGCCGTGGCTGGTCAGTCTGTCTTCTAATGCTTGGCATAGAATAAAGCTTTACATTACTTTCACTTTGTCTCATCCTTGTTCCCCTGGCTAGTCAGTCTAACTTCTAATGCCTGGCATAGAATAAGACTTTGCATAACTTTCACTTTGTCTCAGTCTCGTTCCTTTGATAACAGACCCAACAGTTCAAAATTCAGAAAGTAAATCCTATGCCTATTCTTCACCCTGTCCTCTGGCCACATGTCTCTTTCACAGAGACAACCTAGATCTCTACTTTCTCATTCCTCCTTTGAGAACTTGACCAGTATACAAAAGTCAACATCATGTTGGGTTTTTCTTCCTCCCTTTCTTTTACACAAATGGCAGCATATTGTGTACAACTCTGAGCTCCTGTGTTTATTTTTAAGATTTTATTTAATCTTTATACCCAACATGGGGTTTGAACTTAAAATCGAGGTCGATGGGTGCCTGGGTGGCTCAGTTGGTTGGACAACTGCCTTCGGCTCAGGTCATGATCCTGGAGTCCCAGGATCGAGTCCCATATCAGGCTCCCAGCTCCATGGGAAGTCTGCTTCTCCCTCTGACCTTCTCCTTGCTCATGTTCTCTCTCACTGTCTCTCTCTCAAATAAATAAATAAAATCTTAAAAAAAAAATCAAGGTTGAGTTCTATGTTCTACCAACTAAGCAGCCAGGTGCCCCTTCAGTGCCTGTGTTCCTTAAACAATAGAACTGCCTGATCTTTCTATAGCACTATATAAAGATCTTCATCTTAAATATACAACTACAGACAATTCCACCAAATTGATGTCCCATTTACATAACCAGTCCCCAATGGATAGAAATTAATTTCTAATTTCTTGCTGTTACAAACAACACTACAGTAGATGATGGCAAATGGGCATCTTTGGTAGACATCAATGCAGCATGACCTGGTATCCTTACCGGTCTGTCCTGGCTTAGGCTCTAGGTCCCCCTGGGACAGGGAATGCTGCATAAAGCATCTCTGAACTTATTTGTTTTGAGCAGGATCTAGCACATGGTAGGCATGCCATTCAAGTTGATTCCACTGAAGGTATTGTACAAGGAATAAGCTGATATCTGTAAGCTTTGTCATCTGCATGGGTGTGGGAACCATTAGTCATGTAGGCCATTAAGGGTCTGTCGGGTTAGTCTGTTTGCTCTTTCCCTCCCCTCTTCCATTCTCGGTCACTCATTACCCTGCCTGGGTAAACAGGAGCTGAGCCTTCTCAATAGCATCCCTGCCTTTGGCTTCCCATGGAGGTCTCCAGGGGGAGGCACTGCCAGGAGATGGAGAGTATGGCAGTGGGAAGATGGAAGTCCTTTCCCGCTGCTTCCCTGCTTCTGCAGCTAAGGTTCCAACAGTGGTTTTGTCTTCCTCTGGGTCAGACTATGGCTCCCTCCATAGCTCCAGCTTTCCTTGTGCTCACAATGAACTTTCTCTCTTCAAGGCCTGGGGAGTAAGAGCTCCACTGTGAGTCCTGGGGTCCCTTTTTGGATCCCTTAACCCTGTCCACATCCCTATAAATCATCTTGATCTTCAGGTACATCTTTGGCAGGGAATGCTGTTTTTCTGCCAATACCCTCACCGATAAGGGGTTCCTTCTGAACCTGAGACTCAACCATTCTAAGTCTTGATGGAGAATTTTCCAACGGCTTTGAAATCTAACAAAACATACTAGCTACACAGGTGGTCACACCGTCACCGATCCCCTCTAGCTCCATAATAATAATAATAATAATAATAATAATAATGTTGAAAAGACATGCACGCACATACGCACACGTTCCCCTGGTTCCACTGTGAGTACTTGGCCAGCATCAGCATGCGTGATTCAGCCTGGAATGTTTAATAAAAATATGCACAGGGTTTAAAGAGGGTCTCAGTGGCTTCTACCCAGAGGTTCTTTTTACTTACTGAAATAGCTCATAGGAACTGAAAAAATAAAGCGAGCAAATAAGACCAGCAAGGTTTTGTGTGAATGAAGCAGTATTCAGCTTTATACATTCCTTATAATGTATATAAATAGTATTTTCAATGTGTCATTTCTTGAATAGCTGTTCATTAGTAGGGGGTGAATTGCTTTTTTTTTTTTTTTTTCTTAAATCTGTGGATTGCCCTCCAACCAATTAAGTTGAAAATTGGGTTTTTTCCCATGATTAGTCACTGAATGATAGCCTGAAGAGTCTTCAGGGCATGGAGATTGATTCTTTGTACTTGGAGTTGTAGGGATATCTGGTTTTAAGTAAAACATAATGGCTGCAGATTGCATTGTTGCTTGCTCTATAGCAAAGCTCCAGCTTTTGAAACTGGTGATTAGAATTTTTCCTTTGGGGAAGATCCGGCTGCAAAGTCTTCACATGCAGATTTTTGCTGGTAGATGTCAGCTACCAAGCATTTTAAAAGACCCATAAAAAGTAGGCCTGTCGTTTTGTCTCAAATCAGGCTGCTTCTAAGAGCTAGAACTTTCTCAGGCATAAAAAAGTAGTTTGAATGATTCATGAAATCCTTTCTCCACCCTAAAAATACAAGGATGAGGGAAGGACCAAATGATTCATTTAGTTGCAGCAAGTAAATGAAATTTCCTTTCGGGGAAATAGTCTGTGTGCACTGGTGTATATGCACATACGTATATGGACAAGAAATGCAGATGTGTTGTCAACTCTATGCAGAGACTTTGCCTTAAACAGTATTCCCATAGGATTAAATTTATTGTTTTTAAACCCTTGACTTTTAATTTTTTTTTTTTAAGATTTTACTTATTTGACAGAGATTGCTAATAGGAAGAGAGGCAGATAGAGAGAAAGATGAGGAGGTAGGCTCCCTGCTGAGCAGAGAGCCCGATGCAGGACTCTATTCCAAGACCCTGAGATCATGACCTGAGCCCAAGGCCAAGACTTTAACCCACTGAGCCACCCAGGCACCCACCCCCCTGGACTTTTATTTCACATCATAGCTTACATGTATATTCTTAACGTTTTCATTTAGAATAGCACTGACAGCATGATAGGGTACCCTTAATTTTAATCCAATAGGGACATTGAATTCATGCATTACACTTAGGTACTTCTTCCTGGTTGACTTGCGATTGGATATTTCCTTAGAAAAATAGGCCAATGTTAAGGTTTTAAATCTCATATGGTCGTGTGGTCATATTTGATGTTGGTGTTTGGGTCCCCTAACTCTTAAGAATATTGAGCCTTGTCAGGCATTGGGACCAACTTGCTACCAATGGTGGGGGTAATATGGTTGTGTTTCTATGGAGAACCAGGTCCTGTTACTATTACTGTAAAATTGATATTTTTATATCTATGAGTAAGAATTACTCTGTATGGGAGTTGATGGTTTTCATAAAATGCTAGTCCTTACTCTAAGATGGTAAGCCGCTAATATTACAGCCAGCTTACAAATGAGGCTCTGAGAATATCCCATAGCTCCTTAGAAGGCAAGGTGAGATGCTGAGAAGAACCAGAGCTCTGAAAAAATTCTATGTTTTATGGACACTCGTCCCCGGCCCCGTCATCCTAAGTCTTCACTTTCATGGGATGTCTGTTTAAGGAATTTTCCCCCAAACAAACTCAGCCTGGAATTTTATGGTACTGAAGGCATCACTTTAGTTAAAATAAGGAAGAAAAACTTGTTTAGGGAAATTTTCCGTAAGATATCTTTTCTATTTTGCTTTAGAAGATCAATATAGAAATGGGAATAGTCTTCCAGATTTTGTCCCCAGGTCACTGCTCAGTATAATAGATTAAATGCATTCAGGACTAAAGGAATGGACCAAAGGTTAGTTAAGCCATCATTCTGCCAATGAGAAAATGTTCAGCTTTGGAGTAAAGAACTAATACATGTTACCCATGTTGATACTTGTATTGAATGTCATCACTCCTATTCCATAAGTCACAAGATGACATGTTTTCTGATGGATTTCAAAATCAGTTTCTTAAAATGTAGCATGTCGAGGTGCCTGGGTGGCTCAGTGGGGTAAGCCTCTGACTTCAGCTCAGGTCATGATTCCAGGGTCCTGGGATTGAGCCCCACATGGGGCTCTCTGCTCAGCAGGGAGCCTGCTCCCCGCCCCATCCCCCACTCTGCCTGCCTCTCTGCCTACTTGTGATCTCTCTCTGTCCAATAAATAAATCTTTAAAAAAAAAAAAAAAGCAACATGTTAAAAAGGTCCTCTCAGTCCTAGGAATAGGAATAGCCTCTGTTTTTTTCCTTTGTGTGTTATGTTGGATAAGAACACCTGCTCCAGGCAGGCTACCTGGTTTGAAACCTGCTTTTGTTTACCTCACAAGCTTCCCTCCCAGGGCTGTTGGGAGAATTAATTAGGTTAATACATATGAAAGCATTCAGTGTGGAGTCTGGTAAGTAATTGCTCCATCACTTTTTGCCTCTAACCATTGTTTCCTGATAAACATATGCAAAGTTCTCTTTAAGCTACAAGAACGAAAACCTACCAGTGTCTAGGGTACTTATTATGTCTTCATGCTGGGTTTGATGATGATTTTATCTGCTGCTTTATCCTTCACTGTATTGTAAGTAAGTCTAAAGTGAACATAGATTATTTTCATCATAAAATGTTCTTTTTTGTGACTTAGATAATTGCCAACAGGCAGACAGAAGTTAGTAACACAGGTCTTCACAGCAACACACAGTGCTTGAAACTTCCCCAGAAGCCTCATGGCGGAGAGGGGTGACCAAGTCCAGTGACTTGCTGGGTCTAGAGTTGGGCGTACCTCTGTGGCAGTGTTGACAAAACAGTGCCAGCCTTGCCTGCTTAGGATTTTTCAGCTCCTAAATAGTCAACAACCAACGGCTGTGTCTTTTTAAAAATAATTGGTGCTATTACAACAATACATATCTACCCTCTCAACCGAAGTGGTCTTCAGTGAACCAGTGATGTGAAGAACAGCCAGACTCTCCAGGTCTTGGCAACGTGAGCATTAGAGGTTAACACAGAGCTCCACGCAAGTGGTGACTTGCCTGCATCCTAATATTTGTAGGGTTCATTACCATTCACAAGGTCAAAAGGTCAAAGTCTAACTAGGTCTCCCACGCCTGCCTGTGACCCTCTGGTGAAGGCTTCGTATAGTAGTTTCGCTCTTGTGGCGGATCTACAGTATGGACAGGCAGGAGGAATGAACCGCATTCAGGAGTTAGGCCTTAAACTGGTTTGGGATATGGATTGGGAGAACATGTCCTGGGCGAAAGGAAGATCTGGAAGGCAGGAGGACACACTATCCAAGCCAAGTGAGGGGAGGTCTAGGCCCATTTGGGGAGGTCTAGGCCCATTTGGGAATGTCCCAAATGGTAGGGACAGGCCTGGTGAGCCAGAATAGGTGATAGTGGGAAATCCAGGCGGTGGGATTGGGAAGGCTTGTTAGCTGGTGGTTGGACCACAGTATGGGACTGGCCTTGTGGCCTTGTCCTTGAGACTCTCTGTGGAGGAAGGACTACAGGGTCTGAGACGTCAGGAGGGTTTCCAAAGAGACAGACTTAGTACTGATGGAGTACCAAGCTTCAGGCCCATAGGAGCAGAGCAGAGGTCCACATCTCCAAGCAGAGAGAGAGAGAGAGAGAGAGAGAGATTGTGTGTGTGTGTGTGTGTGTGTGTTGGGGAGGGTTGAAGCAGGAAAACTAGCAGCTGGAAAGGGTTGGTGGTGAGGTCCGGATTGGCCTAAACACCAGCCATTTGGTGGGAAACCGAGGCTGGAGGGGGTGTGAGGCAGCCTCAGACTTGAGTTAGGGGAGGGATTAACTAGTTGGGGGCTAGCTAGAACCCGGTAATAAAAACAGCAGGTGTGTGCTGAGCACCTACTATGTGCCAGACATTGTACCAGGACTTTGCATACATTATCACTAACCTCAAAACACTTCTGTAAGGTAGGTGTAATCACTTCTAACACATAAATGAAGAAATTGGGGCTCAGAGGATGCCTAATAGCCCAAGGTCACAGAGTTAAGAAGAGGCCAGTTGAGGTCTGCCTAAGTCCAAACCGACAGGCTTTCTAGTCCGTGAACGTATTTACTCCTTACTGTATATGACTGAGCACTGTTGGCTCCAGTTTCTTCGTTCTTAGGGGCAACATCTTACAAACAACCTATGATTAATGTCAAAACAGTAATAAAATAAATTTAGAGAGTAAGAGGGAAAGTGGGAGTGGGAGGAGGACCAGAGGGAGATCATTTTTTTTTTTTCAAGATTTTATTTATTTGACAGAGTGAGCAGAAGAGCAGGGAGAGTGGGAGAGGGAGAAGTGGAATCCCTGCTGAGCAGAGAGCCCGGAGGTCTGGTCCCAGAACCCTTCCTGGGATCATGACCTGAGCCGAAGGCAGAGGTTTTACGACTGAGCCACTCAGGTGCCCCGAGGGAGAGAATTTTTAAGCAGACTGTCTGCTGAGTGCAGAGCCCAATGTGGGGTTCAGGCCCATATCGCATGAGCCCACGGGCAGAGCTGGAAACCAAGAATGGGCTGCTCTACTGACTGGCTCACCCAGGTGCTCCCAAAAGGTAATTTTTTTATTTGTGGAAAAGTATGCTCGTCCATCAGGCTGGTAAAAATCAAGTAATATAGTTACATATTGAAATAACAGGAGATGGCCATTACTCTAAGAAAATATGAGGGGCGCCTGGGTGACTCAGCTGGTTAAGCATCTGCATTTGGCTCAGGTCACCATCCCATGATCTTGGGATGGAGCCTGGTGCCAGGCTCCCTGCTCAGCGGGGAGTCTGCTTTTCCCTCTGCACAACCCCCCCGCCCCCATGTGTGTGCACACATATTCTCCTTCTCTCGAATAAAATCTTTAAAAACAAAAAAACACACAGGACCTGGCTGTACCTTCAACATTCTTTTTTTTTTTTTTAAAGATTTTATTTATTTATTTGACAGAGAGAAATCACAAGTAGATGGAGAGGCAGGCAGAGAGAGAGAGGGAAGCAGGCTCCCTGCTGAGTAGAGAGCCCGATGCAGAACTCGATCCCAGGACCCTGAGATCATGACCTGAGCCGAACGCAGCGGCTTAACCCACTGAGCCACCCAGGCGCCCTGTACCTTCAACATTCTTACCATTTCACTAGTCTGGTGGAAGCTATGCAAAGTAACATCAGGTGGCACCTGATGAACACTTACTCAAAATTAGAGTAGATTAAAAGAAAAAAAGCAATGATAATAGAAAAGACAGGGAAACAGATCCAGGGCCTCAGAAATATTAGTGATCCTAACACCTGGATTGCTTTGAGGTATGGGAAATGTTTTGTACCCAGAGGGCTACTGTTGTATCCTAAATGTTAAATGTTGGTCCAGTCTGTCTGGCGGCTTTTTTCTATACCTTTTCATAAAAATCTATCATCTTAGTCATGTTCTTGCCACATAAAAGGATGTTTGACCGAGACTCAGTCAAAACCTAAAATGTGGCCAGTTGGCTGGGATGACGGGCCCAATGTTCTACAGTAAGATTTCATAGATATAAACTTAAAAGCACTCTTTATTTTCAAAGAATAAACTGTATAAACGGGAGATGAGGGGAGGATTGGACTAAACAACCAACAACAATCTTTTTGCAACTGCAAGTTTAAAGTAATAATAGTATGACCAAAAAAGGTAATTCCATCTTAGACAATTTCTATAAAGTGACAGTGTTCTATCCAGGAGAATAGCTCTTCCCGCTCTGTTCTGTACACCTGGCTCTTCCTGGATCCTGCGTACGTGGGTACATCCTTAAGAAATTTTGGAGGTGCCCCCAAGGTGAATCTATCAGAAGTCACAGCTAAAATTAAGGCTGGCTCACGTGCGTCTGGTGGTTGATGGACAGATGAGCCTCTCGGCAGAGAATGGAAACAAAAGGAAGAGTCCAGTAGTGAACCCTGGCTCACTTCATGCCTTGAGTGTTGAAGGATGAGGGGTCTGGGCTTAAGGTTTTTTGTTGTTGTTTTTCAAAGGGTTTTTGTTGTCGTTGCTGTTCTTGCTTTTTAACGTAAGTCATTCTTTTTTTGCTTAAATGAGGATTCCAGAGACTGTACTTGGTTTTATACACTGTAGTATCCCTAGGTCTTTCCATGGTGCTTTAAGGAAAATTACTGCAGGTTTTACTTCCAGGATTCATATACCATAAGAAGTTCCTCACAAAATCCCAAAAGATGATTTCCCAGAATACATTGCATTGACACCTTGATCTTGGACTCCCTAGCCTCCAGAACTATAGTAGCAGTGTCTTTTTTTTTTTTTTTTTAAAGACTTTGTTAGAGCAGGGGCAGCAGCAGGCAAAAGGAGAAGCAGACTCCCTCCTGAGCAAGGAGCCAGATGTGTGACTCAATCCCAGGACTCCGGGCTCATGACCTGAGCAGAAGGCAGATGTTTAACCAACTTAGCCACCCAGGCATCCCAGTAGCCATGTCTTGATAGTGTTGTCAAAAAGATGCAAGTCTGGGGGCACCTGGGTGGCTCAGTGGGTTAAGGCCTCTGCCTTCGGCTCAGGTCATGATCCCAGGGTCCTGGGATTGAGCCCCGCATGGGGCTCTCTGCTCAGCAGGGAGCCTGCTTCCTCCTCTCTCTCTGTCTGCCTCTCTGTCTTCTTGTGATCTCTGTCTGTCAAATAAATAAATAAAATATTTTTTAAAAAATGCAAGTCTGTAAACTAGAAAACAAGCGGCTGTTCTTACCCCCAGTTGTAGCACAGCTAGAGTAGTTATGTATAACTAACAGCCTTTTCAAAGTCATTCTGACAAACTGTTCATGGACAATGATTAGAATTACTGCCCAAAAACTGACTGATGTCTTCTGTCTTTGCAGAGAGTTAATGTATGAGTGCAGAGAGCATCCTTTTCCCCTCCCCTCCTTTTTGGTGTGGTTTTTCTTTCTCTGTATCTCAATGTATTCATGTCTCTCTGTCCATCTCTCTTTCTCCAAAGGGTTTTTTCAACTGGATAGCTGACAAACAATATTGTGCTAGTTTTAGGAGTACAGCAGTGATTTGGTATTTAAACAAGTTACGGAATGGTTACCACAGGAAGTCTGGTTCCCATCTGTTGCCATGCAAAGTGTTCCAGCACCACTGACTCTATTCCCCATGCTATGCTTTACATCCCCGCAAGTATCGTTCGTCCCTGGAATTTATCTCCTAATTCAGGCAGTCCCTTCCCCTTGAATTCATGCCTGATCCCTACAGAGAGGGCACGGGAGTGAAACTGTTAAACAGCAATTTTTGCCAAAACGTTTCCAGATTTGGGGTGCAAGCAACATGTTCTTTGTGCTTGCAGAAGACTGCCCACCATCTGGTGTTAGGGATAGTGTCCCACTTTGCCCCAGAATGAAAACGTTTCCTGAGCCCTAGTGCACCAATAAGGGTACCCAGAAGTGACAGAAGTGTTTGGCACCGGCAGCAAACTTGTGGGCAGAGATGGTGTTAGCAAAGGGCAGCTGACCAGAATGGAAGCACAAGTGAGGTGCCCCTTGGGGACTCAGAAATGACCAAAAGTCTTCCCAAGGGAGCTAGAGGTATGAACTGTGTGGCCTATCTCAAGATAAAAAGTCTGGAAATACTGACAACTGAGTAATCGTTGAAGGGCGCCTGGGTGGCTCAGTAGTTAAGCATCTGCCTTTGGCTCAGGTCATGATCCCAGGGTCTGGGATCAAGCCCCATGTCAGGCTCCCTGCTCAGCGGGAGTCTGCTTTTCCCTCTCTCTCTCTGCCCCTACCCCATGTGCTCTCTCTTACTCTCCCTCTTACTCTCTTAAATACATCTTTAAGAAAGAAGGCATGGGGGACTAGGATAGCGGTCTTCCACTGTTTGGGAGCAACTGGGAAATGGAAAGGAGAAGATAAGGTGCCCACACTTGATCCATCTCTTCAACACCATGCTCAGTGCTTCCACATTTGATTTCCATAGTAGTCATTCCTTCCATTTTCCCAAATGTGAAAATCAAGGCTTGGAGGGGTTTTCTTTTTCTTTTTTACAGATTTATTTATTTATTTGACAGACAGAGATCTCAAGAAGGTGGAGAGGCAGGCAGAGAGAGATGCAGGAGGAAGCAGGCTCCCCACTGAGCAGAGAGCCCAATGTGGGGCTCGATCCCGGAACCCTGGGATCATGACCTGAGCCGAAGGCACAGGCTTAACCCACTGAACCACCCAGGTGCCCCAACAGGTCTGGTTTTTAAATGTGTCTGAATGGTGCCTGGGTGGCTCAGTCATTAAGTGTCTGCCTTCTGCTCAGGTCATGATCCCAGGGTCCTGCCCACATCAGGCTCCCTGCTCAGCGGGAAGAGTGCTTCTCCCTGTCCCACTCCCCCTGCTTGTGTTCCCTCTCTCCCTGTCTGTCTGTCTCTCTCTCTCTGTCAAATAAATAAATAAAATATTTTATGTCACCAACAGGTGGCAGAGCTGGGGGTGACATAGCAAATCCAGGGGTGTGCTGCTAAGGGTTAACTCCCGGCTCTCCGGGGGAAATGGAAGTCCTGGTTTGTAGCGTTTGCTGATTTCTCTGGTGTAAATATTCTCAAGCCGGTGTATTTCAAGCCACCAACACAATGCTATCAAACATAGGGTGGGGAAGAGACACACAAACAGCCAGCTCCTCCAAGTTCTAGGAGTCACCCCAACATATGGCTTCATGTCCCCCTGATCTACACTCTTCTCTATCGGCTTCATTCCAGGACCAGACTTCGTCTCCATGGGGCACAGGATGCAGTAGCTAATGACTTGAAATTCAAAAACCAGGTGGCCCTGAGGTGGCTGGCTGCCCGGAACAGGAACAGGATTGTGAGAGGAGATCCATCCATTCACTGAGGATTGCTGGGTGTTCCACGTCTTCCTGCACATCCCAATCACCTGGAAAACTTGTTAATGTACAGGTTCTGGAGACTGCAGCATGGAGGCTAAAGTACTGACTCCAGAGCCAAGGAGCTTATGTTGAAGCCTGGTTCAGCCCCAGCTAGCTGGGTGGCCTTGGGCAAGTTCCTTAACCTCTCTGTGTCTCATTTTCATCACTGATAGATGGTGATGGTAACAACATTGACCCCACAGGGCTGTTGAGAGGTTAAATGAGTGTTTGTTAAGTGTTTAGAAGAGTGCCTGGAACACAGGAAACACTGCTATATAAAGTAGTAGTTGTGGCTATTACTGGGGCTTAGACTGGGTGAGGCCTCTGCATTTTTTAAAGTTTTTATTTGTTTTTGAGAGCATGTGAGCTCACACACGCAAGCACAATCACACAAATAGGGTGTAGGGGCATAGGGAGAGGGAGAAGCATTCAGGAGGGACCCTGTTGTGGGGGTCATCCCAGGACCCTGGGATCATGAGCTGAGCCAGAGGCAGATGCTTAATCGACTGAGCTACCAAGGTGCTCCTCTCCGTATTTTAAAGACCCTTTCCTAGTGATTTTCACGCACTCATATGCGCTTCCTCATAGACCCCTGGGAAATCACCAGAGTCCATTGTTCTTGTTCTTGGGGGAACTGAGTAGCTTCTTGGAGGAGTCAAAACCAAGCCAAGAGTGAACCTCTGTCCTTGCAAATCTGGAATAATCTGAACCCTAAGTTCACTGCTTGTGTTAGAAATTCCCTCATAGTCCTTATTCCTCCATAGAAGATCTGGGTTGCAGATTGTGTCTACTAAATAATCAATCTCAGGGGCACCTGGATGGCTCAGTTGGTTGGGCATCTGCCTTCGGCTCAGGTCTTGATCTCAGGGCCCCGGGACAGAGCCGGTGTTAGGCTCCTTGCTCAGTGGGGAGTCTGCTTCTCCCACTGCCTCTGTTCCTCCTCACCTTCCACCCCCCAACTCATGCCTGCTCTTTCTCGCTCTCAAAATCTTACAGAAAAAAATCGATCCTAATTCACAGTGGATTTCATCTTAATGATGGCACAGACCATGACAGAGGTTGTAGGTTAATGTGAATTTCTATAAAGCATTCTAACTTCCACTACGGTTCCCCTCGATGTACATTAACATGTACGTGGTAAACCTGTCTTTGATTTTTGGTTTAGATCCATGTAGAGAGTCCTTGGGGCTCTAACTCTGCTCTCCCTAACTTTAGGAATTAAACAGTAGTTTGTTTTCCAAGAGGGTTAACCATCAGCCCTTAATGCTGGGGACACTTGGAGCATAAGGGGTGCACAGTGCTACCCACCTAGATGATGATACCAGATGGCAAGCTACATGATGGCAGTGCCTACATTTTTCATAAAGGAAATTATAGAAATCTTGAATTTTGAAAATCAGGATTACATTTCTTTGTACCCCTTACCCACATTCTAGGCTATTGTTAATTGCTAAGTGGTCTTTATTAAGCATTACAATGTCACATTAGCACTGTAAAAAGCAAGCAAGAGATGGGCACCTGGGTGGCTCAGTGGGTTAAAGCCTCTCAGGTCATGATCCCAGGGTCCTGGGATCAAGCCCTGCATCGGACTCTCTGCTCAGTTGGGAGCCTGCTTCCTCCTCTGTCTCTGCCTGCCTCTCTGCCTACTTGTGATCTGTCAAATAAATAAATAAAAAATATTAAAAAAAAAAAAAAAGCAAGCAAGAGGAGAGTCTAATTATTGGATCCCTCCATCCAACAGAAGTGGGCCTGAATCTTGTTTCCACATCTTCCTGGCCTTGTGCCCTTAGGAAAGTCAGTCTCTCTAAATGTCCACTTTCTCCTAAGAGGAGAGTCATTACACCTAGTGTCTGAGTTTGTTCTGAAGACGGAGAATTGGAAAGTACTTAACATAGTGTCTGGTGTGTATAGAGAATGCACAAAAATGTATGTTAAAAGAGCTGAACCTGAAAAGCAAAATCCTAAACCAACATAAGGACATGGTATAAAACAGCAAAGGAATACAGAGAGGACTATGTCATAAAGAGGGCTGCATGGTGAAGGAACACCACAAATTAATGTCTGTATATATTGCAGAAAGTGTGGATTTCACGGTTTTTCGAGATGTGTGCAAGTGACAAACTTCTTTCCACTTCAAGGAGGTTTTTTGAGTGGTTTTGGCCTTTGTACTCGAAGCCAGAAAATGCGAGATCTGGAGCACTCCAGGAGTGGGGGAGGGTAGCGGTGATGCCTAGGAAGGAAAACCGAATGTTTTGAGTTGTTAGCCAGAAGGGTCTACGAGGACAGATTTGTTAGCTAGCTACCATAAAATTCTAAAGCTGCAGCCTCTGCCTGGAGGCACGCAAGGATGCAGAGTTGACAAATCGTGTATGGCCGCCTGCCATCCGCCCCAGTTAAGAGCTTCTAATCAGCAGATTGCTGTGCAAGGTGGCTCACACTGTTCACTCCACTTAGAAACTGACTTTGAAGCAAGGTCAAGAGAGACGCCAAATTGCATGTACAATGAGCATCCGAGGACAGCCTTGAATTGAATCATCCCGCAAATCAGCCTCTCTTTTTCTCCGGGGCTCTGGATGTCTTGCTGAAACAGGAGTTTTTTGTCCCCCAGTACTTCACCTCCATCTCTCCCCACTTCCCACCCCGTGCCCAGCCCCACAGGCTCTGCAGAATTTGGGGAATAATCCTTTTCCTTTTCATTTAATCATTTTCTCTAGTCTACAGCCATAGTAGGAGTGCAGGCTGTTTGCTAAACACAGAATTCGGTGCCAGAGGTAGAAATACACATCAGAGTATGTGTATGTAGATGGTTAGTCCACATTCTGGTTAGGGAGACGGAAATGCAAACAAATAGTCACACTTCAATAATGGGTTTAATAGTTCTCTGAAAGCGCTAAGGTCAGAGATAACCCTTCTGCTTTGGAAAGGGTGGGTGATCTTCTCAAAGGTGGTGGTTCTCGGTCTGAGCATTGAGGAATGAGCCTGAATGCTCAGAGGGTGAAGACAGGGAAGGAAATTCCTAGCAGGAGAAATGACATGTGTACAAGCTTGGACGTGTGGGTGGTTGGTGTGGTGGGCAGGGAGTCTGGAGAGGGAGCCTGGAGAGAGACTGTAATAGCAGTAACACGTGACTGTGAAGTTCAAAGGGAAGATCTGTTGGGCTCCACTTATGAATTTTATTTTATTTTATTTTAAAGATTTTATTTATTTATTTGACAGGCAGAGATCACAAGTAGGCAGAGAGGCAGGCAGAGAGAGAGGAAGAAGCAGGCTCCCTGCTGAGCAGAGAGCCCGATGCGGGGGCTAGATCCCAGGACCTTGGGATCATGACCTGAGCCGAAGGCAGCGGCTTTAACCCACTGAGCCACCCAGCCGCCCCTCCACTTCTGAATTTTAGAGGGGATCTTCATGATCATGGTGGCTCAGGGTTGTCAATGTGTTCATGTGAGGACCAGAAGCAATCTCTTCTAGTGCTAGGTCTTCTCTCTTTTCTCCAACCATGACCCCTAGCCCCAACCAGGCAGGCTATTCCTATAAAGTCCAGAAATCGGGTATCTCAGAGTTCAACCCCGAAGTCACAGTATAGAGTTTAGATCTAGGTGTCTACTCATTTCTCAAGTTAGCATGACATCCATATCTTATACAAATTGTTATAAGACTTCCAAGATGGCTTACAAGAGGGTGTGTGAGTTTTCCAAGGTTGTTGAAACAAATGACCATCAACTTGGTGATTTATACAAATTTATTTTCTTACAGTTCAGGAGACCAAAAGCCAAAATTCGTTTCACTGGGCTAAGGTCAAGTTATCACAGGACTGGTTCCTGCTAGAGGCTACATGCATTCCTTGCCTCCCTCTTACAAGGATCATGACTACTTTTAGGACCCACCGAGGGGGTTCACCCAGGCTAAACTCCCTCTTTTTAGATCCTAATTTAATTACGTGTATACAGTTTCTTTGCCACACAGAGTCACATTTACAGACTCTGGGGATTAGAAGGTGGATATTTTAGGGAGAACAGAGGATTGTTCCGTTTACTACAGGTAGTAACTCTTTGTTTCTGAACTAGATGCAGGCAGACTGCACATACCTGTTTGTGCCCGTGGACTTGGAAATTCAGGGGTAGATGGGAAGGGCTGGGACAAGCATCCCTTATTTTGTGACTTGAATTTATGGAGAATCAGGTACCTGAGGGATCGGTCTGATCTTTGTCGGGGAAGAAGGCAATGGTTTTTCTCTCTGCCCATAATAAATGCCATCCGAGCTGGATTACCCTTGTACTGGAAATGTGTTGCTTAATTTAAAACGGGTTAGAAGACTCCTTCTGAAATTTGTGCTTGCTGAGCCAATAATGGCAGAACCACATGACTAGCTGAGCACTGGGAATAAACCACCTTGATGTGGGAATACTGAAGACTCATAGTTTCTTTCTTTCTTTCTTCCTTTTTTAAAGATTTTATTTATTTGACAGATATCACAAGTAGGCAGGGGGTCAGGCAGAGAGAGAGGGGGAAGCAGGCTCCCTGCTGAGCAGAGAGGCGGATGCGGGGCTTGATCCCAGGACCCTGAGATCATGACCTGAGCTGAAGACAGAGGCTCAACCAACTGAGCCACCCAGGCGCCCCTAGTTTCTGATGCTGGATTGGCACGTGCTTTAGTCATAACTGTCCTCAGATCTAGGGAGGAGGGGCCAATGCTCTAGGTTTGCACATGAGAGCCCATGCTGGCCTCCTTGTACTGCACCCTCTGGAAGTATGCCCCGGAGACCTGCTTTCTTAGAGCCCAAGCTCCACCCCCAACCACTCTCCAGGTACCGAGGAATAAGAGGAATAAGACTCTTTTGCCACAGGGGTCCTGAGACTTCTTCCAGGGCCTGCACCAACCTCACTCCATGTCTGTCCTCTTGTGCACCCCAAGGTCCAGGGGTGGCATTCTCTTGGGCATGGATGGGACATAAACACTGGGAAGGGTCCACATGGGTAAGCTCCATGCCATCACAGTAAAGGACAAAAGCTCAAAGCCAGTGTCATGGGCCAGTTGCCAGCTCTCTCTGAGTGAGCTCCAGGGCCTAGTGGAGAGCTCAGAGGAGGCAGAGAACTCTATAGAACCCGGGCCTCATCCTTATGAAGGTGTATTTTGTTAAGGTAGGAGGGCTGAAGATCTTTTACTTAACAGTTTCAGTGTGATGTATAATTTTCCAATAATTAGCCATGTAGGATGTATACTACATTAATATTCTTGCCTTAGCCTCTGTATGTTTCTGTGGCAAGGCTGGCCCGAGCCACACTCACTGCTCCGAATAGCAATGCCTAAGTGAGAGGTATGCCACACTGCCCAGAGCAGCACAAGCAAAGGCCCCGTGAGAGGACGGAATCAAGTCAAGTTCTTTGGGCACTCAGTGGAATGTAAAAGTTCAATTAATCCCCTCAATTCATTAGGAAAATCTCTATCTCTGGGCCTCGGCCTCATAACCTAGGGTGTTTAACTGGGCGGCTGAGGGAGACAGAAAATTGAAAGCCCTCAACATAAACAGTTAGGTTTTGGTGTTTCGATTTTGGAATTTGTTTGGTTCTTTATTCTGAATTACAGTCTTTTTTTTTTCTTTTAAGAATTTATTTATTTGACACAGAGAGATCACAAGCAGGCAGAGAGGCAGTCAGAGAGAAAGGAGAAGGCAGGCTCCCTGCTGAACAGAGATCCAATGCGGGCCTTGATCTCAGGACCCTGGGATCATGACCTGAGCTGAAGGCAGAGGCTTTAACCCACTGAGCCACCCAGGCACCCCTATTATTATTATTTTTTAATATGTCTCAAGTTTCATGATTCAAAGTAGCCTGCTGGCTTGTACTATCTCAGTGCTATACTTGGAAGCACAGAATTTTCCAGGTAGAGTAGATGGCAATGTTGGCAGACTCATTCCTCTGCTTCTGGAGTTCTCCCCTGTGCTTTTTGTGGCGTTAATGCACAGAAAAGGCTCTTTCTCAGAAAAATTCTGATTTTTAAAATTGTCAAAGCAATCAGCATGATTTGGATGAGGTTACCTGGGGCTTAGATTCTACATTTTGAAGATCATACCCTGAGTATTTTGTTTTATTTATTTACTTATATATGTATTTAGTCTATAAAGATTTTTATTTATCAGAGAGAAAGAGCACAGCAGGGGGAGGGGCAGGCAGAGAGAGAAGGTTCCCCACTGAGGAGAGAGCCCTATATGGGACTTGATCCCCAGATTCCGGGATCACGACCTGAGCTGAAGGCAGACACTTAACCAACTAAGCCACCCAGGTGTCCCACCCTGAGTGCTTTAGATTGAGAAAGAGTGAAATATGCTGGCAGTTACCAGTAAGAGAAATAATACTTTTCACACAACAGAAATACTATAATATCTAGCTAGTCTCTTTTCTAGTGGGTGGAATAAAGGCTAAATGAAATTCAAAGTATGATCTTATAACTATAGTGTGGAAATTAGTCTTAAGAAACAGAGTCTTAATCCCCCCCCTTTAAAAAGATTTTATTTATTTGACAGAGAGAGACACAGTGAGAGAGGGAACACAAGCAGGGGAGTGGGAGTGGGAGACGGAGAAGCAGGCTTTCCGCCAAGCAGGGAGCCTGATGCAGGACTCTCTCCCAGGACCCTGAGATCATGACTTGAGCCAAAGGCAGACTCTCACAGACTGAGTCACCCAGGTGTCCCTCAGTACGATAAAGTTTTAACAGTGTTTTGAATCGACTGGCACACATGCAGAGCTACAAAGGGAGCTGCTTCTCCCTCTCTTTCCTTGCTTGTGTTCCCTTTCTCACTGTCTCTCTCAAATAAATAAATAAAATCTTAAAAAAAAAAAAAAGTAATGGGGACGCCTGGGTGGCTCAGTTGGTTAAGCAGCTGCCTTCAGCTCAGGTCATCATCCCAGCGTCATGGGATCGAGTCCCACATCGGGCTCCTTGCTCCGCAGGGAGCCTGCTTCTCCCTCTGACTCTGCCTGTGCTCACTCTCGCTCGCTCTCTCTCTGACAGATAAATAAATAAAATCTTTAAAAAAAAAATAGTAATGCCATAGGACCCAGCAATCCTACTTCTGGGTACATAGCTAAAAGAATGGAGAGCAGGGTTTGAAGAAACGTTTGCAATTCCTTGTTGAGAGTATCACTACTCATGATGGTAGAAGCCGCGCAAGCGTCCATCAGTGGATGAATGCATAAATAACATGTGGCAAGTAAGAACAACGGACTATTATTCAGCCCTAACAAGAAAGAAAATCCTGTCCGACACTACCACATGGATCAATCTTGAGGACACCATGCAAGTGAAATAGGCCAGTGACGAAAAAGACAATTACTGGATGATTCCATTTAAGAGCTAATGAGACCGTCAGTTCCACATAAACAGAAAGTAGAATAGTGGTTGTTAGGGCCTACGGGTAGGGGGGAAAAAGGGAGTGTTGTTTAATGGGTATAGAGTTTCAGAGTTGGAAGATGAAAAAATTCGGGAGATCTGTTTCCCCAACAATGTGAGTATACTTAACACTACGGAGTTGTGCCACCCAGGCATCCCTCAATCGAGCACATTTTTAAAAAAAAGATTTTATTTACTTATTTGACAGAGAGGCAGGCAGAGAGAGAGAAGGAAGCAGACTCCCTGCCGAGCAGAGAGCCCGATGCAGAACTCCATCCCAGGACCCCAAGATCATGACCTGAGCCGAAGGCAGAGGCCCTAACCCACTGAGCCACCCAGGTGCCCAATTGAGCACATTTTTAAAGATCTTATTTTATTCAGTGATTCATGAATCAGGCAGCATCCCATCCAGCAGATAGAAAAGAGTTCTGAGTAACTGTACAGAACGATAGACTTCTCGGCAGAAGGTGTGGTAATCGATCTCTCTGCTCTGGGGCTAAAATACAACACGAAGACAGAGTTTGGGGATTCAGAGAAATGACTGTTTCCTTACTTTGCCGGGCAAAGGAGGCCGCCGCAGGCTAATGCCTTCAAAACAGCAGACATGCCCTCTCCTCTGGGGAGAAAAAGGCCGAGGGGTTTTATAGAAAATTACAGGATTGGGGCATCTGGGTGGTTCAATTTGTTAAGCATCTGCCTTCAGCTCAGGTCATGATCCCAGAGTCTGAGGAGGGCTCCCCTCTCAGCGGGGAGTCTCCCTTCTCCCTCTGACTCCTTGTCTCCTGCTCTTTCAAATAAAATCAACAAAACAAAACAAAACAAAACAGGGCCTGGCAGTTTTGACCAAAATCTGGTATGGGTTTCCAGCTGCCTTCATTGTCTTCAAGGTGGTCTTAAGACTCACTGACCCCCTGAGTCTTGTTGCTAAGTGTATGTTGAGGTCAGCAAGGTGTCAGCGTCTGTATGGAGTTCCTTGGAACAACGGATTCTATAGAAAAGTGAAGGGGAAGGAGAGGCTTCAAGAAAGGAAGATAAAAATGTGTATCATTTAAAGTCAAGCCTTGCTATAGCATTACTGTCCATCTTAATTTCCATCCATCTTTACGTTTCTTGAGCAGTTCCAAAGGCACAGGACAAAGTTACACTAGCAGAAAGTGGACTGGTGTGGCAAGGTCTCTTTCCTTCAGGCAATGACTGGGGGAGTGTCTATCCGGCAGATGATCCTGATTAAGACTCCATTTCTGAGAGAGGCAACAACAAATTCTCAGTTTGGTGATGGGAAGCTTAGCCTGAGTGAGTCCACATTGGGCCTGTTGTCTTGTTTTTAAGAGTAACCATTTAGAAGACAAGTAGTTACCATTATGTGTTAAGTGCCTGGCTTCCTAGGGGTGGCTTATGAGGGAAGGACAAATAACACCCAGTTCAGCAAATCAGGATCTAAAATTAAACCATGAGTGAAATGCAGAAGGTGCAGTGTTCACTTTGCCCTATACCGGGAAGAGTTGCAACCTAGAAATTTTGCCTGGAGTGATATAAATTGTTATACTTGTTCAGCTTCTTTTCATTGCCTAGAAAAAAAATCCAACCATTGTAAAAGCTTTGGAAGTTGTGTTGAGCAGAGATTACAACACACAATCCATAAAGTTTATGTAGTATTCTAGGAGTTAGGCAAGTATAAACATTACCCCTTAGTTATTACAGCTTCAATTATAATCTCAATGTTGTGTTAACAGAATATTCATTCCTCCCAAACTTCCCTGACTTAGAAATGTGCTTATCCCAAGTACTGGCTCTCATGTTAAAACACCCTGTGGACATTTGTCTCTCCGTGGTATCTGTAAGTATGTGCAGGGAAGGGTTAGCAAGTGGACATTTCAAACAGATTCTTAAGCACAGTAAGCAAATGCAGTGCATGAACCCAGACAGTATCCTAGTTCAGAGGGAAAAAGTTATAAAAGATGCTCTTGGGACAATTCTAGAAACAGGAATATGAACAGAATATTGAGTGACATCAGCACTAGCCCGAGGAAGAAAGGTTCACACCTGACCTAATCTTTGTACAACACAAGTACCTTCACTTTCAGATAGCCAAATGGTTTGTACTTCCCAGTAGCCCTACCTGCATTTGGGGCCTGTGTGTTTTTCGAACCCCAACCCCCCAAAAAACCTGCTCTGACCCTCAAGTCCCACAAGAGTCTTTTGAAGGAATCTTTTTGCCCAACCATCTGCTGGTGAATTCAATTTCAACCTGATTTCAAGCGGCTTATACTTAAATTACTTTTTAGAACAGCTAATATTGTGCAGTTTAAAAGGAAAATCCCATGGGGCGCCTGGGTGGCTCAGTGGGTTAAAGCCTCTGCCTTCGGCTCAGGTCATGGTCCCAGGGTCCTGGGATCGAGCCTGCTTCCTCCTCTCTCCCTGCCTGCCTCTCTGCCTGCTTGTGATCTCTGTCTGTCAAATAAATAAATAAAATCTTAAAAAAAAAAAAAAAAAAAAAAGGAAAATCCCTAGGGCGTTTGGGTGCCTCAGTTAAGCGTGTTTCAGCGCAGGTCATGTTGCCGGAGTGCTGGCATCCAGTCTCCTGTGGGGCTCCCTGCACAGCGGGGGTCTGCTTCTCCATCTGTCTCTGCTCACCCCACTGTGAGTCCGTGGTCTCTCTCAGTAAGTAACCTCTTTAAAAAACTAAAAAAAAAAAAAAAAAAAAAAAAAAAGGGGGACGACTGGGTGGCTCAGTTGGTTAAGCGGCTGCCAGGACTGCATGATTCCAGTGTCCTGGGATTAAGTCCCACATCGGGCTCCTTGCGGGGCAGGGAGCTTCTCCCTCTGCCTCTGCCTACCACTCTGCCTGCCTGTGCTCTCTCTCTCTCTGACCAAAAAACAAACAAACAAAAAAAACAAAAAGAAAACCTATAAAAAATCATGGGAGAAACTCGTAATCACAATTTCATCCTCTTTATCCTGAGAGTGTAAAAACAAACAAAAACCAAGAACTGTAGTAGTAGGCTGTGACATCATTTTAAGAGGTAATGAACACACCGTGACAAGGCAGTGCTGCCATTAATATGCAATATCTCTTGTACATACTTCAAGTTAGTTTCTTTGCTGCCAAGCTCATGGCGCCATCGGTTTTAAGTATTCTGCTACCAAGAGCTTGTCTACTACCATGGCGGGTTATGAGATGCCACCAAGATCCCACTGAGTCTTAGCACCTAGGGCTGGTATGTAGGAACGTGTTCATTCATCTGAAAGTTAGCTACTGATTTGGGGCACGGTAACCAGTAGAGTGGGGTTAAGGTTTCTGCAGCGCGAACCCGTGGCGCGCGCTGGCCCGGAGGCCAGCGGAGGGGGTGGGGGTGGGGCCGGTACGGCTAAGCGCGTGCCCCGCAGCGCCTCCTTTACCAAGATGGCCTCAGCGTTGGGGTCCGCGGGGGCGGCCATCTTGGTAAAGGCCGAAGCGGCAGTTCCGACGCTGGCAGGACTGCCAGATTCGAAGGTCACAATGACTGAGTGAGCAGGCCACGTAGAGCGAACTTTGCCTCGGCCCATGGGTTCAGCTCGCCTCCGGGATGGCGAGGCGGCGGGTGTTGAGGCGGTGCCTGCAGCTGCTGGCGCCCTCGGCAGAGCCGGCGCGCCGGAGCCGGGGGCGGAAGAACCCGGGCGCCGGCCGCCGGGGCCACTCCCGCTGCGCGGCGGCGCTGTGCCCGAGGGCGCCGTGGCCCGCAGCCCAGGAGGAGCAGCGGCGGCGCGCGCGCCCTGCCGCCCCCCACGCCAGGTGAGCCCCGCCCCGCCCCTCCGCCGCGGGGGGTTGCAGCGCCGGGAGGTCTGCGCTCCAGCTCCCGCTCCCGCTCCCGCTCCCGCCTGGCGCAGGGCGGCTTCTTCCCGCCCGCGCATCCCTTTCGCGGCTCACTTTCCCCTCGGCCTCTGGGTGGAGCAGCTCCCTCTGCCGACCTGGGGCTGTTTGTGGACTCCTCCGCGAAACAGAGCGCGCCGTGGGTGGGATTCCGGGTGCCGAGCCCTGCCCCCTCCTGGAGACGCTGCGCGTGTGAGCGGCCCGGCTCCGTTTGAATTTCCGCACCTCGGGAGTTGCGGAGCCCACATCGCTGAAGCTGCCTGGGTGAAGAGCCACATTTTTTTTTCCCCCCTCCTTTTGGGAGAGTAGCCGTCTCTGGGACTTGGTTCAGATCCCATCTTCTCTGCAAATCACCAGGTTGCATCTTCCCTGATCGGAATACATGTGGGTGTACTTTTGGCTGTATTTGTAAATGAGTGGCCGACAGCTTCCTTAGAGGAACTAATTTCTGCTTCATTTATGGTATTTATCTTAAAAAAAAAAAAAAACCCAACAGGTTTCTCTGCGTTTGTATTCAAAGTTAACTGAATGGGAGAGCAAAAGAAAGGAGCGAAGTGGGGTGCGGTGGTGGAAGCTGGTGCTTTCTTGAGTTTTCTGTCCCGTGGTGGTTTCTTAAGTTGGGTGTTGCAGGTTTTTCGGAGCGGCTGTGCAGGTAACGTTTTTTTCCTCCCCGATGTAGAACTCGCTGTGGTCCCGGTAGTTGAGAAATACGCTCCCACGGACTCCAGCCGTGCATCAGCACAGCAGTCGAACCTGGAAAATACTGAGAGAATGAGAAGAGTTAACCTTTAAAAAGTCACTTAGTTCTTGTCTTTGCCTTTGCTGTTATAATAGGACTCATCTCGTTTACTTTGGCTGAGCATGGAGTATTTGCTCTTTGATAATTCTGATTAATTTATTGAGAAAGTCATTCCTGAGCTATAGCTCTCTGAAAATTAAACACTTTCAATCTCAGTTAAAAGTGGTTATCTAGCAGTTCTGTTTATGTTTTAGGTACATCGTTTTTGATGTAGTCTCGGACATAGATATCGATTAGAAAGAAGTTATGTAATCTTTAAAAAGAAAAGATTACGTATATCGCACAGCAGTCCGATGTTGTTGCAAAAAAACAAAACAAACAAACAAACAAAAAACAACAACATGAGGCCTGTGAGAGAAGAAATTAGGGCAAGTGTACTTGTTTAATAATTTAAAACTGTTGTGACTCAACTGGAAATACAGTCCCAATTCCAAAAATTGCACTCTGCAGGCTTTCCTGTTGCAAGAGTTTCTGTAAGTCTCTAAGAGGGGAAAATACTTAAGAGTAGTTCTCATACCCTATTATTGCTCACAATTCCAGGTTAAATTATACAGATTTCACATTGCAAAACTTAATTTTTAAATTAGTCCGGGGATGATTGTATGAAGGACATTTTATTTTCTTTATTTTTCTCCTTTTCTTAAGATTTTATGTATTTATTTGACACAGAGATCACAAGTAGGCAGAGAGGCAGGCAGAGGGGTGGGGGGAAGCGGGCTCCCCTCTGAGCAGAGAGCCCAAAGCCAGGCTCCATCCCAGGACCCTGAGATCATGACCTGAGTTGAAGGCAGAGGCTTAACCCACTGAGCCACCCAGGCGCCCCAGAAGGACATTTTGATATAAGCATTCCATTGTAGGGTTTTGGTTCTGTTTTAGTTGATACAATCATCCTCTTATGTTTGTTTGAAAAGGTTATTATGTTCCTTTGGTACTTAGGAGTTTGGGGATTTTAAAAGAACATTTTGTCTGTATTTGGAAAAGTACTATTTGCCTTTGATTTTCAATCTCCTTTTTCTTTGTAGTGGTAGGTAGCTTTGGATGTAGAGGGTTTTTCCATTCCATTCTACTCCTTTTATGTTAATAAGAATATGACTGTAGCTGGGGGCTGTGTTGGTCTGGCATTTTAGATTGAAAAGGATACAAGTAAAAAGTGCATTGAATATTATTGGGGAAATGAACTGTGCATGTGATTGTTAACGAGCACCTTTATATTGAAGGCCTGTGAGGGCATGTGTAAAATTGGCATTTAAAAAAAAAAATCACTCATGTGGGGCGCCTGTGTGTGCAGTCAGTTAAATGTTCAACTCTTGGTTCTGTTTAGGGCGTGATCTCAGGGTGGTGGGATCCAGCCCCAAAGTCAAGCTACCCCCTCAGTACAGAGTCGGCCTGAGATTCTCTCTCCCATCCCCTCTCCCCTCCTGCCTCAAATAAGTAAATCGTAACAAAAAAAAAGAAAAGAAAAGAAATAGTGTGATTTCCAGAATAAGGTTCTTGTAATATACCATTCTAACTGAAGAATTTTACCTGCTTGTCTATAATTTATAGTGCTTTGGTTGACTTGTCTTTTGAATTAATAAGTGCTTACTGTGTATTTAAATATTAAGACTTCTGTGACAGATTATATGTGAATTTGGATGACCTCAGGGGCAGTTTGTTATGTCAGAAAGTCTTTTGTCAACTCGTTGGATAATGTCTTATCAGTATTAAGATTGCAACTTACAAAGACCTTTCAAGTATTTATGTATCTTTAGCTTGATTTAATGGACATGCCCCATTCCACAGATGAGGCAGTCAGAAAACTGAGAGCCTAGGAAATTTTAGCCGAGGTCCCCGAGCACAGCAGCTCTGGCCTTGTGCAGGAATGTGCCCTGCTGCCCCTTGTTAGAAAGGGGTACCAGTGAAACCCGGGTTGAGTGGTGGGTCTCAGCAAGCTTTGGTCAGCATTACAGCAATAGATGACACCCCTAACCCTGTTTGTGAGTGATCAGTAGCATCAGTTCTAGGGGTACAGGCCTGGCATGCAGATGGGTCAGCATCAGTTCAGATGCGTGATTGAGTAATAGCTCAGTCTGTACCTGCTACCTAAAATAATCCATCTTTTCTCTGGAAGGCAGCAGATTTTCTTTTTCTTTTCTTTTCTTTTTTTTTTTTTTAAAGATTTTATTTATTTGAGAGAGAGCGAGAGCGAGAGAGAGCGAGCTAGCGAGTGCGCTCAAGCAGGGGGAGCGGCAGAGGGAGAAGCAGACTCCTCACTGAGCAGGGAGCTGGATGTGGGAATGTATCCCGTGGCCCTGGGATCATGATCTGAGCCCAAGGCAGGTGGTTAATGGACTGAGCCACCCAGATGTCCCAGATTTTCAGGTTTATCTAAATTGGGGGTCTTCCCAGATTAAGGGCTGGTAACATATTGGCTGAACAGGAAGTGCCTGTATACTTCCGTGCTCGGAAGTAATCTCTCGTTTTTAGAGTAAAGTTGTCATAATAAACCCCAAGCTTCCTCATTGTTTCTGGCACCTCTTAAACTGGTAAGGTGCTTGCTTGTTTTGCTAAGACCCTGATGCTAGGACACCTGGACAGCAGCAATGATTAGTTTGAAAAGTTTTCTGTATTTTGAGGGGCCTTCAAACTACAAAGATGTTTGTTCTCTTTTCAAGTCACTGTGTTCCTTCCTTTGGCTTGTTTGGAGAGTTTGTGAAAAGTACTGCATGTATTTCAGAATATTGTGCCGTTGGTGCATAAACAATGAATCTTGAAACACTAAAAAAAAAAAAAAAAATATTGTGCCGTTATATGGTTGAAGTATCGAAGGACAGTTTAAAACAGTTTCTAGGGCACCTGGGTAGCTCAGTGAGTTAAGCCTCTGCCTTCGGCTCAGGTCATGATCTCTCAGGATCATGGGATTGAGTCCCGCATCGGGCTCTCTGCTCCTCGGGGAGCCTGCTTCTCCCCTTTTCTCTCTTTGCCTGCCTCTCTGCCTACTTATGATCTCTCTCTGTCAAATAAATAAAATCTTAAAGTTTCGAGACTCCCTTTAAAAAAAAAATGTTAAGGCCCATTTATCTGTTTACGAGCTCAACTAAGTAAAATACCCTACCTGAGGTGAAATGTGTCCTTTATTTTTTTTATGCTCATCATATGTTCTTTTGGTCCGAGTGTTTTTAAGATTTTATTTGAGAGAGAGGGAGAGGGAGCAGCAGACTCCCAAATGAGCAGGAACACTGGGCTCGATCCTGGGATCGTGACCTGAGCCAAAGGCACTTAACTGACTGAGCCACCCAGGCACCCCAGTCCAAGTGTTTTTAAACAGAATTATGATGAGCATGGCTTATAAACAGCCCCAGCTCTATCCCCAGCCACAGCTGGACCCTTGGAATGTCCTGTAACCCTCCGGCCTGATGTGCTTCACCTGTGAAGTAAAGGGGTCACAGAGTGATGCACTTTACTCATGGAATGTTCAAGTGAGAAAGGACTTTAGTATGCACTGGCCCAACCGCTTTAATTTATAGATTTCCTGTTTCTTCTCTTGAAAGAATTTTTAGCCTTTCATGATCTTGCATAACCGAAACCTCAAAATGAGACTTTTCTCCCATTTCACTTTAACATTCTTGGGTGAAAGTTGATTCCTCTCTCATTCTTTGCTCATCTTGCGTCTCACTTTTATTTGTAGATGAGATGTTCATTGTGTATAAATGTATTTGTGCTGTTCAGAGCTTGTTTTTTTTTAACTGCGTGAATATGAATGCTGGTGGGCATAATGGGTATCATTACAGTGAAGAAGTTGACTAGCTCTGGACTGTCTTGGCAGCATTCTTCTGGTTAAGCATGAATATGTAGAGCTTTATAATTCCTTTTTGCTTAGCTGCCCAAATATCTTAAATCATACTTTATCATAATGGTCATCTCTGATTTACTATAAACTGCTCACATTTTAGTAAATTTTGTTGAAGACCTAACTGTGCATTTTATATGGTACCCCGAGGCCACATAGTGGTCACTCCTCCAAGTTTTTCTGGGACTGAGGAGTTTCTCAGGATGGAGGGCTCTCCATGCTATGACTGGGTAAGGCCTGGGCACACCCAGTTGGTCCCCCCTGCCTGAAGGTGTCTCAATTGACCGTGATTAACAGTCCTTCCCAGTTGGAAGGATGAAATGCCATAGGGGGTTATAGGAACTCAAAAATATCTTGTCAAAGGCAAGGAAAATATCTTCAAGGCCTCCTGGATATTATCTGTTTATACCACTGGAGTATAGAACTATATAAATAAAATCACTTTTTCTTTTCTGTGTAGCTTTAAACGTGAACAGTTTAGTGATTAAATAGGTCACATTTGAACTCTTCTCCATGTAAAATTAAAAGGGCAGTTATATTTATAAGGGAACTGCTAAGTGTTTTTTACTTTGAAAGGGAAAAAAGAGGACATTGTTGAACGCAAAAAAGGCTAGTCTTGCCTGTGAGACTGTAACTGTTGGCTATATGCTGCCAACTTGGAACATGGTATCTGTTCAAGATAAACTTACTGGATTTTTCTTGCAGATTTAATATGATTAGCGGAAAGAGCACGGGCTCTGGAATCTGATTCTACTTGGGTTGGATCTCCAGGCCCAAATGTTAACCAGCTTTTTGACTTTATGTAAACTGCTTTTTTTTTTAAAAAGATTTTTATTTATTTATTTGACAGAGACCCAGACCACAGGCAGGAGGAGAGGAGAGGGAGAAGCAGGCCACGCGGGGCTCGATCCTAGGACCTTGGGACCATGACCTGAGCTGAAGGCAGACTCTTTTTTTTTTTTTTTTTAAGATTTTATTTATTTATTTGAGAGAGAGACAGGGAGAGAGAGCATGAGTGAGGAGAAGGTCAGAGGGAGAAGCAGACTCCCCATGGAGCCGGGAGCCCGATGCGGGACTCGATCCCGGGAATCTGGGATCAGGACCTGAGCCGAAGGCAGTCGTCCAACCAACTGAGCCACCCAGGTGTCCCTGAAGGCAGACTCTTAATGACTGAGCCACCCAGGCGCCCTAATGTAAACGGCTAAACTCAGTAAACCTTTTATTACATTGCCTTGAACATAAAGCTGACCTCTACTCTTGGGACTGTTGAGGATTGAGTGAGATGGTGAATGTGTTCAAAGTGGCACACAGAAGGCAGTGAGCTAGAGCGGTCACGTGTGCTGCGTGGCTCACCTGAGTTTGCATTAGGAGGGATTCCGGGTTTCCATAGCTTCCCTGACCTTCGCAGCTGTGGTTATTGTCTCAGTTGGGATTAGTTTTGGGAGGCTTAGAGCTGGAAAAATCAGAGTGGGTCTGGTGGCCCCTGAAGTCCTAGTTCTTGTGCCATTCCTAGGAAGTGGCCTTCACACTCAGTGTGGCTCCGGCCAGCAAGATGCAGGAAAAATCAGAGTGTCTCCCTTGCCCTTCAAGGAGACTCCCAGAAGCAACATGGGAGACTTCTGCTTGAATCCCAAGTGTCGGTAGGGCTAATCCCTGCTTGGAAAGGTAGGAAAGGTGCTCATTTAACTGGTGCCTGGCTAGCTACCCTAAGTAAAACTGGGCCTCTGTTACTGAAGAGGAAAGAGGGGACTAGATTTTTATGGTGGGCCTCTTCTAGCTTTTTTGGGTTTTATTTTGATTTTAGAGCATTTTTTTACTTTATTTATTTTTGAAAGATTTTATTTATTTGACAGCAAGCAAGAGCGTGAGCACAAGAAGAGGGAGTGGTAGGGAGAGGGAGATGCAGGCTCCCCACTGAGGGGCTCCATCCCAGGACCCTGGGATCATGACCTGAGCTAAAGGCAGATGCTTAACGCATGAGCCACCTAGATTCCCCTAGAACGTTTTAAAAATTTTTATTTAGGTTTTTTGTTTTTGTTTCTGTGGTTTTTTTTTTTTTTTTTTTTTAGAGAGATGGGCTGGGATAAGAGGAGGAGAGGGAGAGAATCCTAAGCAGCCTCCATGCTCAGCTCAGCACAGAGCCTGATGTGGGCTCCTTCTCAGGACTGTGATGTCGTGACCTGAGCTGAAACCTGGAGTCGGACACTTCACTGGCTGAGCCACCCAGGCGCCCCGGCATCTTCTGATCTTTCCCACTAGGTCACAGCTTTATTGTTATAGGATTCAAGGCCTCAAGATTTCCCCAGGAATTTTTAGTTTTTATTTCAATAATTAGTAGTAAGAACACCTTCTGTTGGCTTTTGTCTCACTGTCCTTTGGTTGCTTTTGCTTCTCCTACAATTTGATTCCCAATGAGTCTTTTTAAAAACAATTAACTCTGTCCCAGTGAAGAAGAATTAGAAGATTGAACTCCTGATCTTCATTTATTTATTCTATAAGTATTTTTGGAACACTCCTCACATATAGGCTGCTGTGGGTTATCATAGACTATGTGAATTGTCATCGATTATGTTTCTTTTTCTTTGGGTTTGGCCTCCTGGGAGCACAGAGTTGAATCTGTGACTCAGCTGGACTGAATACAAGTCTGTGACCTCTCCCATTTGGCTCTTAGCCCTGTGGTCTTCCCAGTCCCAGTACCATGTGGTCATCTCGGGGTGATGCTTCCTCTCTAACTTGGAGTGTGGGGCAGGGAGGAAGTGTGGGCTTTACAGATGGCATTTGCCAGGCTAGCATACGTTTGGGGGTACTGGAAAGTCCTTTTGGTCCTCCTTAAATGTCTGTCCTACTTTAATGCCAATGACTAATTCAAAGTAGCTGTTCTTAACCCTGCCTGGGTGTTGGGATCACCCACAGAGCTTTGTAAAACTCTCTGGGGAACCCCCACCTGACTTTTGATTCAGTAGCTTCGAGTATAGTTTTTTTTTTTTTTTTTTAAAGATTTTATTTATTTATTTGACAGAGAGAGATCACAAGTAGGCAGAGAGGCAGGCAGAGAGAGAGGAGGAAGCAGGCTCCCTGCTGAGCAGAGAGCCCGATGCGGGGCTCGATCCCAGGACCCTGAGATCATGACCTGAGCCGAAGGTAGCGGCTTAACCCACTGAGCCACCCAGGCGCCCCGCTTCGAGTATAGTTTTTAAACCATTGGTCATTCTGATGGGCAGCCAGCCTTGAAAATCCCAGGTTTAAGGCTTTGTACCCAGCTGGCTTGGAGATACTTAGGGAGGAGCCCCACGTTGGTGCCTATCAGTCACACTCCAGATCAGATCCTTCCTTAATTACCTGTTTTGACCACAGGAGGCGGAGGCGGGAGAACCCTGAGACTAGTTGGTTTGGAGATAGAAGTGGAGATAGAAGTGAAATGCTCTAGGGGACATTTAGCCAGTGCTGGCCTGGCTTGCCTGTTTTGCATGCTTCTATGATGGAAAGCTTCTCCTTTGAGCCAAAGAATCTTGCTAACTGGGGCTCCCACCATGGGGAAAGTGCCGATTGTAGGTGTGGCTACTATTAGTGTCCTGAGTTTGCACATTTTTCTCCCTGGGGGGCAGACAGGGGAGATAAGGAGGTAAAGGCAAGAGGATTATTACTTTCAGAACCAGGACACAGTTTAGGGTTTAGGAAGGATCTCCTGGTGGCTGAGGCCACAGGAGCTATGGGTTTGCACAGGAATCCTGTGGAGAGTTGTGGTTTCATGTTTGTTTTGAGTTGTGTGAATTCTAGGAAGACCAGGGCTACTTTTACTCAAATATAAGAACAAAAACAAGTTCCAGAGTTCAATTCAGTTTGTTTGTGCCATTACCCTTACTTAGCTCCCATATTTTATTAGTGCAGAAATTTAAAAATGGATTATATGCTTAGAATATAAGGTAGTGGCTTACAGTTGTTGTGGGCTTGTTGTGTGCCAGACGCTGGGCTTAGGAATACGTACATTTTGTCCAATACCACAACGAAAGGGCATCAGACAAGGAAACTAAGACTTAGAGGTGACAAGGGTACCTACCAAGTTGGGAAGTATCTTTTTTTTTTTATTTTTTAAGATTTTATTTGTTTGTTTGACAGAGAGACACAGAGAGAGAAGGGAACACAAGCAGGAGGAGTGGGAGAGGGAGAAGCCGGGCTCCCTGCGAGCCGGGAGCCCGATGCGGGACGCAATCCCAGGACCCTGGGATCATGATCTGAGCCAAAGGCAGGCACTTAATGACTGAACTACCGAGGCGCCCCTCAACTTAGTATATCTTAATAATACCAGGAATTAGATAGTAAATTATAAACACCAACCAAAAAATGTATATAATTAGGATGTCTTGGTGGCTCAGTCCCTCTCCCTCTGCCTTTTCCTCCTGCTTATGCATGCACTTTCTCTCTCTTTCTCCAATGAACAATAAAGTACTTTAGAAGTATATATAGAATGGAACTTAAAGTTCCTTTGAACTTCAAGATTATGTTAGTTGACCTTTTGGGGATGTCACGTAGTGCGACGCTGAACCTGCTGTTACACTGTCAGCGGATGGACTGACAGGGTCTGACCTCAGCAGTGCCCTGGGCCTTGCTTCCTTGTAAAAGCCCCCACTGTTGGTTGGTTCGTTGTCATTTACCTTTTCCTCAGGAAGGATCGATGAGACTGATGTCCAGGAGTTTGCCCTCCGGCCATATTCCCTTGTACATGAACCAGAGGCTCAGGGAACCTCCCTGGTGCCTGTCTTACTTTCTGTCCCCCTCTGTTGACATCAGGGCCCCATAACTGGTTGTCTGCATCTGGAAGCTTGCGAGCCTCTTCGGGGTGCCTGATGCTGGGGACCTTAGAACTTCTCTTCAGTACGAACCCTTTGGCAGGGAGAAGTATAAGGAGAAGTATTTGGGCCAGTTGTTTTGGAAATGTCTTATCCTAAAACCTGTAGTTTTCAGGATTTATAGCTGATACTTCTGTAAACCTGTTTCTCCAAAATCTGTAAGGAGGCTGAAGAGGTTTTTTTTTTTGTTTGTTTGTTTTTTGTTGTTTTGGGCCTGGAGTTGAGATACAGTAGACATTCAGTGTTTGGTAAATGTCTCTATAAATGATTGAAGTCTAGGCCCTTACAAATTATACCTGGAATCTTTTTAAAGGGTGAGAATCTAATGGCTGTTTGATGATCAGATTTGTCATGAAATCTCTTCTGAAATATTTTAAGCTCTAAATGATCTCCTGCTTTGCCTGGTAAACCCGGGAAACTACACTTCCTCCAAGTAGCTAAGGTTGGTGTTCTGGGCTGAAAAACACTGTGCTTATCCCTTGCGAACCTGACTTGGGAAGGCGGCTGCCTCCAAGCTAACTTTAGCTAGGGACTTCCTACTGGGGAGTAGAACGCCAGCCACGGTGGTGGCCACGTTGGAGATGGGGGCAGCCCTTCTGTGGCCAAGCAGGCTGTCTGGGGCAGCCACAGATTGTTAGAATTGGGGAGGTTTGAAGGGGCCTTAAGGTTGTGGCTCAGGCCTCTCTTTCTATGTACGGAGAAAGTCTTAATGATGGTAAGTGACTTTTTAAAAAAAGACTTTATGTATTTATTTGAGAGAGCGTGCATGTGAGTGGAGGGAGAAGCAGAGGGAGAGGGACAAGCAGACTCCACACAGAGCGTGGAGCCCGATGTGGGGCTAGATCCCACAACCCCAAGATCATGACCTGAGCCGAAATCCACAGGCCAGTGTTCCACTGACTGAGCTATCCAGGAGCCCCAATAGTGACTTTTTAAAGCTTACAGATTTCAGGGGTGCCTGGGTGTGCCTCAGTAGGGTAAGCAGCTGTCTTTGGCTCAGGTCATGAGCCTAGGGTCCTGAGATTGAGTCCCACGTTGGGCTCCCTGCTCCACCAGGAGCTTGCTTCCCCTTCTCTCTGCCTGCCTCTCTGCCTACTTGTGTTCTCTCTCTCTCTGTCAAATAAATAAATAACATCTTAAAAAAAAAAAGCTTACAGACTTCAGTGTGGATAGTTTTGATTTACTATGGCTTGACTTTCGATTTTTTTGACTTTATGATGGGGGGAAAGGCATACGTATTCAGTAGAAACTGTACTTTTTTTTTTTTTTTTTAAAGATTTTTATTTATTTATTTGTCAGAGAGAGAGAGAGAGAGAGAGGAGGGAGAGAGCGTGAGCACAAGCCCACAAGCAGGCAGAGGCAGAGAGAGAAGCAGGCTCTGGCCGAGCAGAGAACCTGATGTGGGACTCGATCCCAGGACACTGGGATCATGACCTGAGCCAAAGGCAGTGGCTTAACCAACTGAGCCACCCAGGTATCCCTAGAAACTGTACTTTGAATTTTGAACTGTACACCAGCTGACCGTTTATGATGTGATTCTTTTTATTATTATTTTTATTAATATATAATGTATTATTTGCCCCAGGGGTACAGTTGTGTGAATCGTCAGGGTTACATACTTCATAGCACTCACCATAGCACATATTATCCCCAGTGTCCATAACCCAATCACCCTCTCCCTACCCACCCAAGATGTGATTCTGACAACTCCGGGGCTCCCAGTCAGTCCCGTGATCCCGAGCGTCCACAGCTGACACACTTGCAGCCGTTCTGTCCCCCACACAACCATTCCGTTCTTCACTTTCAGTACAGTAGTCAATAAATACATGAGCCGTTCAACACTTTATTACAGAACAGGCTTTGTGTCAGATGATTTTGCCCAGTTGTAGACTCCTCTAAGTGTTCTGTGCACATGCAAGGCAGGCTAGGCTAAGCTGTGATGTTTGGTAGATTACGTGTGGCAAACGCATGTTATAATTTTTAACTTCAGGATGGGTTTGTTGGGATTGTCACCCTGTTGTAAGTTCAGGAAGTTGGGACCAGAACTGAAGTCAGAAGTAAAAGAGAGTGTTTCCCCCTCTTACCGTTTCTTTCTATCCAGGATCTATAAAGACCAGTTTCTCTCTCTCTCTCTCTCTCTCTCTTTTTTTTTTTTTTTTGGAGAGAGAGCACATTCATGTGTGTATGAGCAGGGAGGAGGGCAGAGGTAGAGGGAAAGCTAGAGAATCTTAAACAGCTCCATGTGACATGGAGTCTGATGTGGGACTCCCATTTCATGACCCTGAGATCATGACTTGAACTGAAATCAAGAGTCAAGACACTTAACGAACTGAGCCACCCAGGGGCCCCTCCATTCCTTTTCTTTGGGGGGGGGGACTATATGTATCTTTTTTTATGGGTTATACTTTATTTTATTTTTTAAAATATTTTATTTGACAGAGAGAGACACAGAGAGGGAACACAAGCAGGGCGAGTGGGAGAGGGAGAAGCAGGCATCCTGCAGAGCAGGGAGCCCAGTGAAGGGGCTCGATCCAGGACCCTGGGATCATGACCTGAGCTGAAGGCAGACACTTAATGACTGAGCCACCCTGGCGCCCCCGTGGGTTATACTTTAAAGACAAGAAGCGTTCTTTTTGCATAATGGATTGAGACAGACGGGAGAGAGGCCACATTTTGAAAGTATATATTATTCAGGTCTTGGCTGATGGAATAATGAATGAACCCTTAAGGTCCTATAGCAGATTGAGGAAACACTTTTTAAGTTTCCCAAACTTTAAACTAGTCTTTCCTCCCGATATTCCCCAACCTTTTCAGTTAATAAATTGTATCATTTAGGCCAGAAAGGAATCTGAACTTTTTGTTTGCATTATTTTTAAGATACTAAGGAGGTGATAACTGTCATTTCAGTAAGTATCCTGCTTTATGCATGTTTTCTCAATTTGCCATAACATGCCATTTTATTTTTTTAATTATTATTATTATTATTTAACATGCCATTTTAGTAGGATTATCCTAAGGATTCCAGTTAGAGTACTGTGGGTGGTATTTTAAAATGGACTTTGGTCTTAAGCTGCCTTGTTTATTGTTTCTAATTCTAATCAGACCTTTGCTTTCTTTCTTTCTTTTTTTTTTTTTCAAAGATTTATTTATTTATTTGACAGATAGAGATCACAAGTAGGCAGAGAGGCAGACAGAGAGAGAGGAGGAAGCAGGCTTCCTGCTGAACAGAGAGCCTGATGCGGGACTCGATCCTAGGACCCTGGGATCATGACCTGAGCTGAAAGCAGAGGCTTAGCCCACTGAGCCACCCAGGCGCCCCCTTTGCTTTCTTACTTAAAGGAAAAACTCTTATTATAATAGAGAAGACACCTAGTGTGTATGAATTTGGGAGACTTAAAATCTTTTTTTTTTTTTTTAAAGATTTTATTTATTTACTTGACAGAGAGAGATCACAAGTAGGCAGAGAGGCAGGCAGAGAGAGAGGAGGAAGCAGGCTCCCCGCTGAGCAGAGAGCCCGATGTGGGACTCCATCCCAGGACCCTGAGATCATGACCTGAGCCGAAGGCAGCGGCTTAACCCACTGAGCCACCCAGGCGCCCAAGACTTAAAATCTTTTAATAGCCTGTGAAATGACTTTTTAGTTCAATATACCGAATTTGGTCAAATAGCGAAGAATTTCAAAGCCTTTGGTGTTCTGTGATCAAGAACATTTGCTGTCCTTGACCAGTTTTTGAAAAGAGAACACATTCTCTAGTTGGTATCCTGGAGAGTCAGGTTGAGTTCTGCACTCATTCTTCCCAAAACTGTCTGTTCTGAGTCTTTTGGTAAGATAGCATTTATTTGTGAATTACTTGTGTCGGATGACAGAACACAATCTAGTAACAAATTCCACATCCTGGGGTGCCTGGGTGGCTTGAGTCGGTTAAGCGTTATGCGTCTGCACTTGACTCAGGGATGATCCCAGGGTCCTGGGGTTGAGCCCCCACTACCCCTGTCACCCCGGTGGCCTGCTTCTCCCTCTGCTTCCCCCACTTTTGCTCATGCACACTTGTGCTCTCACTCTCTCTGAATTAAACGGATAAAATCTTAAAAAAAAAAAAAGTTTCATGTCCTCATTTTAGGGGAAGAAAATGCATGGGTCTGGGGAGTACGATGCTTCAGAAGCAGTGGAACAGTCTTCCTGAGGGATTTTTTTTGCAAGAGTCCATTTTCTAGAGTCTGGAAGAGGCAATGTGGAAACAGGGCATGATTGGTTAGGAGGTTGGGGATTTCCTTAGAGCGCTGGCGGGTCCTCTTTTCAGGGAAAGGTAAGCTTGCCAAGCTGGGTTGGAGGATTGGGATAGGATTCCTTGACAAGGGTTTCCCATGAGTGCAGGCTGACTTAGGTTTAGGTTTGTGGACTATTCTCGGGGCAGCTTCCATTCTGTCAGGGTCCCGATAAGCGAATTAACTTGATTTGTTGAAGTAAGTTTTCTGTCTGTAATCAGATGAACACTTCATAAGGCAAATGTGAAGTTTCTTTTTAACACCATAAAAGTTTTTTTTTTTTTTTTTTTTTTTTTTTAAGATTTTATTTATTTGTCAGAGACAGCGAGAGAGGGAACATAAGCAGATGCAGAGGGAGAGAGAGAAGCAGGCTTCCCGCTGAGCTGGGAGCCTGATGCAGGGCTTGATCCCAGGACCCTGAGATCATGATCCGAGCCGAAGGCAGACGCTTAACAACTGAGCCTCTCAGTCACCCCTATTTTGATTTTTATAAAGGATCAGGAAACTTAGATTTTTTTTAAATGAAAATGGTTTTTTTAAACAAAATTAAGAACAATTTCAGCAATCTATTTTTAAGTCTATCTGGAATTGTAGAATATTCTTTCACTTGGATCCAAAGGTTCTAGTTATCATACTTTTTAAATTTTTACAGAACATAAATAATAGTAGAAGGCACACTATGCATTTGGTTAGTGCTTGGGAATACTAGCCCCGTGATTGCTCCTCATTACAGCCCTTCAGGGAGATATTTGGTTGTTATCTTAACTTCACAGATGAGCAAGGCCATGTTGAGACAGGTTAAGTTACTTTCCCCACGATGATTTCTCTCTAGTTAGTGGAAAAGCTAGACTGCTGTCTTCTACAGCCCAAACCAATGTTCTTTTCACTGTTCTGAAGGTTAGTTGTTTGCTGTGATAGATTTCTATCTATTTCTATGTACACATATATATAAATGCATTTTATGTATATATGTATACATATAGGTATTCTAAAAATTTTATTTTAAGATTTTATTTATCTATTTGACAGAGATCACAAGTAGGCAGAGAGGCAGGTGGGAAGAAGGGGGGAAAGCATGCTCCCCACTGATCAGAGAGCACAGTGCAGGGCTCAATCCCAGGACCCTGAGATCATGATCTGAGACAAAGGCAGAGGCTTTAACCCATGGAGCCACCCAGGCGCCCCTAAAATATTTTTGACTAAACTATATTAAAGGTTGTCATAACTCAATTTTAGTGTGCTCCCAGGTATTGTATATTAAGCTATTAGCTTTGTTATCCTTTAACGTTTTAGTGAAACTGGTTGTTAAGTCAACAATGTGAGGTTAAAAAAAAATTCACTGATAACAATTAATGCAGTACTTTCTTTGTTGATGTATGGGGTGTACATACCTCCCACAGAACATTCTCCCTTTCATTACCCAGTGTACTTCCCACGCTAGGACAAATCTCCCCTCCCTACCAGACTCCTAAATGCATGTGGGGTTAACACCAGTCTTCTGGGAAGTCTGTATTGTCTGTGAGGGATGGAGACTGTTTAGTTTAAGCTGTGGAAGCCCTTTGCAGACACTTCAGTGAATTGAAATAGTTTCGTTAGCTATGTTACCTAGCATTATAGTATAAGGACCCTTTTCACCAAAGACAGGACTGCAGCTCTAAAAGGGTGAATTTCATGTTATTTAAGATATCTGAAAATAGAATTCTGAATGTTTTCCAGCTTTCTTGTCAGCATCTTTGTGGGTATGTAATGTATAGTCACTCAATTAGTGTTTATTAAATGTCCCCTTTAGGAATAATGATTCGCAGTGTCATGATTTATGAGCACGTTGAAATCCCAAACATACATTGTAATAAGTAATTTTTTTCTTTAACTTTCTAAATGGTAAAGCAATGCATTCAATTCTAGGCAGCTGGCAAATCTTAAATGTCAAAGAAAGAAAGGATAAAACATTTGCTTTTGAAACAGAGAGCCCTTGTTTTTTGAAAGTGTTTTACCCATGTGTGCAGTTATTAAAATATTTGTACTTGGCAGACTTGTCTTCACCAAATGTCACAGGGACGTGGGGTAAGTCCTCTTGTTAAGTAGGCAATTAATCTTCAAAGAAATGCAGAGAATGTAGTTGATATTACTGGATGGAATTCATGTCGTCCTCTTCGTAACAAATTGTTTTTTTAAAAAAGAGCACTTACATTAGCGGTCTTAGGGCTTTGTTTAAATTTGCTTCTGGATTCTCAATTCAGCTGTTGTTCACAAAGTTAGCTGTTCACAGAGGCAAGGAGGGTCAATACGTTAATTGTGGTTCTGATTCTATTTAATTACCGAGGCTAACGTTTTTGTTCTTTGTCTAAAATCTGTATCTCCGTATAAAAGCTGGTGTATTTCATCAATGTCAAGACAGAAATTTTATGCACATTTGAACACCACTGATACCAGGTTATGTCATATAATGGATGGTCTTATAATAATAATTTTACAGTCTTAGTGACACATAAAATGACAGTGTGCACCATTCATGATGCCTTGAATTGGATGGAAATCAGCATTCGGTAAAGATCCTCATCAAGTTTTGAACCCTTGTAACACAGGTTGTTTCCCATGTATGGACATCTCCTTTTGTTTACTGCTGGGCTGAGAGGAAGGCTGAAATTTTACTTGTTAAATTTGGAGAGAGATCTATGGGCGCCTGGGTGGCTCAGTGGGTTAGGCCGCTGCCTTCGGCTCGGGTCATGATCTCGGGGTCCTGGGATCGAGTCCCGCATCGGGCTCTCTGCTCAGCGGGGAGCCTGTTTCCCTCTCTCTCTCTCTCTGCCTGCCTCTCCATCTACTTGTGATTTCTCTCTGTCAAATAAATAAATAAAATCTTAAAAAAAAAAAAAAAAAAAAATTTGGAGAGAGATCTAGAACCAGAAATAAGGAGATTTGCTGCGTTTAATTAAGGAAACTCCAGCCTGAATATGTTACCGGGCTTGTCTGAATTTACAAAGCGGAAAGCAAGTGACCAGCAGGGCCACACACAGAACCCACTCTTGTTCTGTCCCTGTTTTCCCCATCATTTGATCTTTTCAGTGTTTGAATATGCGCCCTGTGAGGCTGTTGCTGTGCCCTCCAGAGCGGCCAGTACACCTGGAGGTGATGAGGCCCCTTCTCCCGTGGCCTAGGCTCCTGCGTGTCTGCCCGCTGAGGCTCACTCTGTTGCTGGAGCACCTGTTGGTGGGGCTCGTCCCTTTGCACGTGTACCGAGTGGATTGCCAGTACTTTTCCTCTGAGAGAACAAGTCCAGATTGTTACAGTTCAGGTTTTCATGTCCTTCTGTAATTTTCCAAATCATTTCACTCTCAGTGCAGAGTGCCCACATGGTGTGTAGCCTGGACGCTGTCGTGGTCGTGTATGATCCTGTGAATACATGTCCAGGTATTGAAGGGTATTTTAAAAATCGTGGGCAAGGGGCACCTGGGTGGCTCAGTGGGTTAAGCTGCTGACTTCGGCTCAGGTCATGATCCCAGGGTCCTGGGATTGAGTCCCGCATCGGGAGGGGGTGGGTCTCTGCTCAGCGGGGAGCCTGCTTCACCTCTCCCCACCCCCCCACTCCCCGCTTGCCTCTCTGCTTACTTGTGATCTCTGTTTGTGAAATAAATAAAAAATCTAAAAAAAAAAAAAAATCGTGGGCAAAGCCCCGGTGATGGTAAGAGGTGGCTGTGAGGTGGGAGTGTGTGCATTTGAGGAAGTAGAGCAAGGCCATGTGTGTGCTGCAGAGCAGAGTGTGGGCCCGGCCACAAACACCCTCACGGCCCATCTTCTTGCTGACTTCTGCCTTCATTCTGAGAACCAAGGGAGGGTTCTGGAGATTTTTCCTTTTGGTTGGTTGTATCAGATCTGCCTTTGAAAAGATCGTTTCCGAAGACTGGATTTTGTGTGTGTTGGGGTGGGGGGCATGTTCAGAGAGGACCGCAGCTCTTTGCTGGAGAGCAGTTTCTGAGGGTGGACTGGGGTGGGAGCCTGGGTAGGTGGAAGAAAATGGGGATGGCATGCAGAGACTGTTCATTACTTAAGGATAAAGCAGAGCACTGAACCCATTTTTCCACTCTCCTTCTACTCCCGGGTCCCTGGAAACCTCCCTACTCTCTTACCTTCACTTGTGTCACCCCCAGTGCAGTCTGGGTCCTGGGGTCACCATATCCCTGCGTGTCCTTGAGCACATCTACTTGGACGACTCCCCCATCTCAAGCTCGCTGGGTCAGAAATCTACTCTCTCTTGCATCCTCCAAACACTTGCTTTCCCCCTAATTCCTTGGCTTGGTTCATTGGTTGTATCCTTTCTGACTCTTGCTCCTCTACCTATGCCCCAGCCTGCCTTATGAACAGCCCAAAGTTTGCCGCCACCCAGAGGCTTTGGTCTTGCTGATTCACTCTCTGGTTTCTTGGGTTTATTCTGTGCTTTCTCTTCTCACTGTCACTGCTTCCTTGTCTTTTGACTGGCTTGCTATACCTCTTAGTGTTTCAGGTGCAAAAGGGCATTGGGGGCACCTGGGTGGTTCATTCATTAAATGTCTGCCTTTAGTCATGATTTCAGGGTCCTGGGATTGAACCTTGCATCAGGCTCCCTGCTCAGTGGGAAGCCTGTTTCCCCCTCTCCCCCTCCCCCTGCTTGTGTTCCCTCCCTCACTGTGTCTCTCTCTGTCAAATAGATAAATAAAATCTTTAAAAAAGAAAAGAAAAGGGCATTAGGGATGCCTGGGTGGCTCCTTTGAGCCTCTGCCTTTGGCTCAGGTCATGATCTTGGGGTCCTGGGATCGAGCCCCGCATGGGGCTCCCTACTCAGCGGGGAGCCTGCTTCTCCTTCTGGTTCCATCTCTCCCTCTGCGTGTGTGCTTTTCCCCTCTCAAATAAATAAATAAAATCTTAAATGAAAAATGGGCATTGTGATACCTACCCTGAAATTTTGCTAGGAGCAGTAATTTAAATGGCATTTGTGAAACAGGGAACAGAGGGTCTGCCTATTTCCTCTTCGCAAATTTATCTCCCTGGCTCATGGTTAGCGACACCCTTTCGTTTTTGCCCTGCTACCAGAGTTGTCTCCTTTTTAAGCTCCTTCATTTTTTCCCTCATTTCTTGCAGGGCAGCCAGATCTCCTTCAAGTCTCAGGCCAGGCCCCAAATCGAATCCCAGCCCTCTGGCCTCTGCTGTTGGCTCTCACAAGCCTTCCTTACTTCTTATGTCCCAGCCGATCACATGACTCGATGTTGTCTCAAAACTCTATTTTGACTTTGCTTTGTGGTTTTTGAATCAGAGGGCCCATTTCTCGTTTCTCTTTATCCTCTGATTGTTTTAATGAGACCAGAATTTATTACATAGTTGGTATGAATGTTATATATGTATTTATATGTATATATATATATGTGTATGTATGTATGTATAGGTCTGTGTATCTTCATAGGCCCATGTACGTATCCCACAAACTGTCGATCTTCACAAGGGATTGTTAGCATCAGGTCAGCTCTGCCGTCTATTAGACATATCACTTTGTCGGGAAATAAAGTCTCTAAATTTGGTGCGTTTACATCTGTTAAATGAAGGGGGGTTTAAGTGGTTGGTCTTTTTTGTTCCTGCCCTTTGTAAAGTCCTGGGCCTGAACTTAATTATAACCCTGGGGAATTATAGAGCAGTTCTTCGAGAAGAACCGAGATAACTCACCCAGATTCTTTGCTTTCTGGTGGAATTTAAAGAATTGAGATATATGGCCAGTTCACAGGATTACAGAAAAAAGAATTAGTATGTGGTGAGTAGCAACCCCTATATGGACATTGTGTGATTTTGATCCTTTGAAACCCCCATGAGGTAAGGAGGTATTTTACAGATGAGGAAATTGAGGCCTAGAGAGGTGGTTATTTGCTTAAGATGCAAAGCTTGTTAGGCTGTCTTAGCCACGAGGCTCCCAGCGACCAGGGGTGCTGAGTACAACACCGTGTGCTCTAGCTTTTGTCAGCTGTGGTTTCCCAACACCGATTATTCCCTAGACCAGACACTATTTTACTGTAGACGGTTTGGAAAAATAGTTGTAGTTCAGTGTATGTGTTCATCCTAGCCTTTCTGTTCTTTTCCCTTTCCCTCCCAGACAGTATTTCTATGGTAAATATCACGAGGCCATAAAAATATTTGGCTGTCTGTTGTGTTTATTTTGTTAGTTATGAAATGTATTATGTGTATGCATTGCATTTAAACTGGACAGAAAGCAAATGTTTGCTTAATAGAATCAGAAAGAAATGAAATTCATGGCAGATATATGTGTAGTCTTTTTTGGGAAAGATTTATTTATTAGAACGCACTCACACACATGAGCAGGGGAGGGGCAAGGAGGGAGGGAGGGAGGGAGGGAGAGAGAGAATCTCGAGCAACTCCCTGATGAGCACAGAGCCTGAACTGGGGCTTGATCTCATGACCCTGAGATCATGAAGTGAGCCAAAATCAAAAGTTGGATGCTCAAATGACAGCACCCCCATCCCCCTGGATCAATGCATATTCTTTTTTTTTTTTTTTTTTTTAAAGATTTTATTTATTTACTTGAGAGAGAGACAGTGAGAGAGAACATTAATGAGGAGAAGGTCAGAGAGAGAAGCAGACTCCCCATGGAGCTGGGAGCCCGATGTGGGACTTGATCCCGGGACTCCCGGATCATGACCTGAGCCGATGGCAGTCGTCCAACCAACTGAGCCACCCAGGCATCCCAATGCATATTCTTAATATGTTATCACTTTTATGTATCTGGAGTATCTACATAGTTCAAAATGAAGGATTTGGTTCCTTGGATTAAGTGGTGGTGGTGGGAATAGTGAGGCCAACAGATAACATTGTCGAGCTCTTGCCATGTGTGTATGTGTTATATTTGTTATATACATGTTACATGCATGTTTCTAAGTGCTTTATGTTAGCTTTTAAAACCTCTTCATAAACATCAGAGACATGTACTTTTGTTATCTCCATTTTACAGATGAGGAAATTGAGGCCCAGAGAGGGTAGCAAACTTATCCAAGGTCACTACACTGTCTTGGCAGTTCTAAATCTGAGTTAAGTCAAATTTGCATGGTTCACCATTTAAATACATTATTGAAATATCTCTCCACTAATGTTATTGTCTCCTTTCCTGGGATCTGAACTTAGTGTGTTTTTTAGCGGCATTGGTAACAGATTATCTTCAAAGTAAAAATACGGCTAGGCCTAGTAGAGTACTGAGTTATCTTCAAGGAACTAAGGCAGTCCTTCTCAATGTGTGTTTTTAACAAAAATATTTTTAAAATTCAGGTATGAAATGCACATTCAGGAAGGTCCTTTAATTGTAAAAGATACCATTGAAATGGAAAATTTCTTATGTTTAAATGCTGCCTGCTGGGTGGACCTTGCTTTGGATTACAGCACAAGGAGTATTTATAAGGTTTGGCAGGAATAGATAGAGCAAACATCTTTTCTAATTAGCAAGCTATAATATTGGATTCAGAAATTGTGTTTTGCCAAAAGAAAGTTTGAGCTGATAGAGACCTACAGTTTTTATAAGCTTGAGGAAATTTCTCTTTCCTAAGAAATAATACTACGGATTTGTGTGATAAGTTTTAATGCCTTTATGTTCAAGTCCATATTTCCACTCCTTCTGTTTTTTTAGTTCTGAAAAGGACATGGATGAAAATGAAAGCAGCCAGTCCCTGATGACGAGCAGCCAATATCCCAAAGAAGCAGTACGAAAACGCCAAAATTCAGCCCGGAGCTCTGTAGGAAGTGATTCTTCTAGGTTTTCCAGGAAAAGTTTCAAACTGGATTACAGACTAGAGGAAGATGTAACTAAATCAAAGAAAGGAAAGGATGGCAGATTTGTGAACCCATGGCCGACGTGGAAAAATCTCTCCATTCCAAACGTTCTCAGGTGGCTGATAATGGAAAAAGATCACAGCAGTGTTCCAGGCTCCAAGGAGGTAGAATTTGGTTTTCTTGTGTGTGGGGGGGCTGCATATTTATTCTTATTATTACTTAATTTTGCTGTGAATTATATTATGACACTCCTTTTGAGCCCCTTTTATGTGGTAAGACCTAGGGCCAGGTTCTGGGGAGAAAATTGAATACAGTGCCCTTAAGTTGATAATTAAGCAATGAAGTACATATATTAATAACCAGCTCTGATCTGTGGCAACTAGAGGTAGGAATAGAGCATTTTAGAGTATGGGCAAGGAAGCAATTGATTCTAGCTGGTGGGGCTGGAGACGGCTTCCCGGAGGAGGCTGTATGTACTTGAGCTGGGCCTACAAAGACAAAAAACATTTTGGCAGTGGTTTTCATGTGGGTGATGGCACGAGCAAGGTCATGGAGAGCAGTAAATATAGGACATGTACCGTGAGGTAGGAACCTGATTTTTGTTTGGTATATGAATTATGAAGGTTAAGACATTGCCCAGAGTGCTTGGCTCTCCCTACCCCCCACCCCGCATCCTTGGATAAAGCTGTTAAAGCTAGAAAAGAGATTTTCAGATAACTTACCCAGACCTTTAAAAATTGGCAGTAGGTCACTGACCTTTAAATATGTGTGTTTTACCTAGGATAAAATGTATTAACATTGGGCATGCGGCATATTAGAGCAGTGTGATTCTATTTGCAATGGGGTGGGTGGCTCCTAATTGCCAAAGCCTTCCCCCCTCCCACCACCTTTCTTAATTTCTTGCCCCATTTCACCACCTGTCTCTTTTGGCCTCTCTTTTCTCCCAAACCGTCCTCCTAGGCTTTGTGAGGAGTGGGGAGAGCGGGAACTTGATGTTGGGAGTGGGGGATGGGATGAAAAGAGTCGGGGTATCCTTGATGGCTTGATCTGTGGTGGGAAGCATAGCAGGGGTGGGGGTTGGTGGGGGTTGGGATGGAGGTGGTGGGAGATCCTTTACCTTGGTAAGTGTTGTTGCTATTGTTTTTAAGCATATGGGATTTTTAAAAAAACCCTGATATTGTCACTTTGATGCTAAGGAATGTACACAGTATTAATCCTAGCTAACAAATTCATTACTGTGAATGATACTTTTCCAACACCTTGTTAGAATGAGGCAGGGCATTAATAGATAAAACCTGACAACATGGAGGCGCCTGGGTGGCTCAGTGGGTTAAGCATCTGCCTTCACTCAGGTGAGGATCTTGGAGTCATGGGATCGAGTCCCATATCGGGCTCCTCACTCAGCGGGGAGCCTGCTTCTCCCTCTCCCTCTGCTGCTCCCCCTGCTTGTATACTCTCTCTCTGTCAAATAAATAAAATCTTAAAAAAAAAAACCCACCCCAACACAAACCTTACTACGTGTTTCAACTTTGACAATGGGAGGAACAAGAACCCCCCCCCTCACCGACTTGTTTTCTCCTCCTGGAGAACCAGTATGAAGAGCAGCATGGGCCTCAGCTGTGAAGAGGAGGGGTAGGGCTGGAGGCCGAGATGGATAGGCTACCACTGTGCAGTGTATTTCTTCCCTTTTTTTTTTCTTTAAAGAATTTATATATTTAGAGAGCACATGTGTCAGAGTGGGTGGGAGGCAGGGGGAGCGTGGGACGGGCAGAGAGAGAAAAAATCCCAAGCAGACTTCGTCTTGAGTGCGGGCCCAACATGGGGCTCGATCTCATGACCCTGAGATCATGACCTGAGCTAAAATCCTTAAGCGACAGAGCTGCCCAGGCACTCTTGCAGTTTTCTGAGCCACGGGTTCTAAAGCTGCAGAAGTAAGCGATGGTAACTATTTCACTTGGGAAATGAGTGATCACATGAAGGCAGAAATACATCTGCGCCTTCTAAGGATTCGGAGATATTCTAGACACTGGGTTGAATTTCTGAGAACTTGCCAGGCTAGTGGTTCTGAAGCTCTTATCCTGGTCCCTTTTGAAAATCTGATGAAAGCTTTGAATCCTTTTTTATAATTTCAGTGAGTTCATGGACCCTCTCAGGCCCTTCCAGTAACTCATTCATTCACTCATTTATTCGTTTAGTGAGTATTTACTGAGCACCTTCTGTGGGCCAGGCACACAGTTCTAGGTAGTGGAGACAGAGCCATCAACACAGCAGAAAGACGCCCTGCCATTCTTAGACCTTAGGTTTAGTGGATATTTACTTTATATATTCAGGTGTTCTTATGTTAGGTGCATAAACGTTTACAGTTGTTACAGTATCTTGTTGGCTTGAGCCCCTTATTATGTCTCTTGCTACAGTCTTTGATTTAAATTCTGCTTTGACGGGCGCCTGGGTGGCTCAGTGTGTAAAGCCTCTGCCTTTGGCTCAGGTCATGATCTCAGGGTTCTGGGATCGAGCCCCGCATCGGGCTCTCTGCTCAGCGGGGAGCCTGATTCCTCCTCTCTTTCTGCCTGCCTCTCTGCCTACTTGTGATCGGTCTGTCAAATAAATAAATAAATAAATAATCTTAAAAAAAAAAAAATTCTGCTTTGACTGATAGAAACATTGTACCCCAGCTTTTACCTTTTACCCCCCTGCTCCCACTTCCCTTACGCATGGAAGTTCTTTTTCCATCCCTCACTTTCAGTCTGTATGTGTCTTTAGGTCTGTAGTGAGTCTCCTGTAGGCGGCATATTGATGGGTCTTTTTTCTTCTTCTTTTTTTAATCCATTCTGTCACCCTTTGTCTTTTGATTGGAACATTTAGACCATTTACATTTAAAGACCTTGATAGGTATGTACCTACTGCCATTTTGTTAACTGGCCATTTTGTTAACTGTTCGCTGGTTGTTTTTGTAGTTCCCTGATGTTTTCTCCTCTTGCTCTGTTTCCCTGAGATTTAATGATTTTCCTTAATTATGGTTGGACTCCATTCTCTCTTTCTTCATATGCTACAGGTTTCTGTTACCGGAAGGCTCGTGAAAAACACGTCTCTAGCAGTCTGTATTAAGTTGATTTCACTTCAGTCCAAACACATTCTAAAAGTGCTGTTCTTGACTCTCACATTTAAGTATGTCACATCAGATTTTCATCTTATTTTGTGTATCCCTTGACTCATTTTTATAGATATAATTGATTTTACCACTTTTGTCTTTTAATGGTCTTTTACTAGCTTTGTAAGTGGTTGATATTCTACCTTTACTATGTGTTTGCTTTTACTAGTGAAGTTTACCTTTCACAGTTTTCTTCTAGTTACAGCCTTTTCTTTCCACTTAAAGAATTCCTTTTTAACATTTCCTGTAAGGCTGTTTTAGTGGTGATGAACTCCTTCAAATTGTTTGTCTTGGAAACTGTCTTCTCTCTTAACCATTCTGAATTATAGCCTTGCTTGGTACAGTATTCTTAGTTATAGGGTTTTTTTTTTTTTTTTTCTTTCAGCTCTTTGAATATATGATGCCGCTTGCTTGTGGTCTGCAAAGTTACTGAAAAATCAGCTGATAGCCATATGGGCTTTCCCTTGTATGTAACTGTTTGCTTTCTCTTGTTGCTTTTAAGATTCTCTATATTTAATTTTTGCCATTTTAGTTGTATGTGTCTTTGTGTGGACCTCCTTGGTTTCATCTTGTTTGGGGTTCTCTGTGCCTCATGAACCTGGATGTCTGTTTTTTCTCCCCAGGTTAGGGAAGTTTTCAGCTATTATTTCTTCAAATAATTTTTTTTTTAAGATTTTATTTATTTATTTGACAGAGAGAGAGATCACAAGTAGGCAGAGAGGCAGGCAGAGAGAGAGAGAGGAGGAAGCAGGCTCTGTGCTGAGCAGAGAGCCCGATATGGGACTCGATCCCAGGATCCTGAGATCATGACCTGAGCCGAAGGCAGCGGCTTAACCCACTGAGCCACCCAGGCGCCCTCAAATAATTTTTTTAAAAAAGATTTTATTTATTTATTTGACAGAGAGAGAGATCACTAGTAGGCAGAGAGAGAGAGGGGGATGCAGGCCTCCTGTCGAGCAGAGAGCCCAACGCGGGGCTCGATCCCAGGACCTTGAGATCATGACCTGAGCCAAGGGCAGAGGCTTTACTCACTGAGCCACCCAGGCGCCCCTATTTCTTCAAATAAATTTTTTGCCCTTTTCTATCTTTCTTTTGGGGGAGAATGTTATTACACTTTGATGTTGTCACTTTTTTCTTCTTCTTATTCACTCAGTTGCTTTGTGTGACCCTGTCTTTCAGACTGTTGGTCTGTTCTCCTAAATTCTTTAATCTGCTGTTGGTTTTCTAGTGTATTTTTTATTTGAGTTACTGTATTTTTCTGTTCTGACTTGTTCTTTGTTTTTTCTTTTTGTTGAAGTTCTCATTGAGTTCATCCATTCTTCTCTCATCTTTATGACCGTTACTTTGAACTCTTATCAGGTAGATTGTTTATTTGCATTTGTTTTGCTCTTTTTCTGGGATTTTATTTTATCATGTGGATCATATTCCTCTGTTGCCGTATTTTTGTCTGAGTCTCTGTGTCTTTTCTATGAAGTGGGTGTGCTGTGTCTCCTGTTCATTCTTTTTTTTTTTTTTAAGATTTTATGTATTTACTTGACAGAGAGAGGGAGAGCACAGCAGAAGGAGCAGCAGAAGGAGATGGAGAAGAAAACTATTGGTGGAGCAGGGAGCCTTGTGGGGCTTGATCCCAGGACCCTGGGATCATGACCTAGCTGAAGGCAGATGCTTGACCAACTAAGCCACCCAGGCGCCCCAGTGTCTCCTGTTCTTTTTTTTTTTTTTTTTTTTTTAATAAGGTTTATTTATTTATTTGACAGACATCACAAGTAGGCAGAGAGGCAGGCAGAGTGGGGGGGGGGAAGCAGGCTCCCCACTGAGCAGAGAGCCTGATGTGGGGCTCGATCCCAGGACCTTGAGATCATGACCTGAGCTAAAGGCAGAGGCTTAACCCACTGAGCCACCCAGGTGCCCCTTCTTTTTTTTTCTTTTTTTTTTTGTTTAAAGATTTTATTTATTTATTTGACAGAGATCACAAGTAAGCGGAGAGGCAGGCAGAGAGAGAGGAAGGGAAACAGGCTCCCTGCTGAGCAGAGAGCCCGATGCGGGACTCGATCCCAGGACCCTGAGACCATGACCTGAGCTGAAGGCAGCAGCTTAACCCACTGAGCCACCCAGGTACCCCACCCCTCCTGTTCTTGAAAGTGGTCATGTAGAAGGTGTTTTGTGGTGCCCAGTAGTGCAGTAATCCCTGGTCACCAGAATCAGGCCGTCCAGAGTGTTTACTGTATGGGCTGCCTATGCCCTCTGGTTGTGGCATTCCCACCAAAAGTGTAAGAGATCATCCTTTTTTAAGGGTGCAGCATGTTCTTGGTGACCATAGGCACAGTGTGTCACGTAGCTCTAGGGCTTCCTCATGCTGCTTAGCTGGAACCAAAACTGTGCATTTCCCTGGGGCCTTAGCCCCTGGCTGCCCTCATCCACTATCTGATTCTGTGAGTTTAACTGTTTAGATCGCAGCGCAGGGAACGGTGTGGTATTCTGTGAGCCTTCACATTCACTGTTCACCGTCAGCTTTCACTACCCCCCTACCGCTCCCCGGTCTACTTGACCTTCCCCTTTGCTTCACACACTACCGGGTCTCTATCCCTGTTTTTCGCTGACGAACCAACCAATGTACCGTGGCCATGTCTCCTTTCTTCCATGCTCTTTCCCTCTGAGGTTAGTGATTCCTTATTTGTCATCTGCTTAATACCTTTGTATGTATTTATGGCTAATCCCTCCCCCACACTCCTTCTCAGTGGCATTCCTGAGGAGAGACTCTGAGCTGGTCTGTCAGCACCTGGTTCTTTCTGGGCTGACAGCCCCTCCTGTTTGCCTGCACGCTTCCATTCTGGAGTCTCACCCCTGACCTGAGGCCTTTTGCTTTCTCAGTGCTGGCTCTGTTTCCTGCAACCCACTTGTTCCTCTTTCTTGGCTGCGTTCTCATTTTAGAGGAGCACATTCCTAATCTGCTTCCCAAGGAAGGGTACATGGAAAGTCAGTCTTTTGAGAACTTGCTTTTCTGAAATGTCTCTATTTTTTGTTTTGTTTTGTTTTGTTTTTGCCTTTTTAAAATTTTTTTTTTAAAGATTTTATTTATTTATTTTACAGAGAACACAAGTAGGCAGAGAGGCAGGCAGAGAGAGAGAGAGAGAAGCAGGCTCTGCACTGAGCAGAGAGCCCGATGCGGGGCTCGATCCCAGGACCCTGGGATCATGACCTGGGCCGAAGGCAGAGGCTTTAACCTGCTGAGCCACCCAGGCGCCCCTGTTTTTGCCTTTTTAAAAAATTGTAGTTGAGGGGCGCCTGGGTGGCTCAGTGGGTTAAGCCGCTGCCTTCGGCTCACGTCATGATCTCAGGGTCCTGGGATCGAGTCCCGTATCGGGCTCTCTGCTCAGCGGGGAACCTGCTTCCTCCTCTCTCTATCTCTCTGCCTACTTGTGATCTCTCTCTGTCAAATAAATAAATAAAATCTTTAAAAAAAAATTGTAGTTGAACTACATTACATTATGTTTCAGGTGTGCACTGCTGTGATTTGACAGCTTAAACTTCACGCTGTGCTCACTGCAATGGTAGCGCCTGTGCTATTCTGTATCATTGACCGTATTCCCATTGTGCCTTTCATTCCTGTGACTTACTCATTCATAGCCAGAAGCCTGTATCTCCCTGCCCCCTGCACCCATTTTGCTCATCCTCCCAATCCTCTTCCCTCTGATAACGATCAGTTTGTTCTCTGTTTTTTTTTTTTTTTTTTTTTTTTAGGTTTTACATATAAGGAAATCATGTGATATTTGCCTTTCTCTGACTTACTTCCCTTAGCATAATACCCTCTAGGTTCATCCCTGTTGTCGTAAATGGCAAGATCTCTTTCCTTTTTAAGGCTGACTGATAATCCATTGTGTATATATATATTCTGCGTTTTCTTTGTCTTTTCATTTCTCAGTGGACACTTGGATTGCTTCCATGTGCTGCAGTGAGCATAGGGCTGCATGTATCTTCTCACATTCATGTTTTCATTTTCTTATAAATACTCAATAGTGGAATTACGGGGTTGTGTGATATTTCTGTTTTTAATTTTTTAAACATCTTCCATACTGTTTTCCGCAGTGGCTGCCCCAGTTGACATCACCACCAACAGCATTTATTTGTCATCTTCATTTTAACCATTCTGACAGGTGTAAGGGGATACCTCGTTGTGGTTTGATTTGCATTTCGCTGATCATTATGTTGAGCATCTTTTCATGGGTCTGTTGGGATCTGTTTGTCTTTGGAAAAACATCCATTCAGGCCCTCTCCTCATTTAATTGGATTATTTGTTTCCCTGGTATTGAGTTGTAGAAGTACTTTATATTTTGGATGTTAACCCTTTATCAGGTATATTATTTGGAAATATCTTTCTTTTCCCATTCAGTAGGTTGCCTTTTCATTGTGTTCATGGTTTCCTTCACTTTTTATTTTGGTTTAGTCCCAATAGTTTATTTTTGCTTTTCTTTCCCCTGAGGAGATACATCTAGAAAAATGTTGCTAAGGCAGATACCCAAGAGATGACTGCCTATGTTTTGTTCTAGGAGTTATATCTCACATTTAGACCTTCATTCCATTTTGAATTTATTTTTGTGTATAGTATAAGAAGGTCTGGTTTCATTCTTTTGCATGTAGCTGTCCAGTATTCCCAACACCATATGTTGAAGAGACTTTTGTTCCCCCATTTTAGATTTTTGCCTCCTTTGTCATAGACCTGGGCCATGTAAGTGTGGGTTTGTTTCTGGGCTCTGTATTCTGTTCTGTTGATCTGTGTATCTGTTTTAGTGCCAGTACCTCACTGTTTTGATTACTATAGCTTTGTAGTAGATCTTGAAATCCGGGATTGTATTACCAGCTTTGTCCTTTCTCAAGACTGCCGTTGCTACTTGAGGTCTTTGGTGGGCCCATATAAATTTTAGGATGATTTTAGTTTTGTGAAAAATATTATTGGTATTTTGATAGGGATTGCGTTGATGCTGCGGATAGTACAGAAATTGGTTCTTCTGATTCATGAGCACAGAATATGTTTCCCTTTGTGTCATCTTCAGTTTCTTTTATCAGTGTTTTATTAGTTTTCAGAGTTCAGGTCTTTCACCTCTTTGGCTAAATATATTCCTAGGTTTTTTATTCTCTTTGTTGCAATTGTAAATGGGATTGTTTTCTTAATTTCTTTTTCTGCTGTGTTGTTAATGACATAGAAACACAACAGATTGCTGTATATCAAGTTTGTATCCTGTAACTCTTCCTTTATTAGTTGTAATAGTTTTTTGATGGAGTCTAGGTTTTTCTATATATAGTATCATGTCCTCTGCAAATGGTGGAAGTTTTACTTCTTCATTACCTATTTGGATGCCTTTTCATTTTCTTCTTTGATTGCTGTGGCTAGGACTTGCAGTACTGTGTTGAATAAAAGTGGTGAGAGTGAGTGGCCTTCCTTGTCTTGCTCCTGAACTTAGAGGAAAAGCTCTGTTTTTCATCATTGAGTATAACGTTAGCTTTGGGTTCATCAGATTGGGCCCTATTATAGTCTTGATGTGTGTTCCCTCTAATCCAGGTTTGTTGAGAGTTTTTAATCATGATTGGGTATTGAATTTTGTCAAATGCTTTTTCTACATCTATTGAAATGATCATATGATTTTTATCCTTCATTTTGTTGATGTGGTATGTCATGTTGATTGATTTGAGGATATTGAAGCATCCTTGGACCCCAGGTATAAATCCCACTTGATAATGCTGAATAATCCTTTTAATGTATTGTTGAATGTATTTTGCTAATATTTTGTTGAGGATTTTTGTGTTTATTTTCATCAGGGTTATTGGCCTGTGGTTTTCTTTTTTTATAGTATCTTTTTTTGGTGTCAGGGTAATGCTGGCATAATAGAACAGACTTGGAAACTATCCTTTCTCTTGTGTTTTTGCAGTAGTGTGAGTAAAATTGGGGCACCTAGGTGGCTTAGTCAGTTAAGCGGCTACCTTTCACTTAGATCATGACCTCATGGTCCTGGGATTGAACCCTATTTTGGGCTCTCTGCTCAGTCAGCAGTGAGTCTACTTCTCTGTCTCCCTCTGTGATATCTCTCTTGCTTTTTTTCTCTCAAGTAAATAAATAAAATCTTAAAAAAAAAAAAATAGATGTTAACTCTTTCTTAAATGTTTGGTAGAATTCATGTTTGAGTCCATGTGGTCTTGGACTTTTGTTTATTGGGAATTTTTTGATTACCTGTTCAATTTTGTTACCAGTAATTGGTCTGTTCGGATTTTCTATTGTTCCTAATTAAGTTTTAGATTATATGTTTCTAGGAATTTGTCCATTTCTTCTAGGTTATCCAATTTAGTGGCATATAGTTTTTTGTAGTAGTCCCTGTATAATCCTTTTATTTCCATATTCTTCCTTCTCTCTTTTGTGTCTCATTTATTTGTGTTCTCTTTGTCTTGATGATTCTGGCTGAAGGTTTGTCAGTTTTGTTTTTCAAAGAACTGCCTCTTGGTTTTCATTGATCTTTTCTATTTCTTTTTTTTTTTTAAACCCTTTTTATTTTTTAAAAGATTTTATTTATTTATTTGACAGAGAGAGAGAGGTCACAAGCAGGCAGAGAGGCAGGCAGAGATGTGGGGCTCAATCCCAGGACCCTGAGATCATGACCTGAGCCGAAGGCAGAGGCTTAACCCACAGAGCCATGCAGGCGCCCCGGTCTTTTCTATTTCTTTTGTCTTTATTTCCCTTATTTACACTCTGATCTTTATTATTTCCTCCCCTCTACTAGCTTGGGTTTTGTTTGTTCTTTTAGGTATAAGGTTAGATTGTTTGAGATTTGTCTTGTTTCTTGAGATAGTCCCCTATTGCTATAAATGTCCTTATTAAAACTGTTTCCTCTGTGTCCCAAAGATTTTGGGCTGTTGTATTCATTTTCTTTGGTCACATGTATTTTATTGAATTTCTCTTTGATTTCTTCATGGACCCATTGGCTGTTCAGTAGCGTGTTGTTTATCCTCCATGTGTTTATATTTTATCCAGTATTTTTTTCTTGGTTTGATTTCTAATTTCATATTGTCATGGTTTGAAAAGATGCATAATATCATTTCTATCTTCTTAAACATATGAAGACTTGTTTTGTGGCCTAACATGTGATCTGTTGTGGACAATGTTCCATGTACCCTTGAAAAGAATGCGTATTGTTTTGGGATGGAATGTTCTGTATAGCTCTCTCTTTAAGTCTATCTGGTCTAATGTGCCATTCAGAGACACTGTTTCCTTATTGATTTTCTTTTTCTTTTCTTTTTTTTTTTTAAGATTTTATTTATTTATTTGAGACAGAGAGAGAGAGATCACAAGTAAGCTGAGAAGCAGGCAAAGAGGGGTAGCAGGCTCCCTGCCGAGCAGAGAGCCCAATTTGGGGCTCAATCCCAGGACTCTGGGATCATGACCTGAGCTGAAGGCAGAGGCTTAACCCCCTGAGCAACCCAGGTGCCCCTCCTTATTGATTTTTTTCTGGAACATCTATTTATTCATGTAAATGGAATGTTAAAGTCCCCTACTATTAGGGTATTACTGTCAATTTCTCTCATTATGTCTGTAAATATTTGTGTTATGTATTTAGATGCTCCAGTGTTGGGTACGCAGGTATCTGCGATTGACTTTGTAATTATTATGTGATGCCTGTCGTTGTTACTACAGTCTTTCTTTTAAATTCTGTTTTGTCTGATATAAATATTGCTACTCCGACTTTTTCTGCCCCACATTCATGTGTATGGGATGTCTGTTTCCATCCTTTCACTTTCAGTCTGTTACTGTCTTACGTCTGAAGTGAGTCTCTTGTAGGCCCCGTAGAGATGGGACTTGTTTTTTTATCCATTCTGTCACCCTATGTCTTTTGATTGAAACATTTAGACCATTTACATATAAAGTAATTATTGGTTGGTGAATATACTTATTGTCATTTTATTCTTTGCTTTCTGGTTGTTTTTGTAGTTGTTTCTTCTCATGTTCTCTTGTGGCTGGTCTTCTGCAGTGTTATGTGTGCCTTTCTTTCTCTTTACTTTTTTTTTTTTTTATTTTTTATTTTTATTTTTTTTTATATATTTTTTTTTTAAAAAGATTTTATTTATTTATTTGACAGAGAGAAATCACAAGTAGGCAGAGAGGCAGGCAGAGAGAGAGAGGAGGAAGCAGGCTCCCCGCTGAGCAGAGAGCCCGATGCGGGACTCGATCCCAGGACCCTGAGATCATGACCTGAGCCGAAGGCAGCGGCTTAACCCACTGAGCCACCCAGGCGCCCCTCTCTTTACTTTTTGTATGGGTTTTGGGTTTGTGGTTGACAGGAGGGTCATATATAATATCCTAAGTCTAGAGTAGTCTCTATTCAGTGACGGTCATGTAAGTTAGAACTTGTTCTAGAAGAACTTTCTTTTTACCCCACGCTATGTTTTGTGTTTACGTTGTCCTATTTTACGTCGTCTTTTTTTTTTTTTTTAAAGATTTTATTTATTTGTCAGAGAGAGCGAGCGAGAGCGAGCACAGGCAGACAGAGTGGAAGGCAGAGTCAGAGGGAGAAGCAGGCTCCCTGCGGAGCAAGGAGCCCGACGTGGGACTCGATCCCAGGACGCTGGGATCATGACCTGAGCCGAAGGCAGCTGCTTAACCAACTGAGCCACCCAGGCATCCCCTATTTTACGTCGTCTTATCCATTGTTTCCTTACATCTGATTGAGGTCTCTTCTCTTCCATTTAAAGAAGCCCTTTTAACATTTAGGTGATGGACTACCTTAACTTTTTTTGTCTGGGAAACTCTTTTTTTCTCCCTTTGCATTCTAAATGATAACCTCATGGATAGAGTATTTTGGGTTGTAAGTTTTTTCCTTTTAGTTCTTTGAGTATGCCATGTCACTTCCTTCTGACCTGCAGAGTTTTTGCTGTGAAATCAGCTGATAGCCTTATGAGGTTTATCTTTTATGTAAATTTTCATTTTTGTCTTGCTGTTTTAGCAATTCTTCATCTTTACCTTTGACATTTTAATCATGTGTTCTGTGAACCTCCTTGGGTTCATCTTTTTTGGGATTTGCTGTGCCTCCTGAACTTGGATGTCTGTTTTCTTCCCAAGGTTAGGGAGGTTTTCAGCCATTATTTCTTCAAATAAGTTCTCTTTCTCTTCTGGAACCCCTCATAGGGGAATGTTTCCTTGATGTTGTCCATGTGATACCTGAACCTATCCTCATTTTTAAAAATTCTTTTATTTTGCTTTTCAATTTGTGTGCTTTCCATTGCCTTGTCTTCCAGATTATTGATGTGTTTTTCTACATCTGCTAATTTTCCCTCGATTTCCTCTAGTGTATTTTTTATTTCGTTTGTTGTTCTTTAACTTGGATTGCTTTCAGTTTTATGTTTTCTGTTTGTTGCCGTGCTCAGTGAGTCCCTGCACTCTTCTCCCCAGTTCAGTGGACACCCCTACCGTCATTATTTGGAGACTTTCTTGGGCATGTTGCTTATCTCTGTTTCATTTAGATCTTTTTCTGTATTTCATTGTTCTGTTCCTTTCTTTTCCTTTCCTTTTTCCTTCTTTCCTTCCATTCACATTCTGACAGATTTCCTCAATCTATTTGTTTCATTTTAAATTTTTAAGATTTTATTTACTGAGAAAGAGCACAAGCAGAGAGGAGGGGCAGGAGAAGGAAAAACAGACTCACTGAACCCAGTGCAGGGCTCGATCCCAGGACCCAGAGATTATGACCTGAGCCAAAGGTGGATGCTTAACTGACTGAGCCACCCAGGTGCCCTGTTTGTTTCTTTTTTTCTTTTTTAAAATTTTTATTTATTTGCCCGAGAGAGAATAGGCAGAGAGGCAGGCAGAGGAGGAAGCAGACTCCCTGCGGAGCAGAGAGCCCAGTATGGGGCTTGATTCCAGGACTCTGGGATCATGACCTGAGCCAAAGGCAGAGGCTTTAACCCACTGAGCCACCCGGGTGCCCCTAATTTTTTTTTTTTAAGATTTTATTTATTTGTTTGACAGAGAGACAGCAAGAGAGGCAACACGAGCAGGGGGTGTGGCAGAGGGAGAAACAGTTTTCCTGTGGATCAGGAAGCCCAGTGTGGGACTTGATCCCAGGGCCCTGCGATCATGACTTGAGCCCAAGGCAGACACTTAACAACTGAGCAACCCAGGTGCCCTGTTTGTTTCATTTTTAAATACTTAAGTATGTGTCTCAGAGTTTTAAGGGGTGGATGAAAATGTCACAATCTGAAATTTTTTTTAAAAGATTATTTATTTGTTTATTCTTTGTATTTTCCTGTATTTTGCAGATATTTTATGAAGGGTATTTTCTTTTATAATCAAGGAGAAGTTTAAAAATATTAAGCCATTTCAATGGATTTGGTACTTCTAATACAGATAGCATGGCAAAAATATAAAACATTAGCATTAAAATTAATTACATTGGAGGTATTTGGTAATAAGCACAGTCTCTATTCACTGTTAACATGATATTGTCAAAATAAATATGAAAAGTCTTTATTTAAATCTGAATTACAAAGTATAGCTGTGAGTATCCTCAGTAAAAATATGCTTTCAGGTGGAAGAAAAGGCTTAACTCAAGTCTTTTAATGTGATTTTTTTTTTAAGAAAATGATTTTAGCAGATTTACATCAAATCTTTCTCTTCTGTCTCCTGCACATATATACTCTAAAAATAATAAGTATATTAATAGGAATATGGGTTTCATTGTTTTAAGTTTTGCCATGGAGAGAATTATGGTTTAATGAAAAGTAGGGACTTTAGAGCCAGGAAGGCCTTGATTCCACTCCTGATTGAGCATGCATTTGCTGTGTGACCCCAGCAAGTTTCTTAGTGACCCTCCCCCTTGGTCTGGGTATCTATAAAATGGCAGTGACATCTGATTCACAGAGTTAGATGACAGAACCCACTTCCAGTGTCTGGCAAAGAACAGTCGTTGAATGCACGGTAGGATTTTTCCAGTTCCCCAAGAAACGTAAACATTAACTAGTGTCCGCATTAACTATGGGCCCAGGGATTTTCCCGTTTGCAGCTTTAAAAAGAGGAAGGCCAGCCAAGAAAAGTCCTGACCTGTAAAGAAAAATGTCAAGTGAGTACTTGGTTTTTTCAAGTAAACAAGAATTTCTCTATCCCTAATCTACGTGCTTCTGTAAAATTTTATTTATTTACTTTATTTATGTATTTATTTTAAAGATTTTATTTATTTATTTGACAAACAGAGATCACAAGTAGGCAGAGAGGCAGGCAGAGAGAGAGGAGGAAGCAGGCTCCCTGCCAAGCAGGGCACCCGATGCAGGGGCTGATCCCAGGACCCTGGGATCATGACCTGAGCCAAAGGCAGGGGCCTTACCCACTGAACCACCCAGGCGCCCCTAAAATTTTATTTTTTTAAATAATCTCTGCACCCACCAGGGGGCTTGAACGTACGACCCCGAGATGGAGTCGTGAGTTCCATCAAATGAGCCAGCTGGGTGCCCCTCTGCGTGCTTTTTCAGACTCTGAGGATCAAAAGGACAAAGTTATTTTGTCTTTTTTGGAATCTCAGTTATAGACTGTTTCTTTGCATTTTAGGGGACAGTGGTGCTAGAGATCAGATTCTTTAAAATAAGGTGTTCTTTTGTGATGGGCTTAGAAACAAACCGCATGCAGGAGGAAACATGAAGGTATGGTTGCTTAGTTCAGATGTGTTGTCAGTACTTGGCCTTTTAAAAATAGCTTTGTTGAGCTTTAATTCACACACTCTACAGTTGTAGTGGTTTTCAGGGCATTCAGAGCTGTGCAGCCGTTCCCACAGAGAAACCCCATGTCCTTAGTCATCAGCTCCCAAATTCTCTTGCCCCCCCACCCCCGCAGACCCTGGAAAATCACCGGTCTACCTTCTGTCTCTATGGATTTGTCTCTTGTGGACATTTCCTATAGATAGGATCATACATATGTGGTCCTTGGTGACTGGCTTCTTTTTGCGCTTTTACCTGTTAATCCTTTGTTTGGAGAGTAGCGGAGGCTGCCAGGAGCTCTCTGCCATGGGTTTTGTTACCTCCCACCAGTCTGCAGGTCATGGGAGACTGGGAACTTCAAGTGGCTTTTAAAATTAGAGCAAAAAGAAAGTGCAAATGTTTTCAGGGAATTTTGTTATGGATATTTTGATGCCCTTTTAACACATGATGCTGCTAAAGATTTTTAAAATGGTTTTAATAACCTAATCCAAGCTCCACCTGTTCAAAAAATATAATTTGATGAGTTTTGCCTTATTTATATACCCATGAAACGGTCACTGGAATCAGGATAAAGGTACATTAGCTGCCCTCTCCAAAAGTTTCCTTGTATCCTCAGGGGAGAATAAGAGGCAGATTACTATCAGATCCTTGGACTGTTACTTGTTTTCTAGAAAAATATGTATTAAATGAGATCATACTTAGGAGTCAGTGGTACGAAGCAGTAAGTGTGAAGGCCCGCCGTGACCTTGTGTGTGTGCCATCATAGTTTTCTCCCCTGTAACTGGATGTAGTTAATAGGAGCTGTACCTCCAGTTATGGGTGTACCAGATGCAATGTTATTTATTTAATTCCCTCCCTCTCCCCTCCTCCACTGTTAAAAGGATACCACGGAACATTCGTTCTTGTTCACTAACCCTAACTACCAACTTTGAAAACCGATTGGAAAAATTTACACTCATTCATCGAACACATTTTATTGAGCAAGTGATGTGTTTGTCACTGCCCCGTGCACTGGGTGCTGTGACTGATTCCAAGTTGAGTGAGACATGAGATACGTCCTTTATACACTCAGCCAGGGTTTGGGCAGAATGTCCACGGGCTGGTGCATGAACAAAATGGCATGGAGGGTGAGTGGTTGGAGTGATTGTCCCTGTCGAGAACCCCGTGTTGGCCCCATGAAGCATACACAGTTCGATTATGGTCTCCATGGGATTAGAGAGAGGGCATTTGAATCTGAGAAGTGGGATCAGTATAGTGAGGGGCTCTCAAGCAGGCCCCGTGTAGGTGGGGCACCATCTGCAGGAGTTGGGTAAAGCACTGCTGGAAGGGAAAACGGGGGAGTCCACCGGCGGGCATCCGGCGGGGCTGAGGCGGTGAGTCGGGTTTTGGTCATCAGTAGAGTCGAGTCTGTGAAGCTGTTCTAGGCGGGGAGAGTGGTACTCTGGAAGTAGGCTGCTTTTGAGGTGGCTCTTGGGTAGGGATTGAGTTTGACAGGAAGACAGTTGAGCATTGAGGAAGACTTTAACGTGTCTGGGTAGTATTCAGGATCTTAACTAGATTAGTGACTATGAGAAAGGAAACCAGTAAAAACATCGAAGTTGGTGCCTGACTGGTCATCAGGGTGCGATTTCTTTTCCCATCTAGAATACAGTGGGCTTACAGTGTGCTACTGCTGATATGGTCCCCACAACAGCGAAGTGTAGGTACGACTGTACCCATTTTTCAGATGAGGAGACTAAGGCGTAGAGTGGCTAAGAGGGGTCTTTGTCGTCCTCCACTTCTGCTGCTCCTGCTCTTCCTCCATCATGGGCCTTTTCCCACTCACACAGTCTGTGACCGCTTGGCTCTCTTCCCTCTCTGGCCTGTCTCACTCCTGTCTCCTTTGTTTGGTCTTCATCTGTCACCGCAGCTCTTGTGACGCATGCCGGGTCATCATTTGCACTCTAAAAGTGTTTCCTCTAAACCTAAATTGGGAAAAGCCTTTTTCTTTCTTTCTTTCTTTCTTTTTTTTAAAATTCATTTATTAGAGTGGGTGTATGTGCACGCACGAGTGGGGGGAGGGGTAGAGGGAGAGAATCGCAAGCAGACTCCTGGCTGAGCTCAGAGCCAGAAGCTGGGCTCGATCTCACAACCCTGAGATCACGCCCTGGGCCGAAATCAAGAATTGGACACTTAGCTGACTTGAGCCAGCCAGGCACTGCCTCCCTCCCCCGCTTTTAAGATGCTTCCTGTCCCTGGGTAGCATTCAAGGCCCTGGCTGTGTTCTTATCCTTTATAGATTGTCCCGTGCCCCTGAATGCCACATTCCTGTTAGGCTCTGGGCCTTTGCTTGGGCATTTTCTCCACCTGAAATGACTTCCTTTCCTCCGCATCATGAACTTCTCATCAGTTCTGCAGCAGCTCACACAGGTTACCGTGTCCCTGATGCCTTTGGCAACCCGGCTCTTCATTCCTTCTTCTTGGGCTGTAGCACATCTTGTCTTCTCCTTAATTATCCAATACCAGACTCTTCAAAATTGATGTGCAGCAACTTAGGAAAATAGATGTAGGAATAAAAATCAGATCGAACACAGAAGAGCACACAGACTCTTAGGCAGGGAAGTGAAGCCGCAATTAAGAAACGTGCACCATTGTGCCAGGCAGCACCGGCAGGAGACTTACCCCTGCTTCCCAGCCCAAGCACAGAGCAGAGCAGACACTGGTAAGAGTTTCCCAGTGGCAGTCAAATGAATAAAGCCAGTTACTCTGGAGAAGAGCTTGTCCTGTTACTGAGGCTTGAAAGAAATGTTTCTGGGGTGGGTGAGAAGTGGGGAAGGAGGTTGGAGCTCTAGCGTCCCTCCAGCACGAGGACGGCCGGTTCACGCAACATCTGCCTGTAAGAGAGTTCGATCCGGCTGTAGAGCAGATCGCCAAAGCACAATTCAGAAAGCACTAATACAAGCCAGGACTGTGATCCCAAAACAGAGCCGCTTCTTGTTCTCCCTTAATCCGAGGAGAAAATGTAGACCAACTAAAGGAATTAATGCTTCTGTTTTGTGTCTTTAGCATTTTTACATCTCTTTACCCCCCAAAAGCAATCCCTTCACAGGCAGGGACTACAATTTGCTGTGGCTTGCTGGGTGGTGGAAAGCCTTGAGGGTGAGGAATGGGGAGAGCCCTCTGTACAGGGGCCGGGTAGGGGTGGGGGTCGCTGGGGTATCAGCACCTCACTCTGCTCTGAGCTCTGTGTGCTCAGAAAGTCCGATTCTTATCTGAGCTACAAGATCTGCCAAGAAATGGCTGTGAGTTCTGTTGACCATCCAGGCTGAGCTGCTTCTGAGACCGGTGTTCACAGCAAAGGCACCGGCCACGTGAAGGGGCGATGGCAGAGTGACCACGGCTCAGCCAGCTCGGCTTCCAGCACCTATAGGAGAGAGCTTTTCAGAAGGTTAATACATTCAGCGGTGCTCAGAATGGCCAATTTAATTTTCCCTTTGTCTCCAGCATTTGGGACTGAGACCTTATACTATCATGATTTTATGGAGTCAGATTCAGAAAGAAATGTGCATTTTTAAGCAATAAGCAAAAATAGCACATTTACTGAATGAGGTCAGTTCTCTCCCAAATAGCCCTTCTCTCTCTGATTTATGTCAAACTCTGTTCTTACGTACCTTTTTCTAACCCCCTCCAACAAGCTGCTTTTCTTTCTCTCTCTGCATAGGAACTTGATAAAGAGCTCCCGGTGCTGAAGCCTTATTTTATCGACGAGCCCCAGGAGGCCGGTGTGCGGGAGGCCGGCCTGCGGGTCACGTGGCTGGGACACGCCACGGTGATGGTGGAAATGGACGAGCTCATCTTCCTCACTGACCCCGTCTTCAGCTCTCGCGCATCACCGTCACAACGCTTGGGTCCCAAGCGTTTCCGCCGCGCGCCCTGCACTGTGAGCGAACTGCCCCCGATAGACGCGGTCCTCATCAGCCACAACCACTACGACCATCTGGACTACAACTCCGTCCTCGCCCTGAATGAGCGCTTCGGCCCGGAGCTGCGGTGGTTCGTGCCTCTGGGCCTCCTCGACTGGATGCAGAAGTGCGGCTGCGAGAACGTGATCGAGCTGGACTGGTGGGAGGAGAACTGTGTCCCCGGCCACGATCAGGTCACCTTTGTCTTCACCCCTTCACAGCACTGGTGTAAAAGGACTCTCATGGATGACAACAAGGTTCTGTGGGGCAGCTGGTCTGTCTTGGGGCCCTGGAGTCGGTTTTTTTTCGCAGGAGACACTGGTTATTGCCCGGCTTTCAAAGAGATAGGAAAACGGTTTGGCCCCTTTGACCTCGCGGCTATTCCCATTGGCGCGTATGAACCCAGGTGTGTGGGGGCCCCCCGGGAGGCAGCCCTGCTCCATGACGGGTGGCCTGACTCTAAAGGAGTTTCGAATTCGGGATAATTTGGGGTATCGTTTGTGATTTTAACGGTGGATGTTTGTTACTGGCGGTGATTTCGGAGGTTGGTGGGTCAGATTCAGTTCTTGTCAAGTATCTCAGTCCGTCATACTGTTACGTGATGACTCAGAATCCGAGATCCTGTCGCCAGGAAAGCTGGACCAGGGTTAAAGAATTGCTGCAGCCTAGCTGCAAGTTCAGGTACGGTTCTGACTTGGGTTAAACTGATCAGCCAGTCAGCAGAGCTAAGCCGGCTCTTGTTCGTCACGTGGGGAACTCTCTGCAACCACCTTCCGCTCCACGTCCCGCGAGCCCGTCCCCAGGCTGTAGCTCTCCTGCCCTGGGCGGAGAACAAGTGAGGAATCCGAGCAGTGAGTCCCTTGCACTGGTCCCGTGTCCCTCAGTGTGGCTGTTCCCACTGTACCCGCTGTACCCGCCTTGCCTGCAGTCAGAGCGGTTGAAGGTCACAAGGCACTGGAGACCCAGGAGACCCGGCCCTGCCTGTGCTCTCCTTCATATTGTCCGGCTCAGGGAAAGAGAGGTGATTTCAGAGAATGCAGCCCGATTTCAGTGAACGCTGGGTGACAGATACCAGTTAAGAGAAAATAAACACCAATAGTAGAAGACATGCCTTCTTTCCTGTGGTACAGGCACAGATACAGAATTGTATGTAGGATGGCGTTTAATTTCGGCAATCCCACAAGCAGGAGAAACACTAACTCAAAAATGAATTGTGCAAATCTGACTATTTCCATCTGATTTTGTTGTATTTAACTTTTAAAGCTCACTAAAACCATTTCTTCACTGTTTATTAAGGCTTTTTTCTTTTTTTTTCCCCTAGTGTCTTTAAGGCGCTAGGTACTTCTACCCTATTTTTAAAAATTACTATGAATCAGTTGTCTTTGATCTTTGGTTTTCCACCTCTTTTTAAAAAAATTTTTAAGATTTTATTTATTTGACAGACACAGTGAGAGAGGGAACACAAGCAGCGGGACTTGGAGAGAAGTCCAAGTCCCTTGGAGAGGGACTTGGAGAGGCTCCTTGCTGAGCAGGGAGCCCAATGTGGGGGTTGATCCCAGGACCCTGGGATCATGACCTGAGCGGAAGGCAGATACTTAACCGACTGAGCCACTCAGGCACCCCTCAGGGTATTCTTAATATATTAGAATACCTTATTTGTAATTCTGAAGATTTTTCCTGTGTCACAATATATAAAGATCCCATATATGTGTTGGTATATTGTGTACAAATTCACTATAAAAATCACAGAATTCCCCCTTCCTGCTTGCATTGCAGCTGTCCTGTTACTAAGTTGGGAGAGGCCAGCAGCACAGTATTTGCTCTAAGAATTAGGCTGTGTAGCTTCTGCTGCATGATCCATCTCTCTGGTCAGTACTAACAGTTTTAGAAGTAAGGTTCCCAGCACAGTTTCAGTACTCTCTGAATGTACGATGATTACCCCCAGGCAGCTTTCAGTAGTATCCCTGTGGGGATCTGTCACCAGATATTCTATGCAAGCTGGTAAGAAGTTCTGTTTTGCGTTTTGTTGTTGTTTAAGTAAGCTCTATGCCCAACATGGGGCTTGAACTCATGTCCCCAAAATAGAGAGTCACATGTTCCACCGACTGAGCCAGCCAAGTGCCCCAGGATGTTGTTTTTATTTTAACTTTCACACCAAAATAAAAATTCTGAATTTATGTCAGATAGACATGAAGGGTGGAAAGGAGTATGTCCATCGCTTTGATTGGCTATAGGAGTTTAAAGAAAAAAAAAATCAGTAGAAACACCAAAAGCTGTTTGCATCTTGCCTGGGATCCGAGTGTCAGGAGGCAGGACAGAACTGTGCTTTTCTGACCCGCTGTTGAGTAGAACACAGTGGCTTTGTTTCCAGCCTCCCAGGGGGCTCGGCAGCTCCCAACAGTAAATAACAACCCTTTAGCTGTTGCCAATGAACTTGTCCGTGGTGTGTTCTGTGAAACACAGAAGCACCTGTGTTGAGTCCAGGTCCGTGAGTCTCGATGCAGCAGAGCTGGGAGCCGAAGGCCTGAGCTCCACACACCCAGCAGGGGTAGAGCTGGGGTCTCCGTGCAGGCCCCAGCCTCCAGGGCCCTGCCCTCCCCAGACTTCGGGCAGCCTCACACTGTCTCCACAGGCTCCCCGTAGCCCCCCGCAGGTTCTCTCCCTCTAAATCCTACACCTCACTGTTCAGTATGGTGTATGGTGTTTAAATAACATCCTTGCATAGCAACTGATTTTTTTTTTTTGCTCCCAGTCTTTAAATATCCTACACTAATTTTTGTTTGCTTTTTGCTTTAGCAAGCTAAAAAAACAATGGTTTCAGCAAGTTTATTCAGGTTATCCTGAATCACGCTTTTGGCTTCTAGCTCTTGACCCCTTAGTTTCTTTGATTCATACCAGGATTGCAAAGACTCTGCTTCTTTAAGAGTAGAACATACCTTCAGAATAAATGGTCAGTAAAATCAAATGCTCGTGAAATGACATCTTGGCTTGCAAAGGGGAGCTTTGCTTGAGACTTAGCAAGCGTGTGGCAATTTAAGATCTTTGCTTATTTTGTCTTCCAGCAGAAAAGTATACTTAAAAGAGATGGCTTTTGCCTTTCTCAGTCCTGTGCAGAACGTTTCAAGGCTGATTAAATGAAGCAGTAATTAGAATTGAGGGTGTATTCCAAAGGCCAGAATTAATAAATTGCTGTTTTATCAGGTGGTTTATGAAATACCAGCACGTAGACCCGGAAGAAGCTGTGAGGATTCACATTGACGTTCAGACAAGGAAATCTGTGGCAATTCACTGGGGAACTTTTGCCTTAGCAAATGAGGTGAGTCTGATCGTGGTAAACATCACTTTGGTTATGTGCTTGACCTGAGAGGGTTCCAGTGTCCGCTCCCCCTGCAGTGAGCTCAGAGGCCCGACTGGCATCACATGTGCGCAGCCCTCTCGTGTAGTAAGGGGATCGCTCACACTAGCTGGTAAAACGGTATTTATATACAGCGAGAAAATCTCCTTACATGCTGTGCTTTGGGCTTATTTCTGTCACTGAAGCATGTGTTTATAGAACCAAACCTGTATAGTCTTGGAAATAGAAAAATGAACCGTCATGTTCCACACCCCCCCCCGCCCCCACCTGCCACCGCCTCGAAGGGGCTTTTGTTCTAGCAGAAGGGATAAGGGGGTGTAATTCTAAAACAGGCGTGGAAAGAAGTGCTTCACTGTGGGACAAGGTGGTCTCACGAGTCATGGACTGTTAGTGATTTGGAAGGATCAGGGAGGGAGGGCTTCCTGGAAGAGGGGACATCTGAACTTCCCTGTGAGAAGGCAAGGTAGGAAGGCATTTCAAGAGAAAGGGGCAGAGCATAGGATTGGAGGAAGCAAGCAAAGGAGAATGGTGAGGAAGTAGTTGAGTCAGAGTATGGATGTGACATGGAGGGCCATATGGGAAGTGAGGCTGGACAGCTTGGAACTTTTTAGGAGTACGTTTTTTATTCAGGAAGTAGTGACGGGGTGCTATGTGCCAGGTGGTGGGATAAATGGTGGTTTTATTCCTAGACTAACGCAGAAGAGCTGATTTTTTCCGTAAGGTAGGTGAGTCCTAGAACTCTGCTATTAACCAAGGTTCTGGGATCACGTAGAGGGATAGCAAAACGTTTTCTCCTTTCCTGGATTCGGTTCCTACCCTATGCAAAATTTAGAAATGGATGGTTGAACTTGGCATCTTCTCCTTTGCTTTGTGTAGCCTCTTCCTCATCCCAGGGCCGCGTTGCAGGAACCCTGTGTTTTCAGGCTGTTGAAGGAACTACCTCTGCTCTGTTTCTGGCCTGTCCACCCTCTCCAGCCCCAAGTCCAAATTCCCACCCCATGATATAGCATCCCTGAGCCAGGCGCTCTCGGGGAGCCAGTGAATGAATGACCCCAGGGCCAGGGAGAATGAATGAGAACAAGAGTGCCTGCATGTATGTGAAGGGGAAATTCGATGCTGGTTTCCTGTGGCTGTACCGTACTATTCAGTGGCTTTCTTATCCCATAGATGTAGCTCATGTGTGTAGGTCTAGGTACACGTGTCTATATATGATCTACAGAGAGACTTAGATAAAGTCCCACTATTTTATTACATCTGTTCAAAGAAAAAGATCAAGGATGACTCCTAGATTTTTAAATGAAGAGCGTGACTATCTTCCCAATTACTTTCCTGAGATGAGGAAGATGAGAAGATAGAAACCACCATCTTCAAAAGTTAGTGGTATTCAGCCTCCCAGGAATTCTTCCCGTTAAAAATCTAACCACCATCTTTATTTCTTAATGAAACCTGTAACAAATTCATTAATCTTAGCAATTCAGAATATGTTCACACTTTTTTTTTTTCTTTTTTTAAAGATTTTATTTATTTACTTGAGAGAGAGACAGTGAGAGAGAGCATGAATGAGGAGAAGGTCAGAGAGAGAAGCAGACTCCCCATGGAGCTGGGAGCCCGATGCAGGACTCGATCCCGGGACTCCAGGACCATGACCTGAGCCGAAGGCAGTCGTCCAACCAACTGAGCCACCCAGGCGTCCCAGAATATGTTCACACTTTGCATTAGATGCATAACCTGGGCAACTCTGAATTTGTTCAATTATAAAGAATTTTTGGATATTTACCCTATGGGTAAACACTTTAACGTGATTTGCATAGAGGTAGTTCTAATAGCTACTTACTGTAACAGCAGACTGAGGATGTCCTTCACTTGGCAACACTTAAAAAGTTGTATATATGGCAACATCTAGTCTGTGTCAGCAATTATGAGTGGGATTTCTACGTGATGTTTTTAAGCACTAAAACTTTTAAAAACTCACTAGTTTTGGTGGAACCTAATTTCAGGCATCACGTAAGCTAGGTTATGTCTGGGCAGGTTGATGAATGGGGCGAGTGCTGGGCACTTCCTCTGCCCCTCCACTCCTCTCATCTGCTGTCTTGCTGGATTCATACCTGCTGTTTGGCCGTGGGGCATTTTTACCTCACTTGTGGGACTAAAGTGTTTGGACAATGAGATTGCCACCAGTCACTCGGAAGGCTTCCTTGCCTTCTTCTAGGGTTACCTTCTCAATGGCCAAAACAGCCAACAATTGACCCGTGAAGAAACTCAGAAGGCAACCTCAAAGTCCACAGTAAATTAGAGCCTATTACTAAAGTGTTGAGCAAAGAAACAATTAGTGTAGGGTGATTGTGTCAGTGTGTTTTTGGCCAAGACTTGTAGAGCACTCGGGTGTGTGTGTATTGCAGGGGGGCAGGGATGGTGCAACTTAACGAAGCAAGTCCTTTTTCAATGGGAAAGAATTTAATTTTTGAATCTCTTATACTAACAGTTTTATAAGGGAAATATTTAGACTTAAAGCTGTTAAAGTTACACTTTATTGGGAATATTAGCAATTTCCTCCATGATGCAGAAGCCAGTGAGGGAGGAGAAAAGATCATGTCGCTAATACGTATTAGCCAACCTGTGTGTCTTAACACCTAGTACATCACTGGCTGTCTCTTTGGGGTCACCATGTCCCCATCCCCCACCCCCAAAGCAGGGAGTGCCCTCTGACCCCATCTGTGGGCCTCATCTCTAGTGGGTCACTCCCTTGATTGGGTGTATCTTTGGTCTTAGGGCCATTGGTCCACTGTACCTTAATCCATGTTTCTTTCTCCATAATCCATGTTTATATACCCAACTCCCTGTTTGACATCTTCACTTGGATGTCCATCAGGTACTAAAAACTTGAGTTCTGATCTTCCCTCAAACTTGCTTCTTTTACATCTTGGAACATGGTCCTAGTTACTCAGATCAAAACCTGGCCTTTTCTCCTGTCCCCCATCCTGTTCACCCCGCATGCAGTCAGCTCAAACTTCAGCATACATAAGTAATCTCTCCCTGCAACATGGGGCTCGAATACATGACCCCAAGATCAAGCGAGTTGCATGTTCTACTAACTGAGCCAGCCAGGTGCACCCACCCCCAGAGTATTTCACACTTGGACTACTTTTCACTACTTGCACTGTCACCACTTTGCCCCTTCCCATCTGTTCTCAGCACTCTCAAAGGCCATGACCTTTATGCCTTGACTCAAGTCAGTAGCTTCCCTCCCACTCATCTTCCCCAACTGCCTCCCAAGCCCAGTGTCGTCCTCTGCCAGGTCTTGGGTCAAACACTACCTTCTCATAGAGGATCTCTTAACCTGCTCTTAACCTGTGGTATGTAAAATTAAACTTCCATCCCCAGTGCTTATCACTCCTCCCTCTCTCTCCCCACGTTGTGTTACACAGTGTGATAACATCTTATCTGTTTCTTAGCATTCCCGTATCGCTCTGGGAGTAGACGGATGCTGGCTACTCCAGATCAGCGCTCTGAGGTCAGATGTTGTCTGACGGGTGGAAGCAGACCCATCGATAGATTTTTTTATTCCTATTTTATACTTCTCATTTTATAGCTTTTCTAGTTGAAATGGAGAAAAGAAGAACCTCGGGATAAAGGAGAAGGGGAAATGACTAAATTTGACCTGTCTTAGCTCTGTCCTCTGGGTCCTCCTTGTATGCTGGAGACTAGAGCTCTCGTCGATGCCTGGCTGGCGGTTTGAGGGGAACGACCGTCTGTGAGCCAGAAATCTTTTCTCCAGAGTTTGCTTACACATACGCACTCTGACTTATATAACCTAAGCTTCTGTCCTCTTCAAAGATCTTGGTAACATCTCATTCTGTAATACTATCTTTGGTATTGATTCCATTTAGGCTGGAATTTCGTGTAGTGAAGCCGTGACCGGATGTTGTGTAGTCTAGTATGTTCAGTCTAGGCTGGCACCACATTTGACTTTCATGGTACTTGGACAGCTAAGTTTGGTATTTCTGCTGGCCGAAGTGATGACTCTAGATCAGAAACTGTGATGGACTCATCTGCTGCTTGAATGAAAAGGATGTTAAGGAGGCATATGTTAATCATTTTATTATTTTTTATTTTTTTAAAAGATTATATTTACCCATTTGACAGAGATCACAAGTAGGCAGAGAGAGAGAGGAGGAAGCAGGCTCCCTGCTGAGCAGAGAGCCCAACTCGGGGCTTGATCCCAGGACCCTGAGCTCATGACCTGAGCCGAAGGCAGAGGCTTTAACCCACTGAGACACCCAGGTGCCCCCATATGTTGGTCATTTTAGTTTCAACTCTTACTTGAAATATCCCCCAAATACATGCATGGTTAATCCTTTTCCATTCCTCCCCTCCCCTCGTCTGCCCTTTGCCAGCATTACTTGGAGCCCCCAGTGAAGCTGAGCGAGGCTCTAGGAAGATACGGACTTAAGACGGAAGATTTTTTTGTCTTGAAGCATGGAGAATCCAGATACCTCAATACTGATGAGGACAACTCTGAATAAATGTGAGCGCAGGAGCCGTCAGTGATGAAGGTAACTGCAAAGCTCAGACGGACTCACAAATGCATGAACACGAGGATTTCCGACACTTAGGAAACAACTTCGATGGGTTAGTGTTCTGTTTTGCGTGGTAACTTGCTTGCTGCTCCGCCTGCCAATCCTTACAGAGAAGCAGGAGTTCCCCTTAGCAGATTGGCTAAGGGGAATTAGAACCCTCTGAATAATGTAAGCATTGCAATGGAATTTTTTTCATTTTAATATTATAGTGTAATGGTAGAAGTCGGATGTTATGAAAATGGATTTTAAGGGCCTCCTACAAGGTGAGTCTATCTAACGAGACGGTTTCAGAGGTTGCACACCTAAACCTGTTTTCTGTTCACATTAGAGGACATGAGGACACCGCCACCCACACGCTTACAGCAGCCCTCCCTGCTCGGTCAGATGAGCTTATATGCCAGATGTGCAGTGATTTATTTTTCTAAGCATAGAAACATAAGAGGTTGGGCGAAGTTCCCATTTTTAAAAGAGGAAGAGTATTTTCTCTTTTACATCTACAATCCTCAAATCAGAAGCAAAGCTGGCGAGGGACAGGGAAGGGGGTTGCTTAGGAGGACATGATTGGTGACATTTTCTATTTTTAATCTAAAAGTCAGACCTGCTAAGCACAAAGATAACTGCCAGGAAATAATATTTTACAGAGACAAATGCTGTTCTTCAAATGTTAATTCTCTATTCCATTTCCTCTCCATCTACTCATTTTCCCACCTCCTTTATTCCAACTATGAATGTATCGATCAGGTCTATGTAGTCTGTTTTACAGGATTCACATGGCTTATATTTTTATATTGAGTGACCTCTAAGCCCGATTCTACTTTGACTAAGCTAGTGTGGAACACCAGCAGTTAAGAAAGAAATGGTTTTGGGGACTTAGCTGACCAGAGTTTAGTCCTGTAGGGGCACTGTGGCCCTTGACTGCTCTACCTACCACCAGAGCTGATCAGACACAGGAGAGGCCCATCCTGTGCTCCTGGCTCCCCAGTCTCCATGAAGCAAACATTATTTACACAAAATAATCAAAACAGGTTTTCTACAGCAAATGCTACCCAGGCGGTAATCTATTTATTTTCATATACATATATGCACGCCACCTGTTAGCCACTTTATCTCAGTTTTAATCCCTTTTCCACCACAGATTTTCTGTGTATCCTGCAGTAAGTCACCTGTGCTCACTATGCCTCAGTTTCCTCACGTGGAACAAGACATTTGACCTACCTCCAAAAAATGTGAATAAGTAGTGTGTTTTTTTTTTTTAAGCACTTTGAAAATATAAGAGAGAACATTATTTCTTAAGACATCACTGCCTAATATAGATTGGTAGCTCTGAAAGCTGAAAATAGGCTCATGCTGCTTTTGATAGTGTCTTGTTGCTGCAGATTCAACCATATATATATTTAGGACATGAAACCCTGAGGACAACTTTATCTCCTTTGTAAATTTAAAGAGTGATAGCCAAAGTAAATGTCAATGATCTTTATCAGAATTTAGCATTTTTATCTTACAGAGATGCAAATCAGTCCAGGGGAAATGTGTATGTATAATGTATGTGAATGTGTGTGATTTGGGGCAGTAAAAGCACAATTTCCCTGTAATATAGCCTTCAGGAGAAAAACAGAACAGCCCTAAACCTTTTCACTCCAAAGGAACATCCTAGCAAGCAGACGGGAATGGAGCTGGTAGGTTGATGGGGATGAGGTCGCGGGGGAGGGGGGCTGGTGTCCTCATGCTCACCTGTGTGGTCGCCTTCCCTGCTGTTGCACGCCACGTTGAGAATTCACCTCTTACCTCTGCTCTGTGAAGCAGACCAAGTTCGTCTTACTTTGTCTTCTCCATGAATGGCCTTAACATGATTCCTGCATTCACGTGTACCATGGAAGTGCAGGTTTCCAAGCACTTTGTTCCAGTTCTGCTTAACGGGCCTGCCGCGTTTTCCTAGGCCCGATTGCGAGCTTTAGTTTCTATTACCCTTCACCTTTTTTCTATGCTGACCTTTTATTTCGCGAAGAAGTACGTGGGAGCTTCATCTCTTCTCGTAGAATCACATTTGTTTCACATGGCTTCCATGTTTTCACTTAGCTACCTTTTGCAAGGTTTAAATACAAAAGCAAAACGAAATTTTGAAAAATAAGCCAAATCCACTTTCTTGCCTCCATTCAGGTTGAGGTGTGGCGTGATGCCTCTCACTCTGTTGTCTGTGATCACTTTCATTTTGCTCATTTGATTAGCTGGCACCCCCTGGACCCCGACAGGTTTTACGGACGAGCCCCTGTGGTAAAGAGGCTCCTCCTTGCCCACAGCAGGGATCCCACACTGTGGGCCATCTCAGCCAACAGAAACTAAGATGTGCCCTGACCCCAACAGACAAAGATCAGGATAGTTAAAAAGGACTCCCCTTTTTTCTCTAGCATTCTGACATTTCAGACTCAGTGCTCTGATCTCCAGGAAATAGTATTAGCTACTCAAACTAAAAACAGAAAACAAGAGATGGGGTTTTAGAATGCAGTGCTGCTGAAGCACATCAGAGCCCAATTTATTTTCTAATCCAGTGCCCATTTGACTACATATTTTCAATTAAATGAGGCAGATTAAAAAATTCATTATAAAGAAATGTGCCTTTCAGGGAACGAGGACTTTTGTCAGCACTGCAAGCCTAAGCAGTGTTCTCAGCCAGCATCTATCCCCAACTGCTGTAGCCAGCTGGGAACGTCCGTGGTTTCACCTCTCTACTGTAAAAATACTTCTTGCAAGTTTGATTTTTGTGTCAGGCTAGCCCTGAAAACACACTTTTCTGTTTGAGGATTTGTGACTTCCTATGGAAATCCCTGTATGTACAAATGAGATCTAACATACTCGCACAGCTCTTTGCCTTAAATACCCGGAGCAGGAAAGCTGCGGCCTGCACACTGACTTGCCTCGTACTGGGCATGGTGATGGGGAAGAACTGGAATATTACAGAAGACCTGGCTGAACCGAAGTCTGTTAATAGTATTTTTATTCCATAAGCTATTGTGACAATGACTAAAATTTACAATGTATGAAAATTTCAGCTATGTAAAATACGAAAATTAATGAATAAAGTATTATTAAGAGAAAATGTGTAGAAACCTTTTTCCTTTTTATTTAAAAAATTTACAAAATTTGTGCTGATGGTTAAAAAAATTCAAACAGTAGAAGAAGGTATACATAAAAAAGTCCTTTCCTCAGTCCCACTCCCTGGAATCTGGCTATCGTTCTAGAAACTATTCTCCGGATAGAAGCATAGTTTTCATTTAAAAAACACATCCACATTTTCTGGAGGCCTTTCCACATAAGCACAGTCAGGCTTCCTTGTTTCTTTTAAGATAACTGATTTCACCAGTTGCCTACAGATGGACAATCAGACTGGCCCCAGCCCACCATACCCAATGGGCGTGGTGAGGACGAGAAGCCAGTCTGACTCAGATTAGACTCGGGAAAGCAGTATGTCTGGGCAGCTCCTCACAAGCGCAAGACCAAGGTCGTTCCTGCAGCAGCCCTGAACCAGCCAGCCAGTCACACACGAATAGGTCTCAGACGGGCAGGAGGTTAGCTTACTCGTAAATAAGGCAACTGGCTGGTCACATCAAGGAGGTAACCAAAGTAAACTCAGCAAACGGCAAAATGAAAAGAAATGATGTCAGAACAAGCTCTTCTATTCATTTGATATCAATAAAATGGTTCAAAATAAACCGGAAGACCATGGCAGGGTCCCTCTGTGTTAATGATGAAATGTGAGATCTACTGTTTAGACTCGGCAGCTGGAAGATGAAAACTGCCGCCATCAGAACCTGGGTAGGACCGTTACCTTTTCCTTCACGTCTGCATCATGGTGTTCAGCTAAAGCTCTCATTTTCTGGGCACATTCTTCTCCATATAGCAGGAAAAAGAAGGAACCTTTAGGGAAAGCAGGCTGAACAGCTAAGCAGCCTTCTTTTTTGAGGCAGTTACTTATATTCTGGGAGAATGTAAGAACTCGAAGAAGAATCTCCTTTGCCACGTGGCCGTCATAGAGGGAAAGGAATGAGGAGTCCACCTGAAAAAGGAAACCATGAGTGTTAATTATTCATGAAAACATTTTTCATGCATATTTTCACATTTTAAAACTACATTGAATACATTAAAAAAGTGGGTGATAGAAAATTATCCCTAATATCGCCTAATATAAAATCTTATGCACCCTTACACTTTACACTAATGGAATCAAAGGTTTCACTATTTCAGCTGAAAAATACTATTTTCTTGGAGTTCTAAAAGGTAGTCTTGGGAAAAACACCCACATCCGTTTTAAGGTCCATCATTCAGCCCTCCCGGGGGTTCCTCAGTTCCCCGACACGTCATGCCCACTGTAACCTGCGGGGCCGGGGCGCAGGGAGGAACAGGTCCTTCCCTTACAGGAGCGGAGCCCCGTTCATGGTCTGCACCACCCTCGCTTCCTTCAGAACACTTATCTCAGCTTTTAGTTATTGTGTTTGTTTGCTAGGTTTTATTTTTTCTTAGGCTGCGTGAGTGTGCTCACTGGTGTTCTGGCGCTGGGCTTGCATGTGGTGCATCCTGGGGACTAGTGTTTCAGTGCCCATGAAGAGACATGCGAACATGAACACGTCAAGGGGAAGAGATGCAGTCACATACGTGTATACCCCAAAATGGAGAGAGAAAAAAATTTGTGGTTGTTAGGGAGGCCCCTTCCAAAATGATTTTTTAAAAGTAAAATTGGTTCATTATAGAAAATTTAGGTAATTTGTGTAGGCAAAAAGAACCAAAACAAAACCCTGTGCTCCTCACAGATAATCTGTTAACATTTGGGGGATAAATCTTTCTAGACCATCCATATCTATATATTCATATAGTTATAAAACATGTATCTTAGCTATTTACCTGGGCACTAAGTAGTCCATCTGCCATGGCTGGATTTTCAGACAAGTTCACAAGCAGTTTCAAAACTTGAACCTAAAAGAACAGTCATACTGGTTTATTTCAGACCCGTGAGCATGGATTTGCCTCTCCCTGGCCACCATCCTCTCAGTGTGTCCACATTTTAAAGTCCAGCCTGGGCTTCAGTCTCCAGCTCAAATTCTGTACCCCCGGGAGCCCGCTCCTGTACAGCACTCCTGGAGTGCTGCTCACACAGCAGGGTTAGTGAGACCGTATTTTTCCAGCCACATTGTTGGGGAGAAGATGGTGAATGTCTGTCTCACTGTCTACCTGCCTCACCCCCTAACCTAGGGTAATAAGCTTAATATTATTTACATAAATGAGCTTTATTACAATTATTGGTAAATGAAATACGATCTTTGGAACAAAAAAAAGGACTCTCTCAAAGCTTGTTTATATTTAAAGTATGAAGATCTCAGAACAGTTTGGTTACCAAGACTAGATAAACATACAGTCCTTTTTAGTAGGTTACTATGAAACTTTGAGCTTATCTTTTTATGTGAAAAATGTTTTTATATATATTTATTTGAGAGGGTGTGCCAGCACAAGCAGAAGGGAAGGGCAGAGGGAGAGGGAGATGCTGAAGGCAGATGCTTGACCAACTGAGCCACCCAGCTACCCCATGAAAAATGTTTTTAAAATCCTTCAAGTAGACAGTGATAAATAATGGGCAAACAAATGTTAACTCAGAGCTGACAACTAAAATATCAGCATTCCCGTCACTTAGAACTGGTCAGTACCGTAGTCGCATTATCATTTTTTTTTTTAAAGATTTTATTTATTTGACAGAGATCACAAGTAGGCAGAGAGAGAGGTGGAAGCAGGCTCTGTGCTAGCAGAAAGCCCCGATGCGGGGCTTGATCCCAGGACTCTGGGATCACGACCTGAGCCAAAGGCAGAGGCACCCTCTGAGCCACCCAGGTGCCCCCCTCTTATCATTCTAAGGGGATATATTTGAAGACCGCCCCCCAACACACACCTAAAATCATGGATAATAGCAAACCCTATATATACTGTGTTTTCCTATACATACATATCTGTGCTAAAATTTATAGATTAGGTGCAGTAAGATTAACAACAATAATAAAATAGAACAATTACAGTAATGTACTGTAGTAAGTTATATGAATATCATCTCTCAAAATATCTAATTTAGTACATATGCTGCTGAAGAGACACTGAAAATATCTTCGTGTTCTGTACTTACCCTTATGATAGGTGATAAAATGCCCATGTGACGAAAGGAAGTGGGGTGAATGACAGGTGGTGTGACGCAGCCTCTGATGGGAAGCCAGAAGGATCATCTGCGTCCCAACTGTGGTTGAGAGCAGATGACAAACCATGGAACGTGAAACCATGGATGGGGGTGTGGGGGGTGGCTCGGGGAGCTACTGTAGTAACAACATTCAAAGAGAATTCCTGTTCAAAGACATGGGTCATACAAAGCCATACTTTGTACAAGATACTTGAAATGACACAAAGTGAGGAGTGGGGAGGGAGGAATGTGCTCTCTACTAGACCTAGAAGGGAACCCAGATCTTTATTTTAGAAAACCTTTTTTTTTTATGACAAAGGCATTGTCTGTTTCCTGTAGAAAATTTTTACTTATTATTTATTTTTAAGTAGCCCCAACATGAGCTTGAACTCATGACCCTGAGATCAAGAGTTGGGTACTTAACCAACTGAGCTCTCCAGGAGCCCCTCCTATAGAACGTTTTTAAAAAGTGATAGAAAAGCACAAAGGAAAAGGAAATTCACCCCTATTTCCATGACTAAAACCAATCACTTAATATTAAGTTTATGTTTCTTTCTGGTTTTCACACACCTATATACTCACACATTTCATATTCATGTTGTATGTACTAACCTGTTAGGCGGGATAAAAGGCTTTGCTTAATTTATCAACTATTTAAAAAAATCTTATGAAATTAATACATCATCATGATAAAATACAAACAGTGCAGAGGGGAACTAGGGAGAAAACAAAAGCGACTGTCCCAGCTGCCCATCTCACGCCCCAGCAGAAACCCCAGGTAACAGTTTCTTGTTTAGGCAGAGATCATGTTTTTCAAGCAGATATTCCTTATGAATTACAGCTTCTTAAGAGAGGAAAGACCACTTCTAACTGTTCGTGCGGATCTGGTCTGGCCTGACTGGCCGCCAGCAAAAAGAATAGGTGTTAGGGATAAACACTTGTCTCCAAGGGCAGTGAGGTTTTAAGAAAATGGACAAGAGTTCTGAAACAGGAAGGTCCCAAACGTAGAATCTAAGAATGGATGAAGTAAAAATCCACAAGGCCCACTAGTGGCCAACACCGGCAGGTTCATAACCGGGGAACAGTCGCAGCAGTAGTAACTATTTGTAATTTGCATAACAATATTCTAATTCATAATAATTAAGTTAGAAGCCTGAATTAAAATTCCACATTGCTATGCTCCGGAAGGGAGTAAAACATGAGAAAATAATTTACAAACACAGCTGCGGATTAAAAAGCCACAGTAGAGGCTTTTAAGCCTCTGCTTTAGGCTCAGGTCATGACTCCAGGGTCTGGGGATTGAGTCCCACATCGGGCTCTCAGCTTAGTGGGAAGCCTGCTTCTCCCTCTGTCTGTTTCTGCCTGCTAATCCCCCTGCTTGCGCTCTAACAAATAAAATCTTTAAAAAAATAAATATATAAATAAAAAGCTGCAGATACCCCTTGATTTTCGAATGTCTGCGTTATGCCACCTCACTTTTATAAAAGACCCATGTTACTGGCACCTATTTCCATGAACCAAAAGAAATCCAAACAGGATTTTCATTTAAAAAGAAATAAAGAAAAAAAAAAGAAAGCAGCTTTGGGTGTTCTGCCTCGAGTGTTGGTGGGGCAACACCCCCAGGAGGCATGCGCAGCATGTCAGCACGGAGTGGCCAGAGCTGCCAACATCTGTGCTTGTCTTGATTTATTTTGTGCAGCTGTTAACAAGGTATATTCCAAGCTATTAGAAAAGTCCGGCAGGTTTTTTTGGGGGACAGGGGTCTGGGAACGCTCAAAAGTGTTCCCATATAAATTAACGGTAAGCGCTCCTCTGCCTCACGCCACGGCGGCTTAGGCAAGGTTTCAGGGGACCGCCCTGCTTCCGAGGGATGCCGGGGTGTGAACCATGTGAAGTCCTCTCGTCACATGTGCCATCTTGTGGTGGCTCCACAACATTTCTTTTAAGACATTAGTTTTCTTGCTCTCTTTGTAGTTTTATTAACATAGGATTTATTTATGTATATCTTACATTATCTATATTTGGTTATGTATCAGTGTTGTGCCCAAAAGGTTGTTCTACTATGGTGAGATCTCTTACTAAAAATAAGATTTTAAAAAGTCATTTGGTTATTTACTAAGAAAATATCTAAAATGGGTATATTTTCTCACAAGTGGATTACTGTCCAAAAGTTCATTTGCAACTTGGAACTTTGTTTCTCCATAAAAAATGAGTTTAATGTTATAATTGGTGGTTGGGTTCCCAGAAGACCAAAAAGGCAAGTTTTCTATCCCAGAAATGCCGTACCAGGCAATGGAATGGAAAAACAAAGCAAAAATAGAACATACTATTGTGGTGTGAGTCATCTTCTAAAAAGTCATAGAATATATTAAAACACAGACCGCGTCTGAGACAGATCTATACGGCCCCAAGGCCAGACTCGCCTGGCTCTGAACTCCTTGTTTCTCCTGAGGTTTTGGGTAAAGCAGCTGCAGACACGGCAGAGGAGAGCTCTGTCCTGTAGTTGTGATGCTGTAAGGCAGAGGGAGGGGTTTCCCTGGGACCTCAGAGGCTGTAAGTCACCTTGTCCCACTGGAGAGAGAGAGATGTCAGTGGTGCACGCACTTTGGAAACTGCCCATGGATGGAGTGTATTTCAGAAATACTGCTAATAAGAGTACTACATTTGGGGCGCCTGGGTGGCTCAGTGGGTTAAAGCCTCTGCCTTCGGTTCAGGTCATGATCTCTGGGTCCTGGGATCGAGCCCCGCATCTGGCTCTCTGCCTCCCTTCCTCTCTCTCTGCCTACTTGTGATCTCTGCCAAATAAATAAAATAAAAATCTTCAAAATAAAAAACAAGTAATACATTTAATTCTGAATGCCTTTGGGTACTTCTTAGACCAGATTCAAGTCCCTCTGGCTACTGGAAATGTGGAAAGCCCAGAACAAATTTTTAAAGGGCTACAGTGAGGCTCTCCTGTAATCACATTTGGTAACCCCAGAAATAACGTGAGTGATATTGAGTATCTGGAGTGTGGTCCTTCTAAAACGCTCTTCCATTTTTCTCTCAACTGTGTGAGAAAAACTGCGTTTTTCTCTCAATTGGTGAGGGACACACACCAGTATTGTAAAATGCTGATCAACACAACTCATCAGAGCCTTTGATTAGTCCACCTTCTGTTTTTATGCTATTTCTTAAAACATGGAACTTGAGAAAAATGCGCACTAATTGGAGAGGTTTACTCAAGTTACTTTCAGGGGGTGTGTCCTGAGATCCTGCTTAATCTTTATAGGCTCCTACATCAGCATTACTGGTCAAAATCAAGCACCAGACATCCATTACTAACTTAAAAGTGGTTTTCAAAATATTTTTTTTCTGCAAATAATGGCTAAATTTAAAAAAAAATGTTCTAACCTCAAGGTGAGCAAAAAATTCAATTAACCAGCATTATCACTCAAAGACTCCTGTTAGTCAATTATGTCTAATTAAACCTGGTATAGCGGGGAAGCTGGCTGTATCACTTTAGTAAAAGGTAAACTCATTTTTGGAAGATCAAATGAATGCTAATCTATTGGTAAGTGAAATTACACATTTTTACAAATTCATTTTGAGGTCGATTACTTGGGGATGAAAATAATTTACTTTTGGGGTGCCTGGGTGGCTCAGTTGGTTGGGCGACCGCTTTCGGCTCAGGTCATGATCCTGGAGTCCCAGGATCGAGTCCCACATCAGGCTTCAAGTGCCATGGGGAGTCTGTTTCTCCCTCTGACCTTCTTCCCCTCATGCTCTATCTCACTCTCTCTCTCTCTCAAATAAATAAAAAAATATTTAAAATATAGGGGCGCCTGGGTGGCTCAGTGGGTTAAAGCCTCTGCCTTTGGCTCAGGTCATGATCCCAGAGTCCTGGGATCGAGCCCTGCATTGGGCTCTCTGCTCCGCGGGGAGCCTGCTTTCCCTGCTTTCCCCTCTCTCTCTGCCTGCCTCTCTGCCTACGTGTGATCTCTGTCCGTCAAATAAATAAATAAAATCTCAAAATAAATAAATAAAATATAATAATTTACTTTCTTGGGCTCATGAAAAGGCTTTTAGTAAACTTTAACTACACTTGCTCTTTTTTGAGGGATATCAACTTAAGATGGGGGACTTAAAATTCATTTCCAATCCTAGAAAGCTTGATGCCTCAGCTCTTTGTACTTCCAAGTCAAAACTGCTTCATTCGTACCTTGGTACTTCCATTTCCTGTAAGCAGCACATGGAACAGGTCTGTGATGTAACTGCGAAGCATGTGCTGGTGGTTGTTGGTGACCGTCATGTTTGTCAACAATCTCAGTCCGGCCAGCTGCACAGCAGAGTCCAGGGGCCCGGAGAGGACATCCTTGCAGACTTGATTGATGTATACCTAGGGGTGAGGGGGAGAAAGTGAGCATCTTAAAATCTCCCGAAATCTATGATCCAGTAACTTCTATACAGTGGAGGAGGACAGTAGTTCAGGGGGAGGCTAGCTCCTCAAAAAAGATGGCATTTCTCTCTAGCCCTCAAGCTTTGGAGGTTTTTTTTTTTTTTTTTTTTTTTTTTTTTCCCAAACAACCTTTTAATGCCAGGCACTGTGGGAGCATTTTACAAACATACCCCACTTAATCTAGTGCGGGTGTATATGCGTGTGTGTGATTAATGGGCACTTTACAGACCAGGGCAAGTCCTCAAGGAACCTGGATCCCTGCCCAGTATCAAGCCAGCTGGTGGGGGAGCAACGTTCAATTCCAGAGACCATGCTCTCAACACCAGCAGCCTCTCAACTGTTGGGGGCCTCCCAGCTCAGTCTTTCTTGTGAGCTGCTTTGTTGGGCACATGAACACGGAAGAGGAAGACCTGTCTGGTCATTCTGCAACACGGTAAGTACCTTAACAAGAGGTCTAGGAGCCACATCATGTTAGAAGAATAGGGGGATCAAAGTGAAATAGAATTTTTCTCTAGAAAATTCTATCAACAGTAAGCCGAGGCAAAATTATCTTTACCCGGGTATATGTCTATGATCTGCCCCTTCCTGATACTATGACTGCCACTGGCAAAACATAATACAATGCCAGTAGTACTCCTACTTCACACCCGACAGAATGAAACCCACCGTGATGGAAAATTTTCTGGAACTGTTTTCTATTTCTGGTCAGGGTCTTTCCAGCTTGGAAAAAGCTCACAGATGTCTCACAGATAACTGCTATTCACCTAACTAAAACTCCACCCTAAATTCCAACTGATAAGAAAAAATTCCTAATATAAAATGCTAAGAGGGACGCCTGAGTGGCTCAGTTGGTTAAGCAGCTGCCTTCAGCTCAGGTCATGATCCCGCATCCTGGGATCGAGTCCCACATCGGGCTCCTTGCTCGGCAGGGAGCCTGCTTCTCCCTCTGCCTGCCATTCTGTTTGCCTGTGCTTTCTCTCTCTCCCTCTCTCTCTCTCTGATAAATAAATTAAAAAAAAAAAAAAAAAAAGCTAAGAAATGACCAACTGTTCCATAAGCCATTATTAAACTTAAAAAAAAATCTGAACACATCCATGTTACCCTAGAGTAATGGCAGTAAAGAGATGAAATTTTTAATCTCATTTTAGAGCTAAATGTCATTTACAAGCCACGTGGCTCTCTTTGGCCACAATCTCATTACACATCTGTCCTTCAAAAAAAAAAAAAAAAGCCATTTTCTCATCTATTTATAAATTATTTTCTTTCTTTCTTTTTTTATTTATTTCACAGAGATCACAAGTAGGCAGAGAGGCAGGCAGAGAGAGGGGGAAGCAGGCTCCCTGCTGAGCAGAGAGCCTGATGCGGGGATCAATGCCAGGGCCCTGGGATCATGACCTGAGCCGAAGGCAGAGGCTTTAACCATTGAGCCACCCAGGTGCCCCTAAATCATTTATTTTCATAAGATGTTGATGCCTTTCTAAGAATTTCCTAAAATGTGTTGAGCATTCAGATCCTTATTATCTTTAAGTCACTGGTTCAAGTTCAGTAACAAAATCACCAAATGGGTCACATCAGTTATTCCTGAGGCTGTGTCTACCTCCCTTTGCTGCTTCCTTCTGGAATTCCCTCCTTCCCCAACTGTGCTAGTAGAAATTTCAGACATTCCTCTTTTTTTTTTTTTTTTTTTAAAGATTTTATTTATTTATTTCAGGGAGAGGGAGGGAAGGGGGAGCAGAGGGAGAGGGACAAGCAGATTCCACACTGAGCGTGGAGCCTGACGTGGTGCTCCATCCCAGGACCCTGAGATCATGACCTAAGCTGAAACCAAGTCAGATGCTAGACATTCTTTAGAGCCAAATGGTACTCTATGTTTTACAGAATTTTTGGATGAGATCTCTCCTTTCTCAAGAGTATTTTACTTACATGTTTCCTTGAAGTACTTTATCATGTTCTACCTTGTATTACACCTATTTATGGCCTTTTCTCTCTTTCTAGCTTTCTTAAAACAAGAATTAATCATGTCCATTTCTACATTCTAACACGGAGCAGGACCTCAGGAAATGCTGAAATAACACAATTTCCTAATTTCCTTTTCTGCTGGTATTAACAGACTCTGGCCAGGTTCCTTTAGCACAGTTGGATTACCATGAATCCCAAATTCAAAAGCCCAAGACATCTCTTATTGGCGGGTTCAGATTCCTCCTTCCTCTGCCTTATTCTCCATAAAAAATGGGCAGAGGACCTAAATATTTTTCCAAAGAAGACCTGCAAATGGCCAACAGGTACATGAAAAGATGCTCAGTATCACTGATCATCAGGAAACCAGGGAAATCCAAATCAAAACCACAATGAGGTATCACCTCTCACCTGTTAGAATGGCTGATGTCAAAAAGACAACAAGCATTGGCAAGGATGTGGAGAAAAGGGAACCCCTATGCTCTGTCGGGGGAATATAAATGGGCACAGCCATTATGGGAACACAGTAGAGGTTCCTCAAAAAATTAGAAATACAAACTACCATAGGATCCAGCAATTCCAGTTGTGTATTCAACTGAAGAGCTCAGGAAGAATAATTTGAAAAGATACACGCACCCATGTTCACTGCAGCATTATCCGTAATAGCCAAGACACAAAACAACCCGTGTTGACAGATGAATGAATGAAGCCAATGTGGTCTGTATATACAATGGAAAATTATTCAGCCATGAAAAGGAAGGAAATCCTGCCATTAGCAACGAATGGATGGACCTTCAGGGCATTATACCAAGTGAAATATAACAGAGAAAAATACTGGAGATTTCCCTAAAAAAGATATCTAAAAAAGCCCAACTGACAGAAACAAGAGAGGCATGGAGGCTGCCAGGGGCTGAGGGATAAAGGAAATAGGGAGATTTGCTCAAAAGGTACAAACTTCTAGTTAGAAGACGAGTAAGTTCTGGGATCTCATGTACAGCAGGGGGACTACACTGTATTACATAAAGGTGCTAAGAGGAGAGATCTTAAATGTTCTCACCACACAGACACAAAGGGCAATTATGTGAGGTGAGAGAGGTTTGTTACTAACCCTATGGTGGTTTTCTCTGTTATTTATAGAAAACTTACACATTTGCGATCTCAGGTAACTTACCTTTATCTTGACTTGATTTTCAACATTCACACTCAGGTTATTCAATGCATTTAAAGCTTTCTCTTTAATACTGTGGTTGGGACTGTTGATTTTGCTTCCAATGACTGGAATACCACCCAATTCACGAATAATGACCTAAGAGGGGAAAAAACAGGACCACCACTTCAATACCCACTTCCTTCATCAAATTTTTTGGATCCACAAATACAAAATAAAATTAATGACTCTTTGGAAATAACTTTTTTCTATGCACAATCTGTAGTTCTTATTTAAAAAATTACTTTCTATAAATTTTTTTAAACATATATATTTTAAGATTTTATTTATTTGAGAGAGAAAAAGAGAGTATGAGAAGGGGAAGGGTCAGAGGGAGAAGCAGACTCCCTGCCGAGAAGGGAGCCCGATGCAGGACTCAATCCTGGGACTCCAGGATCAGGACTTGAGCCGAAGGCAGCTGCTTAACCAGCTGAGCCGCCCAGGGACGCTACTTTCTATAATTTTAAAGGTAAAGAAAATAGATTGAAGATAATTAAGATATGTAATTATTTAAGAACTATAGCTTGGAGATCTACAATGAAGATTGGTAGAGCTACCGAAATGATATCAATTTACAAACAAATTATTTTACTTTGAAATAAGTTATATGATTTTCCTATTACAGACACAAGTGTTAGGATTTAGGATACCAAAGTAACATTTTGCTAAAATGTATTCTTTGGAATACAAATCCCTCAAGATGTTAACAGATGTTCCATTAAGACAAGGGAGGTTCCATGATTCAGTAAGTTTGAGCAACTCTGGGTTTAAGTGTAGACGCTTCTTTATTGTGAAGCACTCAGATGTTCATGAGTATTGGCAATCTCCAAGAGGGGAGCACTGAACAGAGTATTTCCATGAACTATACACAAAAGAGAGGGTCATTTTTCAATGGGGGTGGGGGGTTTTAGGAGGAAGCACCTATCAACATCTTGAAGAATTATAATTCTACACAACTTGAGAAATGATGCCCAAATTTTCAAAGAAAAAATAATCTAGGGATTTCTCATACTTGGTTCCAACATGACACTACTTTGTGCCTTTGGCCCCCGTACTGAACGATACATTAACCACTTCAGTTCTTACAAGAAAAGTAAGTTGAGAATTACTCCTGTCAGGATAAAACATGACCTTCTACGAGGGAAAGAATGAGAGAGTCTCCTGGCGTCATCCACTTTTTATCAACAGCCCCAAACCCAACTCTACTGTCAAGAGTGGGCTCAGCACTGGGACGAAAAGAAACTCCCTGTGCAATCCCAGGTTCTTCCTAAGGATCTGTGATTACTAGAAAACAGTTGTTGTTGTTGTTGTTTGAACTATCCTATTAAGGCAGATCAGGGCACTGTAATTTACAAAGAGGGGCACAGACTCCATTACCCAGGAAAGCACTTGTTCAGCCAGTGGCTATGGAACCAGTTTCACTGCAGCTCCTCTCTGAGGGAGCCAAAGTACGGGATCAGAATCAGCTCCAGGCATGCTACTAAATGAGTCACCATCTGCTGTTTTTATTTGCCGGGCACTTCTCCCCACTGGGGCAGAGAGAGCACCTCCCCTATCCCGTTTAGTTCCCGATGGGGCTGCTGGTCGAAAGGGAATGCTGGTCCCATCCATCCCCGCTGTCCGGCTGTGGGGTGCTCCCATGGGGTCTGGGATGCCACAGAACAGCCCCTGAGCCAAAGGGCTGGTACCTGATTGCGGCCGAGCAACTCCGCCATTGGGATCACCAGCCACAGGGATGAAGGCTGTGGCGGCCAGAGGCTTTCTCTCCATCCCAGTGACAAAACCCTCTTTGTGGCCAGAGAGATTGAAAAAAAAAAAAACCAAACAAACAAACCAAAAACCCCAAACCCAATACACAAAAAGGAGCAGGGCTAAGCAAAGCCAAAAGATGGAGGGGGAGAGAGCGCTCTGGCCACGCTCTCTGTAACCTTAAACTGTTTTCACTTGTGCCTGAAGCCAGGGCTATTCTTTGATGCTCAAGTTAACCGAGCTCAGTATTTCCCCTTTTTGTTTTATTTTTTATTTATTTATTTATTTATTTATTTTAAAGATTTTATTTATTTATTTGACAGGAGGCAAAGATCACAAGTAGGCAGAGAGGCAGGCAGAGAGAGAGGGAGGAGGAAGCAGGCTCCCCACTGAGCAGAGAGCCCAATGCGGGGCTTGATCCCAGGACCCTGGGATCATGACCTGAGCCGAAGGCAGAGGCTTTAACCCACTGAGCCACCCAGGCGCCCCCCCCCCTTTTTGTTTTAAAATAATGTAAGTTGGGTTCTGTCACTTGCAATGCAAAGAATACAAGTAATCAACAAATATCCTTTAAATCTCCCTATAAATCTCAAGAGCTTTACAGTAAACCTTGCCATGCTGGCAAAAACTTGGCTGAAATAGAGTATAAATTCAACATCATTTTTTCATGACAAAGTTATGAAAAGTTCATAATGTTTTCATGACCAAGTCAATGAAATGCATTAGCTGAAAATCATTACATTTAAAAAACAAAAACAAAAACAAAAACTTTCTCCTTGGAGGTAGTGGGGAGAAGGAAGCATTCCAATTCAGCACTTTAGACCTGGTGTTAAATCTCTACTGGTAGAAGGGTTTACACTGGTCAGCGGTTGTCAATGGTCCTGGCTCCCCCTGCCTTAGAACCACCCCCAAAACCTACATATAATGGAAAGCACGTAGAGTTCAATGTTAGATGATTTCACTGTTCTCCTGCAACACTGCTGAATTTTAAATAATTAAAAAGGCCACGCAATGCTAAGTGGAGTAGATCACACTTACCACAAATGTGATGCCTGTGACCAACTTCCTAGGGATCTAGAATCCCAGGAATACAAATGTCACTATTCAGCTGTGCTTTTCAGAAATGAACAAACGCTATGTGGTAGGTACATATCCCCACACTGTACAGATGAGGAGAGAGGGGCTCCAGGATTAAATGCCTTATCAGGATCACAATTAACTGCCAGTGTGTAAAGATGGGGGGCACCCACTCAGAGACAAGGTACTTACTTGGTTAGCTGAAAAGGCTGCATTGTTACCCAGAGTGACCAAAGCTCTTTCAATAATTACAGGATCATCAGTTGACTCAAGCAGGTAAAGGAGTTTCTGGAGCTGGTCGCCACTGAGGACATCATCATGGGAACCATTGGTTAAGTCTTCTGCAAAAGAACAAAATGATTTAAAATTCATTTAAAATCAATATGAAATGAAAAAAAATTTTTTTTTTGTTAAAGAGAGCGCACAAGTGTGTGAGCGGGGGTGGGGGAGATGGGGAGGGGCAGAGGGAGAACCTTAAGCAGGCTCCATGCCCAGCACAAGCCTGCCACCGGGGCTCCACCACAGGACCCTGAGCTGTAGTCCTGTCCCACACTTGACTGACTGAGCCACTCAGATGCCCCTAAAATTTTTTTTTTAATTTAAAGATTTTATTTGCTTATTTGAGAGAGAGTGAGTGAGCATAAGTGGTGGGGAGGGGCAGAGCGAGAAGGACAATCAGACTCCTCACTGAGGGTAGACACTTGACCGATGGAGCCCCCCAGTTGCCCCAGAAGTTTCTTTTCTTTTCTTTTTCTTTTTTTTTTTTTTTAAAGATTTTATTTACTTGACAGAGAGAGAGAGATCACAAGTAGGCAGAGAGGCAGGCAGAGAGGGGAGGAAGCAGGCTCCCTGCAGAGCAGAGAGCCCGAAGCAGGGCTCGATCCCAGGAACCTGGGATCATGACCTGAGCTGAAGGCAGAGGCCTTAACCCACTGAGCCACCCAGGCGCCCCAGAAGTTTCTTTTAAATAACATGGAATGCATGCTCTGATGCTGGGCACAGTTAAAGCACTTCATATGCTTTATCTCATTTAATCTTCAAGTAACCTTTGGAAGAAGATATTATTAAAATTCTCAATTTACAGATGGGAAACTGAGACATTAAGAAATTAGCCAAAGGGGTCACATAGGTGCCTCACTTGGTTAAGCATTCGACTTTGATCTCAGCTTAAGTCTTGATCTCAGGGTAGTGAGTTCAAGCCCCACACTGGGCTTCACGAAACACAGCATGGAGCCCACTTAAAAGAGAGAAGAAAAGAAAAAGAAAAAAGAAATGAGCCAATGGTCACTTGATAATTCTCTCTCAGTGAGGCACCGCATGCCGCACATGCTCCGTCTTTAAAAATCAGGTACATGTGTCCAATGGAACACTTGCCTAGAGGCATACATTACTTAAGGAAAAGGATTTAAGTAAGTAAATCTTTTTGATCATATATTTTAAAAAAGATTTTTATTTATTTATTTGACAGACAGAGATCACAAGTATGTAGAGAGGCAGGCAGGGAGTAGGGGGGAAGTAGGCTCCCCACTGAGCAGAGAGCCCAATGGGGGGCTCGATCCCAGGACCCTGAGATCATGACCTGAGACGAAGGCAGAGGCTTAACCCACTGAGCCACCCAGGCACCCCGTGATCACAATTTTTGGAGCACCTCAGGCAGGAGAAAAATCTGTGGGAGTCACTCAATCATGTTGCCAGTGTGGCAGTTTTGTTTGGTGTACATGGACATGGCCTAATGACTAGGATACAGTCCTGCTGGAGGCAAGGACAACAGGAAAGTTTTCATTCTGAGTAAAAGCTACAGCAGTCAAATGCTGGATCTGGTCAGTGACTTAGAATTTAGCTCTACCTTAAAAAAAGAAAAAAGAAAAAACAACCTATTTATAGAAATTATCACAGGAAAAATAGAAGTATTTTATAACACCATCATTGTGTTATAAAAATAGAACATGATTCCTGAAAACTAAAACTATGAATATAAGTTAGCGCACGTGTCCACAGAACACAGCTGGGGCAGGGGCAGCCTACAACAATAGGTGCTATATGAGGTCACATCTGTGCCTTTTTTTTTTTTTTTAAACGATTCTTTATTTATTTGAAAGAGAGAGAGAAACAGTACCTGCACACGTAAGAGAAAGGGCAGAGGGAGAGAGAGAGGGAGAAGCAGGGAGGCTGATGCGGCGCTCAATCTCAGAACCCGGAGATCACGAAGTGAGCCAAAGGCAGGTGCTTAACTGACTGAGCCACCTAAGCACCCTGTGCTGTGTCTTTTTTATTTTTATTTTTTGAAGATTTTATTTATTTGACAGACAGAGATCACAACTAGGCAGAGAGAGAGGGGAAAGCAGATTCCCTGCTGAGCAGAGAGCCCGATGCGGGGCTGGATCCCAGGACTCTGGGATCATGAACTAAGCCGAAGGCAGAGGCTTTAACCCACTGAGCCACCCAGGCGCCCCGCCTTGTCTTTTTAAAAACACCTACCGGGGCACCTGGGTGGCTCAGTCAGTTAAGCAACTGCCTTCAGCTCAGGTCATTATCCTGGGGTCCTGGGATCGAGCCCCGAGTGGGGGTGAGGGTTCCTTGCTCCTCCCTGTTCATGCTCCCTGTTGTGATCTGACTCTAATAAATAAAATCTTCAAAAAAAATACATACCAAATTATTAAGTGTAGTTATCTTTGGGTGCTGGATTACAAATGACTTATTTTCTACCCTGTGCTTATGAGCATGTTGGTTTTTTTTATAATAAATACGCATTACTCTTGTAATAAAAACAATTACGTATATTGCCTTAAGGATGAATCACAGAAAACTATGAGGGAAAGGGCCAAGTAGAGATGGTGGAGACAATAAGTGATATGCTGTCCTGAGAAAGCAAGTAAGAAGCCCGTTAAGAACATCTAAAAGCCGAGAGGCCAGCAGTTTTTCACTCTCAGGTTTAATAATTAGGATCTATGGACTCTGCTTTTACTTCTGAATCCATTACCTGCCTCATGTGCACTTTGTAAAACCGGATTAACCCCCCAAATATTTGAAAAGTGAAAGAATGACAAAAACAGATTTTAGAAAGGAAAGATTTTGGGGGTTCATCCGAACTCTTTTTATACAGGAGGAAATTGAAGCTAGGACTGTTTAAAGATTTGCCCAAAGCCACACAGGTAGTTAGTAGCAAAAAGTCAGAGAAATGAAAATACAAAGTGCAGGCAAGTCATTCAACCTCTTTTGAGGTCTCAGCTTTCCTCATCTATTAAAAAAGGGGATGATCTAAGACTGTAACTGATTCCAAAGGTGCACCTCTAAAGTCGTGTGATTTTGTACACATATCTGTGGGAGAAAACAAAAATCCTGATTAAATAGCAGGCAGAACACTCGCACAGACATTTTTCCAAAGTCTATAGCCAGATGGCTACAGGCACATGGAAAGATGCTCAGCACCATCACCAGGGAAATGCAAATCGCAACCACAGTGAGCTATTACCTCATACTCGTCAGACTGGCCATTACCAAAAACACAAGTAACAACAAGAATTGGTAGGGATGGGGAGAAAAGGGAACTCTTCTACACTGCAGGTGGGAATGCAAACTGGTGCAACCACTCTGGAAAACAGCATGGAGGCTCCTCAAAAAGTTAAAAATAGACCTACCCTACGTTCCAACAACTCCTGAGTTTTTATCTGAAGAAAATGAAAACATTAATTAGAACAGAGACACATGCACCCCTTTCTTGCAGCATTACTTTGAACAGCCAAGATGTGGAAGCCATCTAAGTGTCCACTGATAGATGATGAATGGGTTAAAAAGAAGTGATGTGTAGATACACACACACACACACACACACACAGGGATATTATTTAGCCATAAAAAATATTAAAATTCTACCAGGCAACAATAGGGATGGACTTGGAAGGTAATAAGCTAAGTGTAAAGAGCCAGAAAGACAAATACCATATGATTTCATTTATATGTGGAATCTAAGAAAAAAAAAATAAACGAAAACCAGAAACAGACTCATAGATACAAGAAACAAAATGCTGGTTACCAGAGGTGGGAGGGGTTTGGGGACAGGTGAAACAGGTAAAGGGGATTAAGAGGTACAAATTTCCAGTGATAAAATAAATAAATCATGGGAATGTATTTTCATCTTTCCCAATGCTCTCAAACAGTCTAAGCTGTACAGGAATTACAAATTTCTTAATACTGAAGACACACACACACACACACACACACACAAAAGGACCCAATTCTGGTTCAAGATGGCGACATAGGAGATCCTGAACTGATCTCTTCACACAGACACCCTCAATCTATTGCTACATCAAGGATAATTTTCTCTGGAAGAAATCCAGAAATGAGAAAAATTGAGAAAAAACTCCCCACTAAAACTGACAGTAGAGGATGAAACACAATCTTGCCATCACCACCTCCCCTGGTGCAGCAACATATAACCCGGCAGGAACTCACATCTCCCAGCATCTCCCTGAAGAGCAAAGGCTTTGGACCCCACACCCTGTCTTCCAATTTTTAAGATTTCTAGCTGAGACATGGGCTTCCAAAATATCTGGCTCTGAAAGCCAATGAAACTTGCATCCATTACACCCACCAGGCTACAGAAAATTAAGAGAGAGTTTTTAAAGGGCTTGCACATACTAACCATGGCTTAACCCCCTAAGGCCAGCAGAAGCAGTAGCCTGGCTCCAGTCTTTTCATCAAAGAGGCCTATTTACTTATCTTAATAACTGCAAGGCAGCTTGAGGGGCAGACTTCTCTTTGAACAAACATCAAGGGGCTGACTGACAGTAATACTCTCCAGAGATGGGGAGGCTGGATGGTCCTGGTCCCATCTTTGCACTCTCCCCATGCCTCGCTCTAGGATGCTGGTATTTCCCAGAAAGGAGTCTGCACACATGTCTGGCATCCTGGTTTTTGCGGCTGCTGCCCAAGAGATGTCCCTTAATCACCTGGATCTAGTGGCCAGAAGGACCCACAGGTTCTGTGGGATGGTAGCAAACAAAGAAATAGTTCAAAACTAGCTATCACCCCAGGGCTCAGCACAGAAAGATCAAACACCCATCTCTGTCTTCGACTGGCAGGTGTATTTCCATACTGTAAAAGCTGCTACCTGAAGGTTTGGCTTCTACTCAGCCTGTATCTAAGCACTGAATGAGATCCTTCCCTTTAGGACACAGACAGGGCTTGGCACACTCTCAGCTACCATGAGCTGTTAGAAACAGGCTGCTCGAACAATCACAAAGCTTGGAGAGACAAGCAAGACTTGGGCACAGTTGAAGAGTAAGATTCATTTCCTACATGAGATCACTCCTTTAAGACTGGGACAGAAAATCAAAGAAAGTGCTAAGCAGAAGTCACAGAGTTGAAGAATATAATAACGGAACCAAAAACAAACTACTAGAGGGATTCAATAACAGACTAGAGGAAGGAGAAGACAGGATCACTGAACTAGAAGACAGGGCAGGAGAACTCATCCAATCAGAGCAGGAAAATAAAAATGAAGATAGCTTAGGGGACCTATCTCTCTCTCTCAGACAAATAAATGAAATCTTAAAAAAAAAAGATTTTAAAAAAAGATTTATTTGTCTGAGAGAGAAAAAGTGAAAACGAGTGTGCACGCACAAGAGGGAGCAGCTGAGGGAGAGGGAGAAGCAGGCATTCACAAGAGGGAGCAGCTGAGGGAGAGGGAGAAGCAGGCTCTCTGCTGAGCAGGGAGCCTGATGCGGGACTTGATCCCAAGACCCTGGGATCATGACCTGGGCCAAAGGGATATGCTTAACTGAGCCATCCAGGTGCCCCTAAATAAATAACATCTTTTTAAAAAAAAGTCAAAAGCTAAACTCAAGGAGAAAATCTTACAAGCTACGACAGAAAAATAACTCATTACATATAAGACCATGAGCAGATTTTTTAGCCAAAACTTTGGAGGCCAGAAGGGAGTGTCACAGTATATTCAAAGTGCTGAAAGAAAAAAAAAAAAAACAAAAAACCGTTAACCAAGAAAAATCTAACTGGCAAAGTTGTCCTTCATAAATAAAGGAGAGAGAAAGAATTTTCCAGACAAGCAAGAGCTGAAGGAGCTCAGCACCTCTAGCATGGTCTTACAAGAAATGTTAAAGGAATTTCGTGAAGTTGAAACAAAGGGTGCTAATTAGTAGCAGGAAAATACATACATGTATAAATCTTGCTGGTAAAGATACATAGTTATATTCTGAATAATGTAATGGTGGTGGGCAAGTCACTTATCTTACAAGCTAAAAGTCATAGTAAAAATACTATCAGTACAATAATTTAAGGGATACAGAAGACAAAGATATAAATTGTGATACCAGAAACAAACTGTGTGAATGTGGAGGGAGTAAGAATGTAGAGCTTAAGAATGCATTCAAATTTTAGTTATTATCAACTTAAAATAGACTGTTATGTTTTAGGTAAGCCTCAGGGTAACCACAAAGCAAAAACGTATGGTAGATAAAGAAACATTAAAGGTAAAGGAATCTAAACTTACCACTACAGTAATCATCACACCACAAAGAGAGCAAGAAAAGAAAGGCACAAAGGAAATACAGCCAGCCAGAAAACTATTAACAAAATGGCATTAAATCCATACCTACTGAAAATTATTTTAAATGTAAATGGCCTCAAGCCTCCAATCAAAAAGCTTAGAGTGGCCCAAAGGATAAGAACAAAAACAAAAACTGGAGGAGAGAGTCAAGATGGTGGAGGAGTAGCAGCCTCACATGACATCAGGTCGCAGGAGTTCAGCTAGATAGTTACCAAAGCATTCCGAACACCTACAAACCCAACAGGAGATTGAAGAGAAGAGGAGCAGCAATTCTAGAAACAGAAAATTGCCCACTTTCTGAAAGGTAGGATGTGCAGAGACGTGAATCTGAAGCGACAGGAAGATAGACCCTGGGCAGGGGGGTGGGATGGGGTGGGGAGGCTGGCTCCCCAGCAAGCAGCGGAGCAACGGAGCACAGAATCAGGACTTTTAGAAGTCTGCTCTACTGAGGGACATCGCTGTAGAGGCTAAGCAGGGGTGGAGCCCTTGTGGGGACAGTGTGGTACCAGGTCACAAGGGTCACAGAAGGATCCAGGGTGTCTTGAGTGCAGCAGAGCTCGCAGGTATCAAAGTGGGGAAGCCGGCTACAGAGACAGAGCCGGGGAATGAGCTCTCAGCTCGGGGCTACCTTAAACTGTGGCACAGTCAGGCCACTGCTCTTTTGGGCAGGGACTCGACAAGTAGCAGATCCGGGGAGACCCACCTTCCCCCGCCAGAAGAGGAGCACGGCAGGAATCTGCTGGGTTGGGAGACTCCAAACGGGGCTGTGCGCCAGAGACAGAAATGCCGGGTCACAGGATGGGCGAGCTCCAAGCGCAGCCAGAGACCAGGGAGACGGGAGTGATTGAGCGCTTTTCTCTGAGGGTGCACTGAGGAGTGGGGTCCCGAGCTCTCGGCTCCTCCGGCCGGGAGACCGAGAAGCCACCATTTTCATTCGTGTCCTCCAGAGTTCTAGGGAAAGCGTTCAGGGAACATAAGCACCCCGAGAGCGAACCCAAGCAGAGCATATTACATAGCCCAGCCCTGGCAAGGGTGGCGTAGTTCCACCTCGGGTAAAGACTTTCGAGAATCACTGCAACAGACCCCTCCCCCAGAAGATCAGCAAAAACATCCAGCCAAGACCAAGTTCACCAATCAAGGAGAAGAGCGGAATTCCAGAGGAGGGGAAAGCAAAGCACGGAATTCATGGCTTTCTCCCCATGATTCTGTAGTCTTGCAAAGTTATTAAAATTTTTTTTAAAAAAAGATTTTATTTATCTACTTGACAGACAGCAATCACAAGCAGGCAGAGAGGCAGGCAGAGAGAGAGGTGGAAGCAGAGCTCCCCGCAGAGCAGAGAGCCTGATGGGCTCGATCCCAGGACCCCGGGATCATGACCTGAGCCGAAGGCAGCAGCCTTAACCCACTGAGCCACCCAGGCACCCAAATTATTTTTTAATTTTATTTTTTTCTTACTCTATTTTTTTAACTTTTCCTCTTTCCTTTTTTAACATTTTTAAAAACTAGTTTATCTTAACAATACCTTTCTTAAAAAAATCTTTAAAAATCTTCACTTTTATAGTTATATTTTATTCTTCATTGTATCTAACTTTATTTTAGTAGACATATAGGATGTTTTCTTCTGAAAAATTTTGGGATACAATTTCTTTAATAGATCAAAATATACCCTAAATCTAGCACAGGGTTTTGTTCTAGTCTCCAGCCTGAGCAAATTCTCTCCACTTTCTTTTTCTTTTCCCAACCAACTTATCAATTTCTTTTTAAGAATTTTAAAAAATTTTTTTCATCTTTACAGTTATATTCCATCCCTTCCTCATGTTTACCCTTACTTTTATATATATATGTGTTTTCCTTTCTTTAAATAAAATTTTGGGAGGTAGTTTCTTCTAAGAGACTAAAACACACCCAAAATCAAGTCGATGGCTCTGTTCTATTCACCAGTCTTACATATATATATTTTATCTTTTTTTAAAATTTTTCAAAATTAAAAAATATTTTTTTACCCCCTTTCTTCTCCTCCCAATTAGGGATCTCTTCTGATTTGGTTAGTGTACATTTTTCTGGGGTCTTGGCCACCCTTTCAGTATTTTATTCTCTTGTTCATATATTCATATCTGGATAAAATGAAAAGGCAGAAAAACCACCCACACAGAAAAGAACAAGAGGCAGTACTGATGGCTAGGGACCTAATCAATAAGGACATTGGTAATATGTTAGATCCAGACTTCAGAATGATGATTCTCAAGGTGCTAGTTGGGCTTGAAAAAGGCATGGAAGATATTAGAGAAACCCTGTCTGGAGAAATAAAAGTCCTTTCTGGAGAAATAAAAGAACTAAAATCTAACCAAGCTGAAATAAAAAAAGCTATTAATGAGGTGCAATCAAGAATGGAGGCTCTTGGGGCACCTGGGTGGCTCACTGGGTTAAGCCTCTGCCTTAGGCTCCAGTCATGATCCCAGGGTCCTGGGATCGAGCCCTGCATCAGGCTCTCTTCTTAGCGGGGAGTCTGCTTCTCCATCTCTCTCTGCCTACTTGTGATCTCTCTCTCCCTCTCTCAGGTGAATAAATAACATCTTTAAAAAAAAAAAAAAAAGAATGGAGGCTCTTACTGTTAGGATAAATGAGGCAGAAGAGAGAATTAGTTATATAGAAGATCAAATGATGGAGAATAAAGTAGCTGAGCAAAAGAGAGACAAACAACTACTGGACCACGAGGGGAGAATGTGAGAGATAAGTGATACCATAAGATGAAACAATACTAGAATAACTGGGATTTGAGAAGAAGGAGAAAGAGAGATGGGGCAGAACGTATATTGGAGCAAATTATAGTAGAGAATTTCCCTAATATGGCAAAGGGAACAAGCATCAAAATCCAGGAGGCACAGAGAACCCCCCTCAAAATCAGTAAGAATAGGTCCACATCCCGTCATCTAATAGTAAAACTTACAAGTCTTAGTGACAAACAGAAAATCCTGAAAGCAGCCCGGGACAAGAAGTCTGTAACATACAATGGTAAGAATATTAGATTGGCAGCAGACTTATCCACAGAGACCTGGCAGGCCAGAAAGAACTGGCATGATATATTCAGAGCACTAAATGAGTAAAACATGCAGCCAAGAATACTATATCCAGCTGAGCTATCACTGAAAATAGAAGGAGAGATAAAAGGCTTCCAGGACAAACAAAAACTAAAAGAATTTGTAAATACCAAACCAGCCCTAAAGGAAGTATTGAAAGGGGTCCTCTAAGCAAAGAGAGAGCCTAAAAGTAGTAGATTAGAAAGAAACAGAGACAATATACAGTAACAGTCACCTTACAAGCAATACAATGGCATTGAATTCATATCTCTCAAGTTACCCTGAATGTTAATGGGCTAAATGCCCCAGTTAAAAGATACAGGTTATCAGAATGGATAAAAAAAAAACCCAAAAAACCAAAAAAACAAAACATCAAAATCCTGCCTACAAGAAACTCATTTTAGATCCGAAGACAACTCCAGATTTAAAGTGAGGGGGTGGAAAACAATTTACCATGCTAATGGACCAATCAAAAGACACAGGGTATCAGAATGGATTAAAAGACCAAGCCCATCAATATGCTGTCCACAAGAAACTCATTTTAGACCCAAAGACACCTACAGATTTAAAGTAAGTGGGTGGAAAACAATTTACCATGCTAATGGACATCAAAAGAAAGCTGGGGTGGCAATCCTTATATCAGATTAATTAGATTTGAAGCCAAAGACTATAATAACAGATGAGGAAGGACACTATATCATACTGAAAGGGTCTGTCCAACAAGAAGTTCTAACAATTTTAAATATCTATGGCCCTAACGTGGGAGCAGCCAACTATATAAACCAATTAATAACAAAATCAAAGAAACACATCAACAATAATACAATAATAGTAAGGGACTTTAACAACCCCCCTCGCTGAAATGGACAGATCATCCGAGCAAAAGATCAACAAGGAAATAAAGGCCTTAAATGACACATTGGACCAGATGGACATCACAGATATATTCAGAACATTCCATTTCAAAGCAACAGAATATACGTTTTTCTCTAGTGCACATGGAACATTCTCCACAATAGATCACATCCTGGGTTACAAAATACGTCTCAACGAGTACCAAAAGATTGGGACCATTCCCTGCATATTTCCAGATCACGATGCTCTGAAGCTAGAACTCAATCACAAGAGGAAAGTTGGAAAGAACCCATATACTTGGAGACTAAAGAGCATCCTTCTAAAGAATGAATGGGTCAACCAGGAAATTAAAGAAGAATTGAAAAAATTCATGGAAACAAATGATAACGAAAATGCAACTGTTCAAAAATCTGTGGGGACACAGCAAAGGCAGTCTTGAGAGGAAAGTATATAGTGATACAAGCCTTTTTCAAGAAACAAGAAAGATCTCAAGTACATAACCTAACCCTACACCTAAAGGAGGTGGAGAAAGAACAACAAAGAAAGGCTAAACCCAGCGGGAGAAGAGAATTAATAAAGATCAGAGCAGAAATCAATGAAACGGAAACCAATAAAAACAAAAGAACAAATCAATGAATCTAGGAGCTGGTTCTTTTAAAGAATTAATAAGATTGATAAATCCATGGCCAGACTTATCCATAAAAAAAGAGAAAGGACCCAAATAAATAAAGTCATGAATGAAAGAGGAGAGATCACAGCCAACACCAAAGAAATACAAACAATTACAAGAACATATGAGCAACTAAACGCCAGCAAATTTGATAATCTGGAAGAAATGGATGCATTCCTAGAGACTATAAACTACCAAAACTGAACCAGGAAGAAATAGAAAACCTGAAAAGACCCATAACCAGTAAGGAGATTGAAGCAGTCGTCAAAAATCTCCTAACAGGGGCACCTGGGTCTCAGTGGGTTAAGCCTCTGTCTTTGGCTCAGGTCATGATCTCAGGGTCCTGGGATCAAGCCCTGCCTCTGCTCAGCAAGGAGCCTGCTCTCCCCCCTCTCTCTGCCTACTTGTGATCTCTCTCTCTCTGTCAAATAAATAAATAAAATTTAAAAAAAAAATCTCCCAGAAAACAAGAGGCCAGGGCCACACAGCTTCCCAGGGGAATTCTACCAAACATTTAAAGAAGAATTAATTCCTATTCTCCTGAAACTGTTCCAAAAAATAGAAATGGAAGGAAAACTTCCAAACTCATTTTATGAGGCCAACATTACCTTGATTCCAAAACCAAACATCGCATCAGAAAAGAGAATTACAGACCAATATCCTTGATGAACACAGATGCGAAAATTCTCACAAAATATGAACCAGTAGGATCTAATAATACATTAAAAGGATTATTCACCACAACCCCACAATACCACAAAGTGGGATTTATTCCAGGGCTGCAAGGTTGGTTCAACATCCGCAAATCAGGGTGATATAGTACATTAATAAAAAACAAGAACCATATGATTCTCTCAATAGATGCTGAGAAACTATTTGACAAAGTACAGCATCCTTTCTTGATCAAAACTCTTCAGAGTGTAGGGGTAGAGTGTACATACCTCAGTATCACCAAAGCCACCTGGAAAAACCCACAGCGAATATCATTCTCAATGGAGAAAAACTAAGAGCTTTTCTGTTAAGGTCAGGAACACGGCAGGGATGTCCACTATCACCACTGCTATTCAACATAGTACTAAAAGTCCTAGCCTCAGCAATCAGACAACAACAACAAAAAAATTAGAGGCATCCAAATCGGCAAAGAAGAAGTCAAACTATCACTCTTTGCAGATGATATGATACTTTGTGTGGAAAACCCAAAGGACTCCACTCCAAATCTGCTAGAACTTGTTTAGGATTTTAGTAACGTGTCAGGATATAAAATCAATGCATAGGGGCGCCTAGGTGGCTCAGTGGGTTAAAGCCTCTGCCTTCGGCTCAGGTCATGATCCCAGGGTCCTGGGATCGAGCCCCGCATCGGGCTCTCTGCTCGGCAGGGAGCCTGCTTCCTCCTCTCTCTCTGCCTGCCTCTCTGCCTACTTGTGATCTCTGTCTGTCAAATAAATAAATAAGAATAAAATCTTTAAAAAAATAAATAAAATCAATGCATAGAAATCAGTTGCATTTCTCTACATCAACAAGAAGACAGAAGAAAGAGAAATTAAGGAGTCAATCCCATTTACAATTGCACCCAAAACTGTAAGATAACTAGGAATAAACCTAACCAAAGAAGCAAACAATCTATACTCAGAAAATGATAAAACACTCATGAAAGAAATTGAGGAAGACACAAAGAAATGGGAAAATGTTCCATGCTCATGGATTGGAAGAACAGATATTGTGAAAATGTCTCTGCTACCTAAAGCAATCTACATATTTAATGCAAACCCTATCAAAATACCATCTATTTTTTTCAAAGAAATGGAACAAGTAATCCTAAAATTTAAATAGAACCAGAAAAGATCCCAAATAGCCAGAGGAATGTTGAAAAAGAAAGTTAAAGTTGGTGGCATTACAATTCAAGACTTCAAACTCTATTACAAAGCTGCAATCACCATGACAGCATAGTACTCACACAAAAAGACACATAGATCAATGGAACAGAACAGATAGCCCAGAAATAGACCCTCAACTCTACGGTCAACTAATCTTTGACAAAATAGGAAAGAATGTCCAATGGAAAAGAGAGTATCTTCAACAAATGGTGTTGAGAAAATTGGACAGCCACATGCAGAAAAATGAAACTGGACCATTTCCTTACACCACACACGAAAACTCCAAATGGATGAAAGACCTCAATGTGAGACAGGATTCCATCAAAATCCTTGAGAACACAGGCAACAACCTCTTTAACCTCAGCCGTAGCAACTTTTTCCTAGAAACATCACCAAAGGCAAGGGAAGCAAGGGCAAAAATGAACTATTAGGACTTCATCGAAGTTAAAAGCTTTTGCACAGTAAAGGAAACAGTCAACAAAACCAAAAGACCCATGACAGAAAGGGAGAAGATATTTGCAAACGACATATCAGATAAAGGGCTAGTATCCAAACTCTATAAAGAGCTTATCAAACTCAACACCCAACGAACAAATAATCCAATCAAGAAATGGGCAGAGGGGGGACCTGGGTGGCTCAGTAGTTTAAAGCCTCTGCCTTCGGCTCAGGTCAAGATCTCGGGGTCGTGGGATTGAGCCCCACGTGGGGCTGTCTGCTCAGCGGGGAGCCTGCTTCCCTTCCTCTCTCTTTGTCTGCCTCCTTGTCTACTTGTGATCTCTGTCTGTCAAATAAATAGATAAAATCTTAAGAAAAAAAAAAAAAGAAATGTGCAAAGGACATGAACAGACATTTCTGCAAAGAAGACATCCAGATGGACAACAGACACATGAAAAACTGCTCCACGTTACTCGGCATCAGGGAAATACAAATCAAAACCACAATGAGATACCACCTCACACCAGTCAGAATGGCTAAAATGAACAAGTCAGAAAACGACAGGTGCTGGCAAGGATGCAGAGAAAGGGGAACCCTCCTACACTGTTGGTGGGAATGCAAGCTGGTGCAGCCACTGTGGAAAGCAGCATGGAGGGTCCTCAAAAAGTTGAAAATAGAGCTATCCCTATGACCCAGCAATTGCACTACTGGGTATGTACCCTAAAGATACAAATGTAATGATCTGAAAGGGCACATGCACCCCAATTTTATAGCAGCAATGTCCACAATAGCCAAACTATGGAAAGAACCTAGATGTCCATCAACAGATAACTGGATAAAGAAAATGTGGTATATATACACAATGGAATACTATGCAGCCATCAAAATAAATGAATCTTGCCATTTGCAATGACGTGGATAGAACTAGAGGGTATTATGATGAGTGAAATAAGTTAATCAGAGAAAGACAATTATAACATGATCTCCCTGATATGAGGAATTTGAGAGGCAAAGTCGGGGGTTTAGGGGGCTGGGAAGAAAAAAAAAATAAAACAAGATGGGATTGGGAGGGAGACAAACCATAAGAGACTCTTAATCTCACTAAAGAAATTGAGAGTTGTGGGGGGCGGGGGTATGGAGAGGGTGGTTGGGTTATGACATTGGGGAGGGTATGTGCTATGTATGGTGAGAGCTATGAAGTGTGTAAGCCTGACGATTCACATACCCCTGGGGCAAATAATACATTATATATTAATAAAAAAAAAAAAAACCCAAACCAAAATAAGACCCAACTTACATTTTTATTTTGGTCACCCATTCTAACATAGAGTGAGTTTTTCCAAAGAACCAAGCAATTCCTGGACACAATTCCAGGTTCCACAATTCAATTCAACTTTGACACTTTCTACCTGCGTCAGACCCCACAGGTTATGGGCTCAGTCATCAAAGACTGCCCCCTACCCCCGACCAGGATCCTTTAAGTTCTACTCTACAATTCACTGGGAAACTTTATCTCTAAACCCTCCAAGATAGCGTTGACAATCATTCCCAAGCACAGGGGCCGCTGATATACATCTAAAGGGTCTCAGGAAAAGGTTTTATTCACGGTAATGAATAACCTTTTGCCCAACAACAGCTAACCCCTCAAGGTCTTGGAAATCTTGCTTCCAAAATTCCTTATACACTTATGCCATTCCCGATCCCCTTCCAACTTGCAAGTGTATAACAGACCCCTCCTCACAGCCCCGGGGCAGCAGCCCTTTCTGTCCATGGGTCCTGTCCAGGGCTTTAATAAACCACCGTTTTGCACCAAAACTGTCTCAAGAATTCTTTCTTGGTCACTGGCTCCAGACCTCACGCCACCGAACCTCACTTATATTCTAAGACTTCATCAACTCCAGGAAATGGTGCTGGGAAACCTGGACAGCCACATAAAAAGATGAAACTGGGCCACTCTTTTATCAGACACAAAAATCAACTTATAATCAAGTCTTTAACATAAGACTTCAAACCATCAAACTCTCAGGAGAACATGTAGGCAGTAAGCTCACTGACATAGGTTTTTGCATGATTTTTTAGATTTGACACCAAATCCAAAAGCAATGAAAATAAACAAGTGGACTATCAGATTTTAAAACTTCTGCACAGCAAAGGAAACCATCAATAAAATGAAAAGGCAACCTATGGAATGGGAGAAAATATCCCCCAATCATTTATCTGATAAGCAGTTAATATCCAAAATATATAAAGAACTCATGCAACTCAATGGGAAAAAACCCAAGTAATCGTTAAAAAAAATAAGCAGAGGATCTGAATAGCCATTTTTTCCAAAGACATATAAGTGGCCAACAGATATGTGAAATAGTGCTCAACATCTGTAATCATCAGTAACAGGCAAATCAAAACCACAATGAGGTATCACCTCACACCTGTTAGAATGCTAGTATCAAAAAGATAAGAGATTTAAAAACAAAAACAAAAACAAAAAGATAAGAGATAACAAGTGTTGGTGAGGGTGTAGAGAAAAGGGAACCTTGGTCCACTGCTGGAGACTATGTAAATGGTGCGGCCACTATGGAACCGTTTGGACGTTCCACAACATCAAGAATACAACTAGCACGCAGATCTAGCAATTTCACTTCTGGGTATTTATGTGAAGAAAAAGAATTATTACCTTGAAAAGACATATGCATCCCCATGTTCACTGCAACATTATTTATAACAGGAAGACACAGAAACAACCTCAGTTTTCATTGATAGATGAATGGATAAAGAAAATGTGGTCTACATATATATAGGAAAACTGAAATAGTGGATTATTACTCAGCCATAACAAGAAGGAAATCCTGCCATCTGCAACAACCCGGGTGAACACTGAGGGCATGATTCTCAGTGAAACAAGTCAGACAGGAAAGAAAAAACAAATATGACATAATCTCACTTATATGTCGAATCTAAAACAAGAAAAAGGAAAAAATTAAATTCACGAATAAAAATAGATTCATGACTGGGGTTGCCAGAGGCAGGCGAAGGGGGAGTGTAAAATGGATGAAAGTGATGAGAAGCGCAAGTTTAAAGATATGTAAATATTGGGAAAGTAATGTACAGCTTGATGACTACAGTTAGCAAGCAATACTGTATTATGTACTTGAAAGTTGCTGAGAGTAAATCTTAGAAGTTCTCATCCCAACAACAAAAAATCTGTGCCTATGAAGTGAGAGATGTCAACTAAACTTTTCATGGTGATTATTCTGCAATATGTACAGATACCTGAACCAAGTATATCAAATCAAACCAAATATATACATATTACATATATTTTATATCAAATATATACATAGCCACATATCATACTGTATACCTATCATTAATACAGTATTTTATGTCAATTTTATCTCAATTACAACAAAAAAGATCATCTTCAAAAATCTAAACATGATGCTGAAAAAAATGATACTTGTTAAGTCTTCTTCAAAGATAAAGGGGTGGGGCGCCTGGGTGGCTCAGTGGGTTAGGCCTCAGCCTTGGGCTCTGGTCATGATCTCAGGGTCCTGCGATCCAGCCCCGCATCGGGCTCTCTGCTTCATGGGGATCCTGCTTCCCCCCACTTCCTCACACCCTCTCTGCTCCACAGGGAGCCTTCTTCCCCACCCCCCCCGCCCCCACCTCTCTGCCTACTTCTGATTTCTGTCAAATAAATAAATAAAATCTTTAAAAAAAAAGATAAAGGGGTAGTTTCAGGAAGAAGGGACCAGGAGCACCTTATTTTGTAAGGTGCCTGACTTAAGGTAAGGGTGACTTTGGAACTGGTAAAATTAAGTTTAAAACACTGACTTTGTCAGTGTTCACCAGGTTCAATCAGTGTAAGTGAGAAGGTATCTGAATCCAGAAATCTCTTTCACACACAAACAAATTAGGCTTTGTAAGTCAGGGAAAATAAAAACCTTTTTTTGAAAATTGCTTTTTCCTTTGTCCCTAAAGGGAAACAGACCTTCTCCCTACTGTTTTCTCGGAGTATTTCCTTGAGTAAACTTGTACAGCTCACCCTCGAACAATGAAGAGTTTAGGGGTGCCAAAATCCACGTATAATTTTGGATTCTCCCAAACTTAACTACTAATAGACTGCGATGAACTGAAAGCCTTACTGAAAACAGTTAACATATATTTTGTATGTGATATGTCTTATGTACTGTATTATTACAATAAAATAGGCTAGAGAGAATGTTAAGAAAATCATAAGGAAAATACACTTACAGAACTGTACCTATACTGAAAAACAAACAAAAAACCTCCATGTAAGTAATCCTGTGCAGCTCACATTCCCCTTGTTCAAGAACGAGCTATAACTGTAATTCCTTTGTCTCCTTAATATAAATGACATCTTTTTAAAAGCTAAGTAACTCTCCTGCCAGTTTACAACCCAAGAAAGTCTTTCTTATGGGATTTGGGGTCATCTGTTTAAAATGTAAACATCAAAAAGGTGGAGCCCAGATCTCTGAATTTAGCCTCACCACCTGGTTCTATGTTGTAACCACCTGCTTGTCATAGATGCTGAGAAGATGCTGAGAAGTCTTATGTTTCCTTTGGATAAAAGCAATTAGCTGAAACAAATTGCCACGTCAATTACCAGTGAATTTACGATGAATTATGTGTAAATGGTGCTGTCAAGCCTTTTCTTAAAGACAAGTTACTGTCTTTCTGGATAACATGCAGGTGGTATGAAATAGATATCTGCCTAGATACATAAAGGGGTGAGAATTCTCTATTCAATCCCATTAGCTGACTGCCTGGGATGAGCACAGCAATCTAGTTTAATGCTTACTCAACAATAAAACTTTAGTTCTTTTCTGTATTTGCAGAGAGGAATTTCTTGGTTGGCAGGAGAATTCATTTTTAATTATTTCTGTAACAACGTCCATGACCGGAAATTTCCCTCCAGAACATCCAGCAAATCCTCAGAATCCCGAACGCACCCATCGGGACTTTGGGACGGCAACCTAACCATGCACTTTTTCGCCGGGAGGGTAGCTTCCTTTCCCATGCAGACAACTGTTTCAAACTGATAGGTACATCCGTGTCTGTTATCTCCAGAATCTCTCAGCGACTTTGTGTATGAACCACAGTGACTTCAAGGTACCTCCCCTCTGAGGCTTGGCCCAGAGGACGCAGAACTACCCCTCCAGCTTTCCTTCTCCCAGGGCAACTGCAGACACGACTTCGTCTACCGCTCCAGGCCCCGCAACACCCACGCCATCGTAGGGAGAATCCCCTTGGTAACACAAAAGCCGGAGCAAGCTTTAACGTGCGGGGTGGTGGACATGCTTTTGAGAAACCCAGCCAACCCTCCGCTGTGACGCCGCACTCAGGCAGGAAAATGTGGGCAACTTTTCATCACGGGATTTTGAACTAAGTGGAGGCAGGAGGCGGCTCCACCTTACAGCATCCCATCAAGTGGACGATCAGTCCTCTGCACCTGGCTTCTCCACCTGGCCGTGCTCACTAGCCTCCCGCCCTCCCCTGCCTCGGCTTCTTTGGCCGCGAGCACGGCAAGGCCACGAGCGCCCGCTGTCTTCAACCTTCACCCCAGGGATAACACCCAGCCCCGGTCCGCTGTCCCCCGCCGCCTGCCGGGCATCCCGTGGCCTCACCTGCGGAGCGCGAGGCGCGCAGCCGAAACCCGCGGCCGCCTTGCCGCTGCCCCCGCGTCAGCTTGTAAATGCAGTAGCAGGCGCCGGCCCCGAGGACCAAGCCCGCCGCCACCCAGCCCACGTCCCGGGCGCCGCCCATGCTGCCGCCGGGGCTGGGGCGCAGCGTTGGGGCTGGGGCGCAGCGTTCGGCCTGGCGCAGGAGGCCCCGGAGCCAGCGGATCCCGCCGCCAACCGAGCGCGAGCCCGCGGAGAAGAAAGGAAATAGGGTCTGAGCTCCGCCTCCCGGAAACGACCCTGCCAGACTAGCAAGACCGCCCCCTGCGGCCCCGGAGCGTCCCGGCGGCTTGGCAGAGGCGGGGCGGGGGGGCAGGACTAGTCCGGAGCCTCAGGGACTGCGTGACCCGAAGGGAGCCCCCGGAGGCTGCCGCCGCCGCCGCCGCTGTCCGAAGACGGACTTCTGCTGGCTGCCGCCGGGGCCGAAGCCCGCCTTCCTCCCGCCGCCCTCTTGGCTGCTCCCCTGCCCCCGCCCCGCCTAGGGGACGCGGACCTCACTCCGCCGCGCCCGCCCCTCCCTGCCCCGCGGTTGCCGGGCAACGCCGGGACGCGCTAGTCCCCGGCCTGGGCGCGGCGCCTGCTTCCGGGGACGCGGAGGGCCGGCGGGGAGTTTCAGTGGGGCCTCTGGTCATGGCCTCGCTACGCACTGCCAACCCCCAGCTGAGGAACTACTTCAAGGAGAACTACATTCCTCAGGTCTGCGAGGTACTGGCGCCACGTGGCGGCGGAGTTAAAAGGGAGAGGACCCCGGCGATTTCTCGGAGGAGCGGCTAGGGTCTGGCGGGAGAGCGAGTGGAGGGTATGAGGAGCAGAATGGGAGAGGATGAAGTCAGCCTTGAATAGACTGGCCGTTTGGGCTGAAGACACAGATTAGAGAGGAGAAGACAGAGGGGGCGATGGTGGCGGAAAGGAGGGGAAGGGTGACATGTTCCCCGGAGAAAGAGCGCAGGGCCCCGGGGACAGCAACCGCGCACTCCAGACGTTAAGGTTTGGTCAAGAGGGGCCTGAGGACCGAGGAGGACCGCGGAGAAAGTGTTCTAGAGACAGAGGAGCAAAATTAGAAGAGTGCGGCTCTATGAAGAGAGTGGGCAGTAGTGTCACCTAGGAGGAGGTATGGTGGGTTTGGCACACGGTGAGCCTGTGTGATGAAGGCAGAGGATAGATTTCAGGTCAGCTGAGCGAGAGTGGACGCTGAGACCCCTACGGAAGGCAGCCAGCCCTTCGTGAAGGGAAGGAGCCCACGGCCGGGATTGCCCTAACCCGAGGAGACTGTACCCTACCCGATCATTAGGAGGAAGGAGGACAGGAGAGGGGTGGGTAGGTTTTGTTGTTTTGGGGGTAGGAAGCCAAGTAACTTCCATTTTCTCTACAAATATTTGGTGAGATATTTGCTAAGAATGTGTACCTTTGGAGGCAGCAGAGGGGGTTTGGAGCAGAGATAAGGTATGTGGAGATTAAGGGGGAGAGAAGTCTAGGGAAGGAAAGAAGAGGGGAGCCAGCCAATGTTGAGAGCCCTGCTCTCAAGATGGTAAGTCTCTTGTGCAGCTGGGAGGGCAATTTGATAGAGCCTTTCTGAATGGTATTTTAGAAGTATTTGTTAAAATGTTAAGTACATACACCCTTTGACCAAACATTTCACTTCTAGAGATCCACTTCAGGCATAGACTTTCACTGTATCCGGAAAGCTGTACAAGGATATTCATTATTGTGAAAATAGCAAATAACTTATATATAAATAAGGGAATGGGATAGTATATAAAGTATGTATGTATTTTTTGAGAAGAAGAGCTTTCCAAGACATTTTATTTTATTTTTTTTAAAATATTTTATTTATTTATTTGACAGGCAGAGATCACAAGTAGGCAGAGAGGCAGGGAGAGAGAGAGGAGGAAGCAGGCTCCCTGCTGAGCAGAGAGCCCAGGGGCTTGATCCAAGGACCCCGGGATCATGACCTGAGCCAAAGGCAGAGGCTTTAACCCACGGAGCCACCCAGGTGCCCAAGACCTATTTTAAAAGAGGAAAAATAATGCAAGTTGCCCCAGAAGTGTCTACTACAATGTAACTACTCTGATTTCATATACGTATGTATATGTGTGTATATGTAGGTACATATATCTAGCTACATTTAAGACAATAATGCATGCATAGAACATACACAAAACTTTTAAAGCAAATGTTGGGGGGATGGCTTTATTTTTTTTAAATTTTTTCCATATACCTCTGTATTGTTTTAATTTTTTTCTGCTGAGTTTCATTCATGTTTTACTTCCATACAATTATGTTTGAAAATAGGTAGAAGCATGGTACTCATCCTCCCCACTGAGTGATTTTCTTAAGTAACAGTAAACCAGATGTAGGTATAAAAATAAGGGTTGACTTCATCCAGGATAGGCGTTTGCCAGGCATATAGTTTGGAGGGGCGGCGGTGGTGAAGGAGCTAAGCTTTTTAGAGTGTCTGAGGGATGGGCAGAGGGACTAGGTGGGAAGCGAGAACAGTTCCTGACACTGATAGACGGGCAGAAAGTAGAGGATCCTAAGGAGTAAAGAGGGGTAGAGGGAGTCATGGAGGGAGGGAGCTGGAAGAGTAGGAGGGTAGGGGTCAGAAAGCGGAATGTTTGTGTTTAAGATTTTAGGATTGAGCTCTTCTGAGTGATGACTCACTCTAGATTGGCTGTGGAGTAGGTAGCAGAAGTGGACTTGAGTTGAGGGTCAGGGAACACCAGGGAAGTGAAAGCCTCTCCTCCTCTTGCTCTCCACTTGCCATATACCTCCACTTGCCATATACCTCTTTCCATATACTGGCAGAGGATCCTTGGTCCCTCCTTTGGGTACAAACCCCCATTGCTCCCAGAGGAGAGAGGCCTTCAGTAAAGCCCTTTGCCTAAGGCGATATTCTCATGAGGAGTCCCTCTCTCCCTTCTGGCACCACATTAGCAGTAGGAGCAAGGGAGCGGTTTTCCGGGGCCCACACTCCCACCTTAACCCGGTTACCCGCTTCCCCTAGGAGACTATCAGGATGAATCGCCCTGTGCCTCTTAAGCCTGCGTAGTTCTTCATCTGACCCAATTTGACAGTACTAAAGATCTTCTAAAACCCATCTTCTGCAAACTTTGGAAGATGTAATTTCTTTTTTTTATCATAGATTTCCTGTATACTCAACCTCTTCTGAATTTCACCTACCTATCTTAAATAAAACCTGAGTATCATTTCCCTGCAAATGCTTGCACAGAGCTGATTGAAAAACCAAAACAAAACACCCTGCTTGACTTACTGACTTAAATACCGATTCTATTGATTGATACTTGTCATCAGTTTTGGGACGTTTTTGACCATTTTCAAATAATGTTTCTACCCAATTCTCTCTTCTTCTTCTGGGACTCTAATCATCATCAATATGTTAGGCTTTTTTTGTCTCCCCCCCCACCCCGGTTCTGTTTTTTTCCTTCTTTTTCCCTTTGTGCTCAAACTTGGATATTTTTCACTGATTGTCTTCAAGTTTATTGATTCTGCTTTATGCTGTGTCCTGTCTACTATTAAATATATCAAATGGATTCTTAATTTCCAGCAGTATATTTTTCCATTTCAGGATTATCAGTTGATTCTTTTTTATAAATTTTGATGAAAATTTTGCATGTTTTCATCCCTTTTATCTAGCATTTCCTGTTTTCTTTAAAGTGTTGTTATTTTAAAAATCATTGTTAACATGAATAACTTTGAAGACTTTCGGAATGGGGTAATTGTTGAAACTGAGTGATGGGTTCATAGGGGTTCATGATACTCGTTTACTTTCTGTATGTTTGAAGTTTTCCATAATAAAATGTCAAAGGATAGCAATGGCTGGGTGTTTCTTCTCATAATGTACATAGCTAGGGATGGATGCTAGACCAGTTTCCTTGGGCTATATAGTTCTTTTCTATTTGCTCTTTGTATCAGTTATCCGTTGCCTTGTAAAACAGCCACAAAACTTAGTGGCTTAAAGCAGCAAGAATCATTTCGTTTGTTCAAAAATCTGAATTCTGAAAGGTTTTTCAGGGAGAGCATGTCTCTGCTCCATGTGGTACCATCTGGGGTGGATGAACAGGAATTAAACACCCACTTTCAAGATGGTTTGCTCACATACCTGGCAAGTTGGTGCTGGGCGTTGGTTGGGGGCAGAGGGTCAGCTATGTCTGTGAGCCAGGAGGCTTGGTTTCTCCAAATGGGCCTCTTCATGAGCAACTTGGACTTCCCCACAGTATGGAGGCTCAGTTCTAAGAGCAAGCATCTCCAGAGAACTAGGTAGAAGTTATACCACCATGTGTGACCTCGGCTCAGAAGTCAACATAACATTATTTCACTGAGATTTAAGAGGAGGGAATATAGACCCCACTTCATGATGGGAGGCATATTAAAGTTACATTGTGACATAGCCCGTGGGATGGGAGATATTGTCATGGCCATACAATTAGCCACAAGTGGCTTGCTCATACAAGGGGAATCTGGGATCAAGTTGTAGTTACAACCCTTATGTGGACAAATAAGATGGGAATCAATCACAGCAGTGTCACCCAGTAAGTGGGTTTCAACTCTTCTACATATTTATCCCTTCTTTTCCTCTTCCCTTTCTGTGTTCCCCAGGAGTAGATGTACACTGGACATTAAAAAGTTGCCCACACAATATGCGTTTCCCTCTTCCTTCTAATATTTCTTATGTTCTTCTATAACCTCCCTCTTCCCCACATAGACCATATGCTTCAGGGAAACTGACTATCTCTGTCCCCGGTGGTCCAGCCCTTATTGGCTTCCAACAATAAGGTTCTCTGGCCACAATGTCTGTGACAATGTGGGTGGTGGTAATCATGAGAGAAGGCAAGATGTGATCCAGGCCAGTTGATGTCAAGTTGCTGGTTGGAGTGCCAGGACAGAGATATACCATCTCTGGATGTCCATGGGGAAGTGTGCAGCCCTGGGAGCCACTGCCGATTATCCTGTACACACAAGGAGAAAAGGTTTGGGGTTCCTAGAGGTTTGTACACCCATCTCAAAGAGCACTGGATTGTATGTTCAACTCATGTTAGTCAGGTAACATTTTTCAAACAACAAATTGGGGTCTTGGCACCAGCCAGCCTTTTTTCTCTTGGGGGACAGCAAGAGTGGTAAGGAGGGGACGTCAGACCACTCCATCAGCAAATGTTTGCTGGACAGCTACCATGTGCTAGTAGAAAATTTGTCAGTGGCTTTGGGCACTTGCGGCTGTGAATCTGAAGCTGTCTTTAGTCCTGACATTTCTCTTGCATTCTCTGTGCATTTATCTATTTGGGTGTCCTGTGAAACACTAAAGAAACATAAATGGGTGAAGCTAATTTTAATAATATATATATATATATATATATATATATATATATATATATATATATATTTTAAGGATTTTTTTAAATTTATTTGACAGAGAGATCACAAGTAGGCAGAGAGAGGGAGAGAGGAAAGCAGGCTCCCTGCTGAGCAGAGAGCCCGATGCGGGGCTCGATCCCAGGACCATGGGATCATAACCTGAGCCGAAGACAGAGGCTTTAAACCACTGAGCCACCCAGGTGCCCCTTTAATAATATATTTTATAAAACCAGTCCCAGAACGTAATCATTTCAACATGGACTCAATATAGATAGAATCATATTAAGTTTTCAAAATTGGGTGGGTATTTTACACTTAAACAGCCCATCTCAATTTAGACTAGCCATGTCTGAAGTTCTCAATAGCCACATGTAATTAGTTCCTACTATATTAGACAGTGCAGGTCTCAACTATATTAACATGTGTAATAAGCCAAGGAAAATTACCCTGGACCCGGAAATGATCATTGTGTCTCTAAGGTTGTACTTTTCAAGGGCACAAGGCTTCTAGAACTTCAGGAAAAGCCTGAGTGGCACAGTGAGGCTGAAGGGGTGGTCTAATGGCCAATCAACATGGTTTCCTCCTTCCCAGTGATCAGCAGGGTCACACGTGGGATAGCTGTTCTCACACACACCAAAGGAAATTGATGTCTACTTTCAAATCTAAAAAATAGATTTTATTGTGAAAATGAAAAAAGTTATAAAAGCACTCTATCAATCGAATGTTCTGTCTACCCAGATTCCTATGTTGAAACCTAGTCTCCCATGTCATGGTATTGGAGATGAGGCCTTTGGGAGTTAAGTCATGAGGTAAAGCCCTCATGAATGGGATTAGTGCCCTTATAAGGAGGCCTGAGGGACATCCCTCTCCCCTCCATCATGTGAGGGCACTGTGAGAAGACAGCTGTCTGTGAACCAGGAAGCACCTCTCACCAGACACAGAATCTTCCTGTACTTGGATCATGGACTTCCCAGCTTCTAGAAATAAATTTATATTGAGAAGTTTCTGTTGTTTATAAGTCACTCAGTCTATAGTGTTCTGTTACAGCAGCCTGACTGGACAAACGGTTGATGTGGTTTGTTGTTTCAAACCACAGATCCTTTTAAATCCACAGTGGAGGGGTGCCTGGGTGGCTCTGTCAGTTAAGCATCTGATACTTTTGTTTTTTGTTTTTTAAGATTTTATTTATTTGACAGAGATCACAAGTAGGCATAGAGGCAGGCAGAGAGAGAGGGAGGAGGAAGCGGGACCCTGGACCGATCCCAGGACCCTGAGATCATGACCTGAGCTGAAGGCAGAGGCTTAGCCAACACTGAGCCACCCAGGAAGTCCCTGATTCTTGATTTTTGGCTCGGAGTCTTGATCTCGGGGTCATGAGATCGAATCCCACCTTGGGCTCTGTGGTGGGTGTGGAGCCGGCCTAAGATTCGATCTCTCCCTCTGCCCCTCCCCTCACCTACCCTGGTGCTCATGTGTTCTCTCTCTCTCAACAAAACAAACAAAACAAAATAAACCCCACAGCTGAGAAGGACTCTAGGGGAGACTTTTGGTGACACAGATGGAGATTGAATAAGTGGCCTTGGTTCGGTCCTTCTGAAGTTCTCATTCTCTGGGGTTGTCTCTCTTTGGATACTGTTATAGCTACCTCCCTAATCCTTCTAGATGAAGCCCATCCCAATAAAGGACAAATAAAATGTATGCAAAATCAGAGATGGCTAGTGTCTTAGTCTTCCTGGGCTGCCATAACAAAATACCATTGTACTGGGGGGCTTAAGTCACAGAAATTTGTCTTCTCATAGTTCCAGAGCTCAAAGTGTGAAATGAGGGTGCCCACGTGGGTGGGTTCTGGTGATGGCACCCATCTTGGCTTGCAGACACCTGCTTTCTCACTGTGTCTCCCATGGCAGAGAGAGAGAGAGCAAGCTGGCTGGTGTGTCTTTTTATAACAGTGCTAATTCTATCATGAGGACCCTATTCTCATGACCTCATCCAGCCCTGAATACCTGCTAGAGGTCCCATCTCCAAATATCATCACACTGAACACATGAATTTTGAGGGAACACAATTAGCCCATAACAGATAGTCAGTGGAAGAAAACTATTTAACCACCTGGCAAAACAAAGTGTAGATGAAATGAATTACTGTTTTCCAGCCATCAAATCAACAAAAATTAGAATTTTATAATTATCAGTGCTGGCAAGGTAAAATGGACACTCACATTGGCTGTTAATAAGAGTATAAATTGATAATACCTTTTTATTTATTTATTTATTTATTATTTATTTATTTTTTTAAAGATTTTATTTATTTGAGAGAGAGACAGTAAGAGAGAACATGAGCGAGGAGAAGGTCAGAGGGAGAAGCGGACTCCCCGTGAAACTGGGAGCTCTCTGCGGGACTCGATCCCGGGACTCCCGGATCATGACCTGAGCTGAAGGCAGTCGTCCAACCAACTGAGCCACCTAGGCGTCCCGATAATACCTTTTTAGAAAGCAATTTTGAGATAGGTATGAAGAGCTTCAAAACATACCTCCTGGGGCCTGGGTGGCTCAGTGGTCTAAGCCTCTGCCTTCGGCTCAGGTAATGATCTCAGGGTCCTGGGATCAAGGCCCTCCTCAGGCTCTCTGCTCAGCAGGGAGCCTGCTTCCTCCCCTCTCTCTGCCTGCTTCTCTGCCTACTTGTGATCTCTTGACTGTCAAATAAGTAAATGAAATCTTAAAAACAAACAAAAAAACCCCATACCTCCTGATTCTATATTCTTGCAATCTATCCTAACAAAGTAGTCAGAGATGAAGATATGTACATTTCATCATTAATAGTGAAAATATTACATCATACCATTTTTAATAATGGGACAAAGTTTGAAACAACTTAGATGGCCAACCATTTAGAAGTTATAAAAATTTATGGTACTATTATTTGTAGCAGATTACCAACCAACCTCAATACATGATTTTTAAAAAAAAATTTTAAAGATTCTATTTATTTATTTATTTATTTGGGAGAGAGAGCATGAATGTGGAGGGAGGGGGAGAGGGAGAGGGAGAAGCAGACTCCCCCCTGAACAGGGAGCCTGACACGGGATGCACCATCCCAGGACCCTGAGATCATGACCTAATCTGAAGGCAGACGCTTAACGGATTTAGCCACCCAGGCGCCCCAGTACATGATGTTTTGAAGAATTTTGACCAGATGTGGAAAAATGTTTCATAACCAAGAAAATAAAAAGGGATAACCCCCCCAAAAAGATACACAATAACAATACATAATCCTCATTTTAATTTGTAAAACTATAATTTTAAAATTTAATTTGTAAAAAATACATGCATTGTGAAAGACTGAAGTTAAAAGTTTTATTAGAGGTTATTTCTGGTGGGCAGGATTATGGTTGATTTTTATTTTCTTCTCTATATTTTCTCTGAATTTTCCAAATTGCATACACCATATACTATTTTTATAATCAGAAAAAAATGTTCATATATTAAAAGAAAATACTGAAATGCTGGCCTAAATGTAGGAAAAACAGTATGCTTTTGCATACGGTTACCAAATAAACTAGAAAGCAATAAAGAAAGCCCAGGGAGCAGAAAAACCTTTTTTACTGGGAAGCTCCAATTTCTCATCCCAGGTGCAGCTGGTTGGCCTGTTGCAGGCCTGTGTCTGGTCTCCCTGGGATGAGATCCCTTTGGCTCTTGCCGCATGACTGAGGTCTCCTGCCATTCCTAGATGGCTCAGTGTCTGCCCCAACTAGCACCTTCATAAAACCCTCTCACTTTGGTTCAGTTTGCAGGTAGGCCTGTGTGTGCCTAATTGCATGCTGGTAGATTCCAAAGGTTTTTTTGGTTCTGTGTTAGCAGAATCCCAGGCTTGTCCTGACTCCTAGGAGGAATGCTCTACGGTCAGAGGAGGGGCATTGGGAGAAGAGAGCTCTGCTGCTTCCCTTTCCACCCATCCTGCAGCATCAAAGAACAGTTCTGGTCCTATGTGGATATATTTTGGGATTCTCATGAACTTGGAGAGGGGATTAAAGATTTTTTTTTTTCTGATTTCACAAGATGAATTTGAAATCACTGTGATTAATCACCACAGTTGTTTTCTGTCCCCAAATAATATCCTCCTTCATGGTTCATAGCCTCATGTTGCAACAAGCTGGTCTATTTCCATCAGGGACCACCAGTATCTAATATGCCTTCCATGTAATCTACATGTACTATTTGTACAAGAGATAGAAACATCGAGAAATAGAAGGGCTGTAGTGTTTGTACAAGACATAGAAACATTGAGAAATAGAAAGGTTTTTTTTTTAAGACCTTGGAGGCAAGTATTTTTTAAACTTTAATTCTCGGTTTGAAATAAATGAAATGATTGATCAAATACTTGTAAATTTGGGCAATAAAAGTTTAACTTTCTGTATACCATTTTAAATTCAGGAAAAGTATATTTTAGAAATTCAAAGGTTTTTAAAAAATGTCTGCCTGTGGAGACTCAGAGCCTGCACCTAGATGGAACTATGGGAAAACTGAGAATTATCTTTTGGTTCTACACTCACTGAGATATTTCTGAGAACTCTGAAATACTCACCCCACCACTGTGGACATCTCTTTGGATATATTCCTTACAAGAAACATTTGTATTTATTTAAGTATTTATGTATTTATTCATTTATTTAAGACTTTTAAAAGGATTTTATTTATTTATTTCACAGACAGAGATCACAAGTAGGCAGAGAGAGAGGAGGAAGCAGGCCCCCCACTGAGCAGAGAGTCCGATGCTGGGCTTGATCCCAGGACCCCAGGATCATGAGCTGAGCTGAAGGCAGAGGCTTTAACCGACTGAGCCACCCAGGCACCCCAAGACATTTGTATTTAAAAAGATATTAAGATGGGGCAATATACGATGAAGCCTTATTGGTAGAATTGGGTAGAATTTCAGACATACTTTGTATGTAATATTTAGAGATCAGTTTCTCTCTCTGTTTTCTACTAGTCAGGAGCGAGCACACTGCGTACAGACAAGGCCTACCCCATGGGACCAGAGGTGGGGGAGATACTATGGGTAAAGTGTCTACCAAATTATTAAAAATCTAGTGGTTGTCTAGATGTTTAAACATGTCTAAACATGTAGTGGTTGTCTGTGAGAGCGGAAAAGTGTTCTTCAAACCTAAGATCGCATTTCTGTTTAAGACTCGGTTTGCAAAACTAGATATTCCCAGCAGAGGGCGTATTTAAGTTACAAATCATGATCCTTATGCAAAGTTTTCTATTTTTAGAAATACTATAGGGGCACCTGGGTGGCTCAGTGGGTTAAAGCCTCTGCCTTCAGCTCGGGTCATGATCTCAGGGTCCTGGGATCGAGCCCTGCATCGGGCTCTCTGCTCAGCGGGGAGCCTGCTTCCTCCTCTCTCTCTATGCCTGCCTTTCTGCCTACTTGTCATCTCTGTCTGTCAAATAAATAAATAAAATCTTAAAAAAAGAAGAAATACTATAAAACCTTTTAAATTTTTATGATATTTATGTTTTATGTTTCTTTCGTGATTGATTCCAATTTGTATTTTTAAAATATTGCATTTATTTCTATATCACATAGACTATTCCTGGGTATTTTCTTTTAGGGACTAACAGCTGCAAATATTTGCTAGAGAGGCAAGAATGAGGAGCTGTTGGCTATGGGAGCAAGACACCGCCAGCCAATGTGGGACAGAAGGAACTGGATACCCTGACTCATTTTATGGGACCTTGGGGCTAAAAGGTTGTGGTTCTCTTGAGGGCAGTTACGTTTGCTGAGTTCCCTTAGCCCAGCCCCCCATTTCTCAGATGTTGTTCCAGAGGCAAATTCGTGGAACACTTAAATAACCAAAAGTGTATATAATTATTTTTTTCTCCAGTAGCAATTCACTTGTCTAGGGATTCCACAGCTGGTGGGTGCCTCCCTGTCGGGCCCGGTGCAATCCCGCAGGTATCAGAATCCATTGTCTGGCTCTCACCTCACGGAGACGGTCTCTTCACATGTCCACTCTGCCTTAAAACCCCTCAAGGGGCACCTTCCTCTCCCTGAGGTCCCTCCTGAAGGGCCAAAGTCAGCTGACCCTTTTCAATAATCTTCACTATATTTTCAGTTATGGAGTTTCCAAAGTAAAAATTTGGGACCCTCTATTTAAATGTCAAGAAGACGCAGAAACTTTTGTATTTTCACATTTTTAACTTATTAACTTTCACAGAAACAAATTAAGAGGTCCCCTCAAATGACACAATGGCATGCCAACTCCATTTCTACCAGAGGTGGGGATGGCAAGAGTTTGTGAGATGTCACTTGGGGCTTGTTTGGGGGTGCTTAGGGAGGTGCAAGAGACTTTGAACAGAAACTTAAACCTATTCCAGGGCGCCTGGGTGGCTCAGTTGATTAAGCGTCTGCCTTCAGCTCAACCCAGGTCATGGTCCAGGGTCCTGGGATGGAGCCCCCCATCGTGCTCCCTCTTCAGCGGGGAGCCTGCTTCCCTATCCCCTACTCATGCTCGCTCGTGCTCTCTCTCTCTCACTGTCATATAAATAAATAAATTCTTTAAAAAGGAAAAAAAGAAACTTAAACCTATTCCTAAGGAAAGAGGTTTCTGTAATTTGTGATTCTGACATTGCATTTTTAAAAAAGGTTTATTTATTTATTTGACAGACAGAAATCACAAGTAGGCAGAGAGGCAGGCAGAGAGAGAGGAGGAAGCAGGCTCCCCACTGAGCAGAGAGCCTGATGTGGGGCTTGATCCCAGGACCCTGGGATCATGACCTGAGCCAAAGGCAGAGGCTTTAACCCACTGAGCCACCCAGGCGCCCCCTGACATTGCATTTTTAAAAGCAATCTTCATCTAAAAAACCCCAGACAAACAAGGTGAAAACTATATGTTGGTTATTCTGCCATCTATTTATTTATTTAAAGATTTTATTTATTTGAGAGAGAGAGAGAGAGTGCACAAGCTGGGGGAGGGGCAGAACAAGAGGGAGAAGCAGATTCCCCACTGAGCAAGGAGCCCAATCTGGGGCTTGATCTCATGACCCTGGGACCATACCCTGAGCTGAAGCCAGACCCTTAACTGACTGAGCCACCCAGGCACCCTATTTTACCATAAAAGAAGAATGTATTTGTGGGTTTGCATACGCATAAAATATTTCCAGATAATGTGGAAAAAACCCCCTCAAGTTCTGGAGGAAGATACACATGTGGACAATTTTGTGTGAGTGCATGCTATGTGCAAGGGAGGAGCCCTGAGTTTGTAGTTTAAAAACCTACTCACTCTGTGAATCACCTGGTCCTTCTTTGCCTCATCTGTGAAACCCAGAAGCAAGAATATACCCTCTAAAAGTCCAAGTCATCCCTAGTGGGATATTAGGAAGCAAAATGAGCCATGAAGTTCTGATGATTGGCCTTTGGCCACGTGATTGATCTTGCTGGGGTTTGATCATGAATGACCTAGAGGATTCTAGAGGAGGACCCAGTCCCAGGTCTTGGTATAGAATTCCGGCTTCTTCACAGAATGGCTATGTCTGTTTCTCTCTCACCTGAACCCTTTACTCCAACCAAACGGGTCTACGCCCATGAGGCTTTGCTCTTGCCAAGAGAAAGACCCTACCTGTAAACCTTCTGCCCATTCCTTGACCCTTGGAAGTTTCTCCAATAATATAATAATAATAATATAACAATAATAGTTTTATTAGAAACTATTGAGGGCTTCACAAGCTTTTTGCAAGCACTTTACCTTTGCACTCATGAAGCAATTAATTTTTGCATTGCTACATAGGCCCTTAGTATTTTACCATACTTATTTGCATATCTGAAAAGAGTTGCTCTCAGGGTGCCTGGCTGGCTCAGTCGGTGGATGGAACATGCAACTCTTGATCTTGGGGATGTGAGTTCAAGCCCCATGTTGGGTGTAAAAATGATTTAAAAATAAAACCTTGAAAAAAATAAGGACTTGCTCTTTTAGGTGTTTTATATGGACCCACAGTTCTCATAGACATTTACTGTCTTACTATTTATGTTTAAACTATTGGTCCATCAAGTTCTCTCTCCTAATCATTTCCCCCCAAATACATTTGTCTTAATCTTTTCCATTAGGCTTGGTATGAAATCAATGAAATCAATCCCTCTGTCATCCCACTGGCTTTGAGTGGTACAAGGGAATAGTTTTGAATTTCTTTGAATTTGAATTTCTTTTCTCTTTGCTCAAGTCTTTCCCTCTAATGAAGGTAAGAATTAGCAGTGGAATGGTTAAAAATAATGATGGTTTATTATCATTATTATATATGATAATATAATATATTATCATTATTATCTATTGAGTACTTATTTTATGCTAGACACTATTCAAAGTACTTTACATATATTAGTTCACTTAATTCTCATGATAGCCTATGACATATGTACCTTTATGATCCCATGTATAGGTGAGGAAACAGGAACAGAGGAGCAGCTTATCCAAGGTTCCACATTAGAAGATTGCAGATCCAGGATTTAAACCCAGTGGACTCCAGCGACTGCATTATCTTGTTTCTTGAAAGATGGGTAGTAGTAGAAAGGAGTAGAAACAATGTCCTGGGGGTGCCTGGATGGCACGATCTGTTTTAGTTCTTGGTTTTGGCTCAGGTCATGATCTCCAGGTCATGAGATCAAGCCCCATGTCGGCCTCCATGCTCAGTGCAGAGTCTGCTTACGACTCTCCCTTTCATTCTGCCCCCAGGCTCTAAAATAAATCAATAAAACTTTAAAAAATAGAAAAAAGAAAAAAAAATAAACAATTACCCTGAATAAATCTACGTTCATCACCAGTCCCCAGACACCTTTCAGAATATTTGAAAAATATTGGGAATGGAGTTAGGCAGAATCAAAAGAAAGTGGAGAATTGCACACTTGTGAAACTTGGTCTTTTTTGTCCTTTGTTGTGTAAGTTTTCACTAAGAAACCTTGCCTTGATAAAGCCCTAATTGATGTTTTGTGAGAGTCAAATGTTCATCCTGTGGGAATGTTTGCATATTTTGCCTCTGCTTATAAAGACTAAACTAGTGGTTTCATAATTTTTATTTTCATTGGGCAGAAAAAAAGCTATTGGTTCACTAGTTATGATTTTCTTATTAGCACAGGGCTATGTACCATTCATGCATTAATTCTATAAAGCCTCAGTCTGTTTTATTTTGCCCAGTGGGAAAATTAACAATGAGATTTCTTACCCAGAAGGTGAACATTTAAACTCTGCTTAGTTCTTTATGCCTTTACTAACGTTCCAGATACTTATCCTTTTAACTTGATTTGACTTCTGCAGGGACTGTCGTTTTCTAATCTGTGGAACTTAGAAATATAAAGAAATAAGTGATTTCTCATATTCATTAATTAGATCCTAACTTTAAAAAAAAATCACCTTAATGCTGCACTCCATTTAGGCCCTAGTTCTCAGACTTCAGAGTGTTTAAGAATCACCTGGGGAGCTCCTCAAAATGCAGCTCCCAGGGCTCCATCTTCACTTGTTCAACCCCCAGGTGATTCTGAGGTAAATGTTCTCAGGGTGCTACAACAGAATGAATGACGTGGTGAGGAGTGGGAAGTAGAAAAACTCAGTATTCTGGGGACTCAGGCCCTAAAGTGCCAGAAGGCAGAAGAGCCTGTCATCAGGACTGTTCAGGGAGCTGTCGGAAGTCTGGCCTCCGGGTAATAGAAGACTTCAGCCCTTAGGTCACAGAATACTATCTACATTCATCTTGCAACTGTGACAAGAATATGGACGTTGGGGAGGGTATGTGCTATGGTGAGTGCTGTGAAGTGTGTAAACCTGGCGATTCACAGACCTGTACCCCTGGGGATAAAAATATATTATATGTTTATAAAAAATAAAAAATAAATTATTTTATTTTATTTATTATTTACTTTTATTATTTATTTTTTATTTTTTATTTTTAAAAATAATAATAAATTATTTTATTTATTTTTTATTTTTTATAAACATATAATATATTTTTATCCCCAGGGGTACAGGTCTGTGAATCTCCAGGTTTAATTTAATAAAAAAAAAAAGAATCACTGACCTCTTGTGCAATTATATTCTCTAGCTCTGGGGGAGAAAGAAGTCAGTCAGGGGTCGTCATCCTTAAAACGGGTAGAACCCACTATAAGACAACTATGTCTTCAATTTGGCTACAAATCTCTGCTCACATAAGGGAAAACACTAAGCAGCAACCCTATGGTGTCGTTGACAATGGATTTTTCTTTCAATAGTAAAGGGAAGCATTTTAGTTTGACTTCAACAAAATACTAACACTGGATAAAAAAGCGGGAGCACGTTGACCTAAAAAACTGTCACGTTATTTAACTTTGTAATTGTGGGAGAGAAGCCCATCTGCTGTTTAGTAAGAACACACAGATCCAGGAAGAGTGATTTGTTTCATTTTCCCTAGGCTCTGTTATGCGGCCTACTTATTACATGTCCTGAGGATCCCCTGAAATATTTACAGAAAATGATCATTACTATCATGGAAAATGGTCTTGAAAGTCTTCTCTGGTGAGTATTGCTTTGCTTTACAGTAGGGAGATATTTTATTTTGAAGGTAAAAGCCTCATTGTGTGGTAATGAAAGAGGTCTTGCCAAGGAACACTTCCATTTTCAAGATGGCTGAAGAATCCCTCCACAGGCTTGTAAGTCCCAAAGACGTCAATAGGAACAGTTTGCCCACTGGTTCTTAACGAGAAATACAGCTCTCTCTCATCAATCACGTCCTCACAGGGCAGATATTTCAAGTTGTGGGTGAAGAAAGGGAGGTATACCCTCTTGGGACGCTCAGCAAAATCTTGAGGAGGGGGTAGTTTGAAAAAGACCTGCAGGTGATTTTGATATGCTTCTCCCCAAAGTGTCTCTTCCTTCCCCTCCACCCATGGAATCACTGATTCAAATTGCTGATTTAATGATAAAACTAACGACTATGAAATGAAATGTCTGCCTCTGTTTGACGATTTTATTAAAGGGATATGTGCATCGATCCATCAATGAGGCCAAAAATTCGGAGATTGTCTGAAACGTACATGGAGCAACTCTTTGGGCTGGATGATCAGCTGGTCAGTATTAGTAATCAAACATTTAAAAATAAGTTTTGTTGGAAGATCTCAAATGGCATTAGATTTTATAACATGTATGAGGTCAAAGTGTTTTGGAATTGGAGGCATTCAGAAAAGTGAAGGAACATCTCTCTCACACACACACACACACACACACACACATGTGTGCACACCCCCTCTCCAGAACCACGTTCATAGTAACCTCCCCAAACTTTCAAGAAGCATTTGCCAAGCCTTTATTCTTTCACTTCTGAGAAAATCTTTATATTTCCTCCTTTCCTCTTTCTCCTCCTCCTCCTCTCTCGCATCTTTATAACGATAAACACAGCATTCTGGAAAGCTTTAAAGGAGGATATTTTCTTTCTGTTCTAATCTGCTTCCTTCTGTCTTCTACCCTTCTCTATTTTCTTTGCCATCTGCCCCGGTATTATGCTTCTAAAGATAGGGCCAGATATTAATGAGGTCCAACTTAAAAGCCAGGCCTGATTGTTTTTTTGTTTTTTGAGACTGTATTTATTTGAGAGACAGTGGGAGAGGAAATGCAAGCCTGGAGAGTGGGAGAGGGAGAAGCAGGTTCCTTGCTGTGCAGGGAGCCCGATGTGGGGCTTGAACCCAGGACCCTAGGATCGTGACCTGAGCTAAAGGCAGCCACTTAACGACTGAGTCACCCAGGCGGCCTCCAGACCCAAGTGTTAATGAAAGGAATGACCAACTCCAACAGTGGGTTTTGACCTTGTAAAGAGGGCAAGGAAGTAATTCAGGACATGGAGTCTTTTAGAACAAACACTGTGTATCTGAGAGAAGCTAAAATAGCAAAAGACATGTGGGGAGAGAAATACCAACGCAAATTATGTGTGCGTAGAACTGCGTATGATACCTCTAGATCCCGGGCTGATGTCTTGGAAAGTATAGGCAGCACTTGGGAGTTGCTGGTGACATTGGGCACTGAAAGGTGGATTCAGAGCCCCGGTCACGATGGATGCTGAGAGCCAGATCAGTCTGAGGCATCAGTTGGAAGGCTGGGTGAAGGGTAGCACTGGCTTCTAATCAGGTGTCTGCAACAGAGAGACAGCAATGGAGGTATAGGATATTTCTGCCAAGGCTGGGATGATTCAGAGGACCAGCATGCTGGGAAGAACCCACAGGATGAATCCTAGTTGATCTGCATCATGGTGTGTGGATGTCTTAATGACTTCACTTTATCAGCCATGTACTCTACAAACTGTATTCTGCAAACTGTATCTGCAAACTGTATTCTTGGAGGTGTTTTGTGGGGGATCACCTCAGGAGCTGAGGGGGAGATGCAGGGAATGGGATTCTAGGTCTCTCATCCCCACCTTACACTCTAGAATAATTCCACTTTAAGTATAATGTCATATGAGAAAAGTTTAAACATCATTGCTATAATATACTAAAATTACAACAACCTGGGGTAGAAGGGTAGAGGCATCTACCTCATTGTCAATATTTTGAAAGTGATTTTATGAAATATAATCAGATTGTGCCCAATGTGTAGCTAGAAGCCTATAGAGAATCTTTTAAAGAATTGCAGGGAAATCTGAGAAACCATAGTTTTATTAGAAAAGGAATTCTCAGAGATATTTCATGATGTTGAACGTGCAAAGGGAAAACTATGGGAAGCTTATCTGGACTTAGAAGGGAGTATGACAACTCACCAAGGCATAGAAAAAATGCCCACTTCATATCATAAGGTAGGAAAAACAGAAACTAGATGTGACTTCACAAAAGGTAAATCTCCAGGTGCCTAGGATTGCTGAGTTAGAGGGCTCAGCCACAGTTGAAAATATATTAATTTATTTCTCCTTCACCCTCAGAGAAAAATGAAAAAATTTTTTTACAAAAAATACTTTAATCCCTAAAGTTTCCAATATTTTCAATTACAGTATAGCAAATATCAGCTTTGTTGGTTTTTTTTTTCCATTTTCTTTCCCATACAGTTTCTTATACAGCTATAATTGCTGGTAAGAGAGTTTTTAATGTTTTGACAAAACATTTTTTTTCTTTATAATTTTTTTACTATATTATGTTAGTCACCATACAGTACATCATTAGTTTTTGATGTAGTGTTCCGTGATTCATTGTTTGCATATAACTCCCAATGATCCATGCAATATGTGCCCTCCTTAATACCCATCGCTGGGCTAACCCATCCCCACACCACCATTCCCATTCCTCTAAAACCCTCAGTTTGATTTCCAGAGTCCATAGTCTCTCATGGTTCCTCTCCCCTCTCTGATTTCCCCCCTTTGTTTTTCCCTTCCTTCTCCTAATGTCCTCCATGCTATTCCTTATGTTCCACAAATAAGTGAAACCATATGATAATTGTCTTTCTCTGTTTGACTTATTTCATTTGGAATAACCTCCGCCAGTTCCGTCCATGTTGATGCAAATATTGGGTATTCATCCTTTCTGATGGCTGAGTAATATTCCATTGTATATATGGAGATCTTTATGCACTCTCTACTAAAGGGGATCTTGGTTCTTTCCATAGTTTGGCTATTGTGGACATTGCTTCTATGAACACTGGGGTGCATGTGGTCCTTCCTTTCACTAGACCTGTATCTTTGAGGTAAATACCCAGTAGTGCAGTTGCTGGGCCATAGGGTAGCTCTATTTTTAGCTTTTTGAGGAGCCTCCACACTGTTTTCCAAAGTGGCTGTACCAGCTTGCATTCCTATCAAGAGTGTAAGAGAGTTCCCCTTTCTCTGCATCCTCTCCACCATTTGTTGTGTCTTATCTTGTCAATTCTAACTGGTGTAAGGTGGTATCTCAATGTGGTTTTGATTTGAATCTCCTTGATGGCTAATGATGTTGTTTTTTCCTGTGTCTGTTAGCCATTTGTATGTCTTCTTTGGAGAAGTGTCTGTTCATGTCTTCTGCCCATTTTTTGATGTGATTATCTGTTTGTGTGTGTTGAATCTGAGGAGTTCTTTATAGATCTTGGATATCAGCCCTTTGTAGTGTCATTTGCAAATATCTTCTCCCATTCCATGGTTGTCTCTTTGTTTTGTTGACTATTTCCTTTGCTATGCAGAAGCTTTTGATCTTGATGAAGTTCCAGAAGTTCGTTTTCACTTTTGTTTCCCTTGCCTTTGGAGACAACCAAAGAAGTTGCTGTCTTGAAAGAAGTTGCTGTGGCCGATGTTGAAGAGGTTATTTCTTATGTTCTCCTCTAGGATTTTGATGGATTCCTGTCTCACATTGAGGTCTTTCCTCCATTTAGAGTTTATCTTTGAGTATGGTGTAAGTGAATGCTCAAGTTTCATTTTCCTGTATGTAGCTTGACAAAACATTTTAAAGATCACAAACAATTGTAATTGTTCCAATTATTAAGATTATTTTGTATGCTTTCAGTGTGAAATCATTTTTATGATCTGTCAGGACACTGTCCTGCAAGGACCGCCTGCATATGGCTATTTATAACTATGTGTTTGTTTCTGTTTGTGCAAACACAGAAGGAAACTGTGAGTAAGGCACATAGTTACAGAAAAGTAGGAACTGTTCTCATAATAGCAAATAGAAAGATATTTTGTCTGTGTGTTCCAAGATGAAAGAATCCACCATTGTCAGGAGGAAACTAACTTCACAGACTTGATTCTCATTGCTTAGGAAATGAAATCTCCAGATGCGTACTAATTACAAGAAGAAAAGTCATCTATAACATTTAAAAACTCTTTTCATTATGGAAAAATGGAAACACAACACACAAAAAGAACACCATAATGATCCCCCCTCATCCAGCTTAAACAATAATCAATAATTTTGCCAATCTTGTTAATCATTCTCCCTTTTCCCCTCCTTCCTTTTTGCTGAAGTATTAGAAAGCCAATCCCAGGAATTATATTATTTTACCAGTAAATGCATCAATATGTACTCTAACAAAAAAGAACATGTTTAGAGAGCACAGCCCAGTGCCATCTTCTGTGTAATGAAATTAGCAATAATTCCTGAACACCAAATTGTCTCAAAAATGCCTTTTTTAGGGGCGCCTGGGGGGCTCCATGGGTTAAAGCCTCTGCCTTTGGCTTAGGTCATGATACCAGGGTCCTGGGATTGAACCCCACATCAGGTTCTCTGCTCAGCAGGGAGCCTGTTTCCCCCTCTCTCTCTGCCTGCCTCTCTGCCTACTTGTCATCTCGTCTGTCAAGTAAATAAATAAGATCTTTAAAAAAAAAATGCCTTTTTTACACATGGGTTTGTCAAATTGGAATCCATGGAGGGTCTACATGGCACTCGGGTGTCAGATCAAATGCCTCTTGTAATTAACTGTAATTCATCTTTCCTACTTCCCATGCCACTTCTTTATTGAGGAAAACATCATTTGTCTTGTAAAATGTCCCACACTCTCATTGTTTCCTCTGGCATTATTTCATTTGCTCTGTTTCTTGTATTTACTACAAGTTTTTAGTTAGATCAACAGACTTGATATTCAGGTTCTTTTTTTCTTTTTTCCTCTTGGTGACAAGAGTAGCTGCATAGGGGGTGTTATGGGCATTGCATGGGGGGACGCCCAGTAGTCTGGTCAACCTGCTTTTATGAATCTTCATTCCTATAGACAGTAATGTAATTGCTTATTAGTTTCATCTTACAACACAGACATAACTGTTTTGTAATAACAATACTACAAGACCACTAACAATAAAACCACTGAATGCAGGGGTGCCTGGGTGGCTCTGTTGGTTAAGTGTCTGCCTTGGGCTCAGGTCATGATCCTGGGGCCCTGGGAGTGAGCCCTGCTTTGGGCTCCCTGCTCTGGGGGGAGTCTTCTTCTCCCTCTTTCTCTGCCCCAACATCCCCCCAACTCTCTCAAAATACAAAAAACCAAAACCAAAAAACCCACTGAATGCAGTTTAAGAAAAGTATGCAATTCCAAAAAAAACCCAATTCTTTTTGTCCTTAAGATATATATATCCTACGAAATATTTTCAGTAAAAATAATACATTTTTTGTTACCCAAAATAATTCTTTGTGCTGATAGTCATCTTTTTCCCTCTTTGATATAACTATGCTTTTCCAGTTATGTATAATAGTACATGGCAGCAAAATCAAAACAATAAAATCAGTATTCTGAAAAGTATTGCTTCTATACCTACCTTTTCTCTTACCTATTCCATCCCTTTTTCTAAGGGATTTTAGTAGTTTTTAATTTATCTATATAGTTTTTCCATCGTTTCCTTTTGAAAAGTATGAGCAAATACACTGTATTCTCCTCCCCTTCAACTTCTTATATTGAAGTAGCAGATGATGTGTAGCCTTCTGCTTCTTGCTTTTCTCACTTAACATGTCCTAGAGATTGTTCCCTTTTATTTTTTATTTTATTATTTTTTGAAGATGTTATTTATTTATTTGACAGAGAGAGAGAACACAAGCAGGGGGAGCAGCAGGCAGAGGCAGAGGGAGAAGCAGGCTCCCCGCTGAGCAGGGAGCACAATGTGGGACTCCATTCCAGGACCCTGGGATCATGACCTAAGCAGAAGGCAGACATAACCAATTGAGCTACCCTGGTGTCCTTGAGATTGCTCCCTTTGAAAATAATGCTATGAATTTTAGAATGATTCTATCATAGGGAGCACTGTGTAATAAAACCCTAAAACCTAAAAGAAAGATGTGGACTTAAGTGTCTTACTGGTGAACTATAAAAAGGAAACCTAACCTGATGACCCCAGTGGTGAGGGTTTTAATCATCTGGGAGAGGCAGGCAGATCCTGGGCCCCAAATGAGAATCAACTGGTTGATAATCACATCCTGTATCCTTGCTGGTTTGCAAGATATCCTTTTTCTTTTAAAATTTGGTTGATTACTCTTTCTTGAGAAGGCATCAAGCTAAGTATTGCCGTAACCTGGAAGGAGTAAAAATAGTGAAGGTGTGAAATGATGAAGAGATGACCTGGATTCACATTGTTTATGTTAAGATGAATTTAAGTGTAAAGTAAGTAATAATAGCTGATGATAGGGCATTTTTGTATGCTTGTCTGCTACGTATGGCATTTGAGAGTTCTAAAGAATGTTTTTGTAAGTTTTTAATTTTGTTTAAATTGTTTCAGGTACTTTACATAAAATTTGTAATAAACATTTACATGTTTAGGAAATTGATTTTTCAAAGTTGCATTTATTTAGATAAGTGTTTATTAAATAGAACCCTAAAATACAAATATCAGTCAATGTTTGTCTCCAGGCATAAGAACCACCTTGGGCATTAAAGACTGTTTCAATAATTTGCAAAAGATAAAAATATCTAAGAAAATCACTCATGAAAAATCCAACACTTTATAGCATGTCATGTACTGTCACAGACACTGCTCACTTCTGCATTAAAGAGAGACACTGCTCACTTCTGCATTAAAGACGTGGTTTCTTTTTAGTATTTTTGTTATTTCTTTGAACTTTTCCAGTCTATAGAAAAAAAAAAATCAGAGTCGGGAGGGATTTGAAGTAATGCATTCAATATGTATTTATAAACCGTGTCTCGGTCTATTCAGGGCGCTGTAGCAAAATATAGATGTTATAAACAACAGAAGTCTGTTTCTCCAGTTCGGGAGGCTGGGAGGTCCAAGATCAAGGTGCTGGCAGATTCTTTGTCTGGTGAGAGCCCAGCCCCTGGTTCATTACCTGCCGACTTCTTGCTATTTCGTCTTAGAGCAGCAGGGGTGAGGAAGCCCGCTGGAGTGTCTTATAAACACACCGATTGGTTCATAAGGGCTCCACCTTCATGGGCTAATCATCTCCCAAAGGCCCCACCTCCAAATGCTATCACATTGGAGATTGGGTTTCAACATTACCAATTTTAGCGGACATAAACATCCAATCCATAGCAAATCCCATACTACATTGCTAGCATTATTCTAGAATGATGCTATATGAGATAGTAATGAAGCTCATCAATGAAGTAAAGACACGGTACTTTAAAATATGATGAGATATGTTAAGGTAATTTAATGTATGATCTTTCAGTTCAAGGATTAACCGAGCAAAAAAAGGAATTGCCTACCAGAAGAAAAAGTTTGTTATAATACACTAAAAAACAAAAATTGTAATATGAATTCAATGATTTACATTTATTTTTTGTTTGGTTCTTACCTATTATTATAGTAGGTATTTCAAATATTATAGAGGTAAAACATTTTTCTTCTATTGGCATTATGTAAACACATCAGTTTTCTCAGATGTAATAAATGGACAATATTTAACAAAGTTAAAAGTTAAGGGGGACCAATTACTGCTGCCACTAAAGAACCATAAATTCAGTATTATTTGTCAGTTAGCATTCATGGTTGGTGCTGGTATTTCATTATTTTTTCATTTATTACAAAATTTCACCAGGCCTCACCAGCCTAGGATACAAGGAGAACAAAGTTGATAGTAATATTCCAAATTTCAGTGCCTCTAGTCCCTATCTTCAAAATCTAAGTGGTTGGTTTCCCCTTAAAATTCCAACCAATTGTATTTGGGAATTCCAAAGCTCTCCAGTGTGAATTCAAGAATTCCCCTTGGCTTCCCTAAGCCTATTTAGCTGCCTGAGGTGACCCTCAGCACTGAGGCTGTTGCCTTCTGGAGAGCCCTGAAGGTGGAGGTGGAGACTGAGGCGTCTTCAACCACAAATCTTTAATGTGCCAAAATAGTGCTCCTTTCTCTGGAGTGTTCCTCTACTCAAAACATATCCGGTGGTCACACTGTTTGAAAGACATACTTTTATGAAGACCTTAAACCAAACTTGTACTTTAAGACTAATTCCACAACTGTTTGCCTGCCAAAATGGTACCACTATGTGGCAAGAGCTCAAAATATCCATGTTCCCAGTAGCTTTGGAGATAAATGCTTTTGATTAAATTTTAATTGGAGGGATTGCATTATTTCAAAATTTGCTGTAACGTAAGACTTTTGTAATATTTTTATTAAGTTATTTCAAATTTTCAGAACTTCAGAGTCAGACAAAAGTTGATGGCATGGTGCTGTGTGTGCTGAAGAGAAGGGGAGGAAATGTCTTCTCTCATTTTGTGTCACACAAATAGTGCCAAGTGCCTCATAAGAGCAGTTCTTTGGGATTTTCCCTGCAGTTTCTTTTTCCTTAAGGCTCTGACCCCCAATCCATGGGGCTGAGACCAATGCTATAGCAACCTCCCCAACACCTCCTGCATTCCAGTCATTCTTTCAGATGATAGACTCAAACTCCTTCTTCAGCCTCTCATCAAAACAAATTCAAAACAAAAACATTTAAATTGGTTTCTAGAACTTTTTCTGTAAAAATACATTAAAGACACCCAGATACTGAATCCATCTGATTTAGTCTGGGACCATGCCTTATTTGCCCTTCATTGTCATTAAACATTGAAAAATACAGAGAAGGAGAACAAAGAAAAAAGTGGGATAGTTTTTGTATCAACTGAATCATCAGTGTTAACATGCAGTCCTTGTTTAGACCCTAATTTGAACAAACTAACTACTTAAGATATTTGGGGGAACAATTCCAGAGAGTTGGATAATAGTTGATATTAAACAATTATTAATTGTCTCAGTTGGGATAACACAGTTGTGGTTGTGAAGAAAATGTGGTTATATTTTAGAAATAGGTACTAAAAAATTTGGCTTGTATACTTTATATACTTCAAAAACATTGTTGACAATGTTAAATGTAGACTATGGTTATTAAGTATTCATTCTAATTCTCTGAAAGTTTGAAATTTTTTTAATAAGATATTTTTTTTTTTAAAGATTTATTTATTTATTTATTTGTCAGAGAGAGAGAGCGAGCGAGAGTGAGCACAGGCAGATAGAGTGGAAGGCAGAGTCAGAGGGAGAAGCAGGTTCCCCGCGGAGCAAGGAGCCCGATGCGGGACTCGATCCCAGGACGCTGGGACCATGACCTGAGTCGAAGGCAGCTGCTTAACCAACTGAGCCACCCAGGCGTCCCTTAATAAGATATTTTTAAGGCTGAGTTGTAATATGCTACAGGTAGCATATTTTAAAAAAGAGATTACTATTGTGATTTTATTTTTCTTCCAAACTATAAAAATGTTTCCCTGAAACTAGGGTGTTAGGTTGAGTTATTTTCCTTGAATCATATTGTATGCTGTTGGAACTCAGTTTAAAACAGAGGGCCATAGCACAAGGGATAAGACATATTCTCAGTAGTAATAGCAACTCACCACAGTGATAATTCCTAAAGAGGTGGGGAATGAGCATGAGCAGTTTACAGAGGTTCACAGGAGATTCTAATTGGCCTCTGGAGAAGGGGCCACCAGTCTAAAAGAAAAGAGCAGTGTCACATTCTAACTAAATGCTGACAAAATTCTTTTGCAATTAATTCGTTATTGAGATGTTCCCACTCTAACTTTAGAAACCATCCCCCATGGCAGAATTTTTCCTTTTATTTCCAGACTCATAACTAATCTTATAATATTACTGGATTCTCAGAAATTATATAAAGATGCACCTTTCTCTCCTTCTCCTTCTCTTCAGTTATCACTCAGTCTGTGTGTAGCAGTCCTTCTGGAAAATTGGGGAGAGTGGTCTGTTACAGCCTGGAAACAGAGCGCTCACTGTGAGGCCCTTTATATCAATGCCAACTTGCTTTTTATCCAGCAACTTCTGCATGGTCATTGCCTGAATCCTTTAATCTCCATTTTTAGAAGCCAGATGGCAGAGAATTGGTAATTTCCAAGGAATTCAGTCCATACATATTTGTTGAGCTCCTACTCCGTGCAATCCTATCAGCTGGAATAAAAAAGTGAGAGAAAGAATATTTTCTAATCACTAGCAGCTAACTAATATACAGCTGCTATCAAGAATAGAGGGCAGTGGGGAAGATGGTGGAACAGCAGGACCCTGAGCTCATCACACACCGAGTCAATAGCTGCTACATATATTGCAACTAACTTTGAAAATAAGCTGAAGACTGGCAGATCATATCTTGCAGAGAGAAGTCCACATCAAAAAGGTTAGGAGGGGTAGAGATGTGGTCAAGAACCAAACTCTTGAGAAGAGAACCAAATGAACCACAAATGGGAGGGACTCCAGAAGCATGGAGGAGTGAGGGGATCAGACCCCACACCAGGCACCACTGGCCCTGGCGACCCACACTGGGAAGATGAGTCCCCATAACACCTGGCTTTGAAAATCAGTGGGACTTAACTCTGGGAGCTTTAAAAATCAGCAGGGCTGGCTTAGCTCTAAGAGAGCTTGGGGGGGTGGTGATAGGAAACCAAGTCTCTACCCTTAAAGATCCAGGATACTAAATGACTCTGTGGAAACACAGCACAGTTACAGAAATTTTTTTTTTTAAGATTTTATTTATTTATTTGACAGACAGAGATCACAAGTAGGCAGAGAGGCAGGCAGAGAGAGAGGAGGAAGCAGACTCCCCACTGAGCAAGAGGCTGATGTGGGGCTCGATCGTAGTACCATGGATCATGACCTGAGCTGAAGGCAGAGGCTTTAACCCACTGAGCCACCCAGGTGCCCCCAGTTACAGAAATTTGAAAAGTGCTTGGGATATATATGAAGGAGATTTATTGACTAACTTTAGGGCATGTGTTGGAAGGGCAGGGATCTACGGGAGAGTTCTTTGGGAGCAAAAGCGCTAGGGGGAGCCATTTTTCTTGCCCTCCCCCAGCCTAGATAGCTGCCTGCTTGGGGGAGCCTATTCTAATGCTCTCCATCTCTTGATTACTAGGACTGCTGCCCTGGCATTCTCTTTTAGCCCCACACTATCCAATCCACCTACCTTGGGAGGTGTTCCTTCAAAGTGGCTCCAACTCTGTCATACCTGGCAGGCAGTACTGGCTAGAACCAGTCCCTCTCCAAAGTGACTCTTGCCCTGTAGACATGGGGAGATAATGCCACACACCAGCCCATCAGCTCAGCCATTTCTTCAGCAGGGCCTTTGAGTTGGCTGCATAAGAAACAAGACCTGCTTGTCAGTGCGTCCACAGCTATCACAGAAACTAATCGCAGAGATCCAGGCTGAGGACCAGTCTGACTCACCAGTGTGTCCATAGCAATAGGAAGACACATGCAGCCTATACAGGGGACACCCCTGGAACACTTGGTTCTGGTGTATAGGGGGAACTGCAATACCATGCACCATAGGACTGCACCATAGGACCACAACTTTCAAGACCAGGAGACATAGCTGAACTACTTAATACATAGAAACAGATACAGAGAGTTAGACAAAATGGGGGAGATGGAGGTACATGTCCCAAATGAAATAAGAAGACAAAAATCACAGAAAAAGAGCTAAACAACATGAGATAAGCAATACACTTAATAAAGACCAAAATAATGATCATAAGATACTTACTGGACTGGACAGAAGAGTGAGTAAACTCAATGAGGACTTCAACAGAGATAAGAAATACAAAAACCAGTCGGAGCTGAATTACATAATAATTGAGATGAAAAACACACTAGAGGGAATCAACATCAGATTAAATGATGCAGAAAAATGGGTCAATGGGGCACCTGGGTGGCTCAGTTCGTTAAGTGTCTGACTCTAGATTTTGGCTTAGGTCATGATCTCAGGGTCATAGGATCAAGCCCTATATTGGGGCTTTTGCTGGTCATGGAGCCACCTTAAGATTCTCTCTCTCCCTCTGTCCCTCCCCCCAACTCATGCTCTCCCTTTCCAAAAAAATAAAAATAAAAATAAAGATGATAAGGATCAGGAACCCAGTCAACAGAGGACTGGGTAGTGGGAAGGAACAAAGCTGAATAGCAAAAAGAAAAAGAATAATAGAGATGCAAATAAGTTAAGAGACCTCTGCAACATCATCAAATATAACTACATTTACATTATAGGGATCCCAGAAAGAGAAGAAAGAAAGGGGTAAAAAATTTATTTGAAGAAATAATAGCTGCAACTTACCTAACCTGGGGGAAGGCAATAGACATCCAGGTCCAGGAGGCAAAGAGATCCTCAAAGAAGATGAACCCAAAGAATTCCACACGAAGACACATAATAATTAAAATGGCAAAATGTAAAAGTGAAAAGAAAACCTCAAATATAGAAGGAGAAATCAATTACATGCCAGAAACAATCCATAAGGTTAACAGCTGATTTTTTAGCAGAAACTTTGTAGGTCAGAAAAAAATAGCATGAAATATTCTAAGTGCTGAAGGAAAAACACTACAACCGAGAATACTCTACCTGGCAAAATTATCATTCGATTGAAAGTGAGTTAAAAGCTACCTAGCTAAATAAAACTTAGAGGAGTTCATCACCACTAAACCACTCTTACAAGAAATGTTAAATGGAATTCTTTACTTAGAAAGAAAAGACCATGCCTAGAAGTAAGAAAATTAGGAAAGGAAAAAATTTCACTAGTAAAAGAAACATATAATAAAGATAGTAGATTAATTATTTATAAAGCCAATATGGAGTTAAAACACAAAAGTAGTAAGATCAATTATATCTATAATTAGTCAGGGAATACACAAAGTAAAAAGATGTAAAATATGATGTGAGATGCATAAAACGTGAATGGGGGAGTAAAAATTCAGTGCTTTCAGAACGTGTTCAAACTTAAGCCTCCTATAGACTTCCTATAGACTGTTATATGCATACAGTGCTTTATATGAACCTCGTGGTAACCACAAATCAACAGTCTGTAATAGATACACAAAAAGTAAAGAGAAAAGAATCCAAGTATAACACTAAAGAAAGACATCAAACCATAAGGAAAGAAAGCAAGAGAAGAGAGGAATAGAGAATAACTACAAACACAACTAGAAAACAATTAACAAAATGGTAATAAGTACATACCTATCAATAATCACTTTAAATGTAAATGGATTAATGCACCAATTAATAAAAAAATAGTGCAACCAAATGGATAAAAAAATAGGATCCCTCAATATTCTGCCTACAAAAGATTCAGTTTAGACCTAAAGATATATACCCATGGAAAGTAAAGGGCCGTAAAAAGATATTCCATGCAAATGGAAGTGAAAAACAAAACAAAATAAAAAGCAGGTCGCAACACTTGTATCAGACAAAATAGACTTTAAACTAATACTGCAACAACAACAAGAACAATAAGAAGAACAACAACAACAAAAAGAGGGGCTTTACACAACGCTAAAAGGATCAATCTAACCAGGGAATGCTATTGTAAATATTATGCACACAACATACATAAATACTAAATACATAAAGCAAACATTAACAGACATAAAGGGAGATTGCCAGTAATATTAGGGGAATTTAACACCTCACATACATTAATTGATAGATCATCCAGACAGAAAAATCCATAAGGAAACAGTGGCTCTAACCAATACATTAAACCAGATGAACTCAAGAGATAAACACAGAACATTTCAACCAAAAACAACAGAATACACATTCTTTTCAAAAACACATGGGACATTCTCTAGGATAGATAATATGCCACTTTAATAAGTTTAAGAAGATTGAAATCATATCAAGCATCTTTTCTAATCACAATGATATGAAACTAGAAGTCTGTTACAAGAAAAGAAAACCTGGAAAAAACACAAACACATGGAGGCTAAACATTGTGTTTCTAAAGAAGCAATAGGTCAAAGAAGAAATCAAATTAGAAATAAAAAAATAGGGGTGCCTGGGTGGCTCAGTGGGTTAAAGCCTCTGCCTTCGGCTCAGGTCATGATTCCAGGGTCCTGGGAACCAGCCCCAGACTGGGCTCTCTGCTCAGCGAGGAGCCTGCTTCCCACCCTCCCCCACCTGCCTCTCTGCCTACTTGTGATCTCTCTGTCAAATAAATAAATAAAATCTTAAAAAAAAAACCCCAAAATAAAAAAAATACATAGAGACAAACGAAAATGGAAAAACAATGGTGCAAAATCTTTGGGATACACCAAAAGTAGTTCCAAGAGAAAAATTTACAATAATATAGACCTACCTCAAGAAACAAGAAAAATCTTAAATAAACAACCTAACTTTATACCGAAAAGAACAACAAAAAAAGAAGACTAACAAAACCAAAGTCCAAATTAGTAGAAGGAAGAAATAATAAAGATTTGAACAGAAATAAATGAGAGAGAGAGTAAAAAAAAAATCAATAGAAAAGATCAATGAATGCAAGAGCTGGTTCTTTGACTAGCTAAACAAAACTGATCAACCTTTAGCAAGTTTCATTAAGAAAAAAAGAGGATGCAAGTAAATATTTTTAGAAATGAAAGGAGAAATAACAAACATCACAGAAATATGAAGGATATAAGAGAATATTATGAAAATTATATGCCAAAATATTGGACAATTTGGAAGAAATGGACAAATTCCTAGAAACATACAACCTCCCAAAACTGAATCAGAAAATAATAGCAAACTTGAATAGACTAAGTACTAGTAATGAAATTGAATTGAATCAATTACCCCAAAACTCTCAACTAATGGAAGTCCAGGACTAGTGGCTTTTTAGGTGAATACTACCACACATTTAGAGAAGACTTAATACCTATCCTTCTCAAACTATTCCAGAAAGTAGAAAAAGAAAGAATGCTTTAAATTCATTCTATGAGACCAACATTAATCTGATACCAAAACCAGACAAAGACACTGCAAAAAGAGAAAACTACAGGCCAATATTCCTGGGGAACATACATGCAAAAGTCCTTAACAAAATATTAGCAAACCTAATTCAATCTTACATTCAAGGGATAGATCACTACAATCAAGTGGGATTTATTCCAGGGATGCAATCTTAGCAAATCAATCAAAATGATGCATCACAGGGGTGCCTGGTGGGCTCAGTGGGTTAAAGCCTCTGCCTTCGGCTCAGGTCCCAGAGTCCTGGGATGGAGCCCCACATCGAGCTCTCTGCTCAGCGGGGAGCCTGCTTCCTCCTCTCTCTCTCTGCCTATCTCTTTGCCTACTTGTGATCCCTGTCTGTCAAATAAATAAATAAACAAATAAATAATGATGCATCACATTAACAAGAAGAAGGATAAAAACCACATGATTATCTCAATAGATGCAAAAGTATTTGACAAAATACATATCTATTTATTATAAAACTGTCAACAAACTGGGTATACAGGAAACATCCCTCAACATAATAAAGGCTGTATATGAAAAACCCACAGCTACATACTCAGTGGTGAAAACTGAAAGCCAATTCTCTAAGATCAGGAAAGAGAAAAGATATCTACTTTCACTACTTTTATTCAGCAAAGTACTGAAAGTCCTAGCCACAGCAATCAGACTAGAGAAAGAAATAAAAGGCATCCAAATTGGTGAGGAAGAAGTTAAACTGTCACTGTTTGCAGATGCCATCATACTATATGTAGAAAACCACAGGACTCCACCAAAACAATATTAGGATTAATAAATGAATTCACTAAAGTTGCAGGATAGAAAATTGATATAGAGAAATCTGTTGCATTTGTATATACAGTATATTAACACAGTAGCAGAAAGAGAAATAATAATAATAATAAAACAACTCTAATTACAATTGCATCAAAAGAATAAACAACCTATAAATAAATTTAACCCAGGAGGTGAAAGACTTATACTCTGAAAACTACAAGACATCAATGAAAGAAATTGAAGATGACACAGATAGAAAGACATACCATGCTCATGGACTGGAAGAAGTAATCTTCAAATGTCCATAATAGTCAAAGAAATCTACAGTCAATGCAATCTCTATCAAAGTACAAACAGCATTTTTTTTTTTAAACAAAACTGGAGTAATACTAAATTTGTATGGAACCACAAAAGACCTTGAATAGCCAAAGCAATCTTGGGAAAGAGCAAAGCTGGAAGTACCACAATGTCAGATTTTAAGATATATTACAAAGCTATTGCAATCAAAACAGTATGGTACTGGCACAAACGTAGACACATAGATAAAGGGAATAGGATAGAGAGTCCATAAATAAACCCACAGTTATACTGTCAAACTGTGACAAAGGAGGCAGGAATATACAAACTATAGAAATGAACCATGAAAGTATAGTATAGAGAGCAGGATGTACAATGGGGAAAAGGCAGTCTCCTCAACAAATGGTTTTGGGAAAACTGAACAGCTACATGTAAAAGAATGAAACTGAACCAACCACTTTCTTACACCATGTACAAACATAGACTCAAAATGGATTAAAAACCTTAATGTGAGACTTGAAATCATAAAACTTCTAAGAGAAAACATAGGCAGTAATCTCTTAGACAATAACCTTAGCAACATGTTTATGGAGTCTTCTCAGGCAAAGGAAGTAAAAGCAAAAATAAACTACCAGGAGTACACCAAAATAAAAAGTTTTGCATAACAAAGGAAACGAACAACAAAATGGAGAGGTAACTTCCTGAAGGAGAGAAGATATTTGCAAATGACATGCCTGATAGGGCTTAAAATCCAAAATATATAAGGAATTTGTGCAACCCAATACCAAAAGACACAACACAAATACTCCAATTAAAAATGGGCAGAGGATCTGAATACACATTTTTCCAAAAATGACATACAGATGGCCAGCATATGCATGAAAAGATGCTCAACATCACTCATCATCAGAGAAATGGAAATCAAAACCACAATGAGATATCACCGCATACCAGTCAGAATGGCTAGTATCAAAAAAACAAGAAATTTCAGGTGTTGATGAGGATGTGAAGAAAAGAGAAGCCCTGTGCACTGTTGGTGAGACTGTAAATTGGAGCAACTAATGTGGAAAACAGTACAGAGGTTCTGCAAAAAATTAAAAATACCATGTAATCTATTAATTCCACTTGTGATTATTTGAAGAAAATGAAAATACTAATTTGAAAAGATATGTGTACCCCTATGTTTACTGAAGAATTATTTATACTAGCCAAAATATGGAAGCAAACCAAGTGTCCATCAATAGATAAATGGATAAAGATAAATGGTGGTACATATATATATGAAGGCATATTATCCAGCCATTTGAAAAGAATGAGATCTTGCTATTTACGATGACCCAGATGGACCGAGAGGCTGTTATGCTAAGTGAAGTAAGTTAGACAAAGACAAAAGCCATATGAATTCACTTACATGTGGACTCCAAAAAAACCCAGAAGAAATGATGGTATTTTTTTTTTTTTTTTTTTTTTTTAATTTGACAGAGAGAAATCACAAGTAGGCAGAGAGGCAGGCAGAGAGAGAGAGAGAGGAGGAAGCAGGCTCCCCGCCGAGCAGAGAGCCCGATGTGGGACTCGATCCCAGGACCCCGAGATCATGACCCGAGCCGAAGGCAGCGGCCCAACCACTGAGCCACCCAGGCACCCGAAATGATGGTATTTTTAAAAACAAATTAATAATTTAACAAATTATTTTTGTTTAACAAACAAACGAACAAAAAACAGAGTTATACATTCAGCGAAAAAACTGATAGTTAACAGAGGTGAGGTGTGTAGGAATATGTGAAGTGGCAGAGGGAATTAAGACATATAAGCTCCGAGTCAGAAAATTAGTAAGTCATGGAGATGAAAAGCACAGCATAAGGAATCTAGTCAATATCATTGTGAAAATCTTGTATGATGACAGGTGTTTACCACACTAGTTGTGGTAAGCACTGAGTAATGTAGAGAATTTTTAAATCACTTTGTTATACACCTGAACTAATAGAAATTGTATGTCAACTATACTGCAACAATAATATTGCATAAATAATAATAATACAATGATAATAAATAATAATAATAAATGCAAATATTTCAAGTAGCACGTTGCTGGAGCGTAGTGAAGATGTTGAACGGTGGAAGCAAAACCATGTGACTGAGTGTCCCTGCGTGTGTCTGAGGGTTAGACTGGCCAGAGGGGCTGCTGAGCCCCAGTGGTGCTGATGCATGAGTGGCCCCAAGTGGGGGTGGGGCATTCCTGGGCTTGAGCCTTTGCTGCAGGTCAGTGCCTTGACACACACACTCTCTCCTTTATTTAAAAAAAAAAAAATTTATTTATTTGAGAAAGAGACAGAGGACAGCAGCAGGGGAGGAGTGGGAGAGGGAGAAGCAGAGTCCCTGTTGAGCACCCAGTGACACTTTCTTAAAGCTATTTTCCCTCTGGAGAAAACAAGAGGATGCCAACAATGAGGAAAAACCGTGGCTATTTTCATTCTATTAGTGTTTTTGTTTTGTTTTTTTTGGAGAACAATATATGTGAAATTAAAATAAGAATTTAGGGAAAGGAGGGGCGCCTGGATGGCTCTGTTGGTTAAGGGTCTGCCTTCAGCTCAAGTCCTGATCTCAGGGTCCTGGGATTGAGGCCCATATGGGCTTCCCTGTTCAACGAGGAGCTGGCTTCTCCCTCCTGACCCTCCCACTGCTCCTGCTCTCACTCTCTCTCAAATAAAATCTTTTTAAAAAATTTAAAAAAGGAACTTAGGGAAATGAACTCTTGATAAAAGAATATTAGAATGACAAACTCTTCCAGAATATAAACTGTGTGTGGATTCATGAGGACATTACCTTCTTTCAAGAATAGAATTGAAAAAAAACACTTTTATGCTGATTTAAAGAGTTGATTATTAGAAAACTCGAGTTCAAGAGTTCCTGGCTGAATAATTTTTGTTTTTATTCATTTGATCATGTAATATGCTCATTTTTAAATGAACTATGCCATTTACTGTAGATATTTATATAGTTCTTTCCAGGTTATAACTTCTAGAGAAAAAAGTTTAATCTTAGGAAATTTAGCGGCTAATGGCAGAGCAAGAAAATCGTATTGTAGATGAAATTTGTCTTTACTTCTGCCATTTCCTTCCTTTCCTGGTTTTAGCTCTACCTTGCTGTGATATCCCCAATATTTCTACTTTGTTTGTCTGGATTCCTTTCGCTTATGAAAATCAGAATTTAGTACAATTCTGTCATTTTAGTAAAATGACTTCAATGATTTAT